>NC_053041.3:635987151-636587151 GCF_002575655.3 Aegilops tauschii subsp. strangulata | reverse complement strand
CCTCTCTACTCTTTTGCACATGCTATGAGGGTGAAATGATGAAACCATGCCAAGTTCCAACATTTTCAGAGTTCATTTTGTAGTGATTTTCAATTTCACGGTCATTTCGCTGTCTGTAAACAAATAGGTAAATGACTGAAAAACAGCAAATGATGTCAGAACGTGTTGGAAATTGATGACGTCGCTTTGAATGTTGCATACTGAACCCAAAATAGTCTGGAGTTCAAATAAGTTTAAAAAACATTGAAGTGCCCGTGTAACAGATGAGTTCTCGTCCGAAACCCTGATACCCCGGAAGAGATTGTCCAGTTTGTACACGAAGTGCGTCCAGTTTTCACCGTGACCCTCTCTACTCTTTTGCACATGCTATGCGGGTGAAATGATGAAACCATGCCAAGTTCCAACATTTTCAGAGTTCATTTTGTAGTGATTTTCAATTTCACGGTCATATCGCTCTCTCTAAACAAATCGTTAAATGAGTGAAAAACAGCAAATGATGTCAGAACGTGTTGGAAATTGATGACGTCGCTGTGAATGCTGCATACTGAACCCAAAATAGTCTGGAGTTCAAATAAGTTTAAAACACATAGAAGTGCCCGTGTAACAGATGAGTTCTCGTCCGAAATCCTGATACCCCAAAAGAGATTGTCCAGTTTGTGCACGAAGTGCGTCCAGTTTTCGTCGTGACCCTCTCTACTCCTTTGCACATGCTATGCGGGTGAAATGATGATACCATGCCAAGTTCCAACATTTTCAGAGTTCATTTTGTAGTGATTTTCAATTTCACGGTCATTTCGCTCTCTAAACGAATCGGTAAATGACTGAAAAACAGCAAATGATGTCAGAACGTGTTGAAAATTGATGACGTCGCTTTGAATGCTGCATACTGAACCCAAAATAGTCTGGAGTTCAAATAAGTTTAAAAAACATTGAAGTGCCCGTGTAACAGATGAGTTCTCGTCCGAAACCCTGATACTCCGAAAGAGATTGTCCAGTTTGTACACGAAGTGCGTCCAGTTTTCGCCGTGACCCTCTCTACTCTTTTGCACATGCTATGCGGGTGAAATGATGATACCATGCCAAGTTCCAACATTTTCAGAATTCATTTTGTAGTGATTTCAATTTCACAGTCATTTCGCTCTCTAAACAAATCGGTAAATGACTGAAAAACAGCAATTGATGTCAGAACGTGTTGGAAATTAATGACGTCGCTTTGAATGCTGCATACTGAACCCAAAATAGTCTGGAGTTCAAATAAGTTTAAAAAACATTGAAGTTCCCGTGTAACAGATGAGTTCTCGTCCGAAACCCTGATACTCCGAAAGATATTGTCCAGTTTGTAGACGAAGTGCGTCCAATTTTCGCCGTGACCCTCTCTACTCCTTTGCACATGCTATGCGGGTGAAATGCTGATACCATGCCAAGTTCCAACATTTTCAGAGATCATTTTGTAGTGATTTTCAATTTCATGGTCATTTAGATCTCTCTAAACAAATCGGTAAATGACTGAAAAACAGCAAATGATGTCAGAACATGTTGGAAATTGATGACGTTGCTGTGAATGCTGGATACTGAACCCAAAATAGTCTGGAATTCAAATAAGTTTAAAAAACATTGAAGTGCCCATGTAACAGATGAGTTCTCATCCGAACCCTTATACCCCGAAAGAGATTGTCCAGTTTGTACACGAAGTGCGTCTAGTTTTCGCCGTGACCCTCTCTACTCTTTTGCACATGCTATGAGGGTGAAATGATGAAACCATGCCAAGTTCCAACATTTTCAGAGTTCATTTTGCAGTGATTTTCAATTTCACGGTCATTTCGCTGTCTGTAAACAAATAGGTAAATGACTGAAAAACAGCAAATGATGTCAGAACGTGTTGGAAATTGATGACGTCGCTTTGAATGCTGCATACTGAACCCAAAATAGTCTGGAGTTCAAATAAGTTTAAAAACATTGAAGTGCCCGTGTAACAGATGAGTTCTCGTCCGAAACCCTGATACTCCGAAAGAGATTGTCCAGTTTGTACACAAAGTGCGTCCAGTTTTCGCCGTGACCGTCTCTACTCTTTTGCACATGCTATGCGGGTGAATTGATGATACCATGCCAAGTTCCAACATTTTCAGAATTCATTTTGTAGTGATTTTCAATTTCACGGTCATTTCGCTCTCTAAACAAATCGGTAAATGACTGAAAAACAGCAAATGATGTCAGAACGTGTTGGAAATTAATGACGTCGCTTTGAATGCTGCATACTGAACACAAAATAGTCTGGAGTTCAAATAAGTTTAAAAAACATTGAAGTTCCCGTGTAACAGATGAGTTCTCGTCCGAAACCCTGATACTCCGAAAGAGATTGTCCAGTTTGTACACGAAGTGCGTCCAGTTTTCGTCGTGACCCTCTCTACTCTTTTGCACGTGCTATGCGGGTGAAATGATGATACCATGCCAAGTTCCAACATTTTCAGAGTTCATTTTGTAGTGATTTTCCATTTCAAGGCCATTTCGCTCTCTGTGAACAAATCGGTAAATGACTGAAAAACAGCAAATGATGTCAGAACGTGTTGGAAATTGATGACGTCGCTTTGAATGCTGCATACTGAACCCAAAATAGTCTGGAGTTCAAATAAGTTTAAACAACATTGAAGTGCCCGTGTAACAGATGAGTTCTCGTCCGAAACCCTGATACTCCGAAAGAGATTGTCCAGTTTGTACACGAAGTGCGTCCAGTTTTCGCCGTGACCCTCTCTACTCTTTTGCACATGCTATGCGGGTGAAATGATGATACCATGCCAAGTTCCAACATTTTCAGAGTTCATTTTGTAGTGATTTTCAATTTCACGGTCATTTCGCTCTCTAAACAAAGCGGTAAATGACTGAAATCAGCAAATGATGTCAGAACGTGTTGAAAATTGATGACGTCGCTTTGAATGCTGCATACTGAACCCAAAATAGTCTGGAGTTCAAATAAGTTTAAAAAACATTGAAGTGCCTGTGTAACAGATGAGTTCTCGTCCGAAACCCTGATACTCCGAAAGAGATTGTCCAGTTTGTACACGAAGTGCGTCGAGTTTTCGCCGTGACCCTCTCTACTCTTTTGCCCATGCTATGCGGGTGAAATGATGATACCATGCAAAGTTCCAACATTTTCAGAATTCATTTTGTAGTGATTTCAATTTCACAGTCATTTCGCTCTCTAAACAAATCGGTAAATGACTAAAAAACAGCAAATGATGTCAGAACGTGTTGGAAATTAATGACGTCGCTTTGAATGCAGCATACTGAACACAAAATAGTCTGGAGTTCAAATAAGTTTAAAAAACATTGAAGTTCCCGTGTAACAGATGAGTTCTCGTCCGAAACCCTGATACTCCGAAAGAGATTGTCCAGTTTGTACACGAAGTGCGTGCAGTTTTCGTCGTGACCCTCTCTACTCTTTTGCACGTGCTATGCGGGTGAAATGATGAAACCATGCCAAGTTCCAACATTTTCAGAGTTCATTTTGTAGTGATTTTCAATTTCACAGTCATTTCGCTCTCTCTAAAAAAAATCGGTAAATGACTGAAAAACAGCAAATGATGTCAAAACGTGTAGGAAATTGATGACGTCGCTTTGAATGCTGCATACTGAACCCAAAATAGTCTAGAGTTCAAATAAGTTTAAAAAACATTGAAGTGCCCGTGTAACAGATGAGTTCTCGTCCGAAATCCTGATACCCCAAAAGAGATTGTCCAGTTTGTACACGAAGTGCGTCCAGTTTTCGTCGTGACCCTCTCTACTCCTTTGCACATGCTATGCGGGTGAATTGATGATACCATGCCAAGTTCCAATATTTCCAGAGTTCATTTTGTAGTGGTTTTCAATTTCACGGTCATTTCGCTCTCTAAACAAATCGGTAAATGACTGAAAAACAGCAAATAATGTCAGAACGTGTTGAAAATTGATGACGTCGCTTTGAATGCTGCATACTGAACCCAAAATAGTCTGGAGTTCAAATAAGTTTAAAAAACATTGAAGTGCCCGTGTAACAGATGAGTTCTTGTCCGAAACCCTGATACTCCGAAAGAGATTGTCCAGTTTGTACACGAAGTGCGTCCAGTTTTCGCCGTGACCCTCTCTACTCTTTTGCACATGCTATGCGGGTGAAATGATGAAACCATGCCAAGTTCCAACATTTTCAGAGTTCATTTTGCAGTGATTTTTAATTTCACGGTCATTTCGCTGTCTGTAAACAAATAGGTAAATGACCGAAAAACAGCAAATGATGTCAGAACGTGTTGGAAATTGATGACATCGCTTTGAATGCTGCATACTGAACCCAAAATAGTCTGGAGTTCAAATAAGTTTAAAAAACATTGAAGTGCCCGTGTAACAGATGAGTTCTCGTCCGAAACCCTGATACTCCGAAAGAGATTGTCCAGTTTGTGCACGAAGTGCGTCCAGTTTTCACCGTGACCGTTTCTACTCTTTTGCACATGCTATGCGGGTGAATTGATGATACCATGCCAAGTTCCAACATTTTCAGAATTCATTTTGTAGTGATTTTCAATTTCACGGTCATTTCGCTCTCTAAACAAATCGGTAAATGACTGAAAAACAGCAAATGATGTCAGAACGTGTTGGAAATTAATGACGTCGCTTTGAATGCTGCATACTGAACACAAAATAGTCTGGAGTTCAAATAAGTTTAAAAAACATTGAAGTTCCTGTGTAACAGATGAGTTCTCGTCCGAAACCCTGATACTCCGAAAGAGATTGTCTAGTTTGTACACGAAGTGCGTCCAGTTTTCATCGTGACCCTCTCTACTCTTTTGCACGTGCTATGCGGGTGAAATGATGATACCATGCCAAGTTCCAACATTTTCAGAGTTCATTTTGTAGTGATTTTCCATTTCACGGCCATTTCGCTCTCTGTGAACAAATCGGTAAATGACTGAAAAACAGCAAATGATGTCAGAACGTGTTGGAAATTGATGACGTCGCTTTGAATGCTGCATACTGAACCCAAAATAGTCTAGAGTTCAAATAAGTTTAAAAAACATTGAAGTGCCCGTGTAACAGATGAGTTCTCGTCCGAAACCCTGATACTCCGAAAGAGATTGTCCAGTTTGTACACGAAGTGCGTCCAGTTTTCGCCATGACCCTCTCTACTCTTTTGCACATGCTATGCGGGTGAAATGATGATACCATGCCAAGTTCCAACATTTTCAGAGTTCATTTTGTAGTGATTTTCAATTTCACGGTCATTTCGCTCTCTAAACAAAGCGGTAAATGACTGAAATCAGCAAATGATGTCAGAACGTGTTGAAAATTGATGACGTCGCTTTGAATGCTGCATGCTGAACCCAAAATAGTCTGGAGTTCAAATAAGTTTAAAAAACATTGAAGTGCCTGTGTAACAGATGAGTTCTCGTCCGAAACCCTGATACTCCGAAAGAGATTGTCCAGTTTGTACACGAAGTGCGTCCAGTTTTCGCCGTGACCCTCTCTACTCTTTTGCCCATGCTATGCGGGTGAAATGATGATACCATGGAAAGTTCCAACATTTTCAGAATTCATCTTGTAGTGATTTCAATTTCACAGTCATTTCGCTCTCTAAACAAATCGGTAAATGACTAAAAAACAGCAAATGATGTCAGAACGTGTTGGAAATTAATGACGTCGCTTTGAATGCAGCATACTGATCCCAAAATAGTCTGGAGTTCAAATAAGTTTAAAATACATTGAAGTTCCCGTGTAACAGATGAGTTCTCGTCCGAAACCCTGATACTCCGAAAGATATTGTCCAGTTTGTAGACGAAGTGCGTCCAGTTTTCGCTGTGACCCACTCTACTCCTTTGCACATGCTATGCGGGTGAAATGATGATACCATGCCAAGTTCCAACATTTTCAGGGATCATTTTGTAGTGATTTTCAATTTCACGGTCATTTAGATCTCTCTAAACAAATCGGTAAATGACTGAAAAACAGCAAATGATGTCAGAACGTGTTGGAAATAGATGACGTTGTTGTGAATGCTGGATACTGAACCCAAAATAGTCTGGAATTCAAATAATTTTAAAAAACATTAAAGTGCCCCTGTAACAGATGAGTTCTCGTCCGAAACCCTGATACCCCGAAAGAGATTGTCCAGTTTGTACACGAAGTGCGTCCAGTTTTCGCCGTGACCCTCTCTACTCTTTTGCACATGCTATGCGGGTGAAATGATGAAACCATGCCAAGTTCCAACATTTCCGGAGTTCATTTTGCAGTGATTTTCAATTTCACGGTCATTTCGCTGTCTGTAAACAAATAGGTAAATGACTGAAAAACAGCAAATGATGTCAGAACGTGTTGGAAATTGATGACGTCGCTTTGAATGCTGCATACTGAACCCAAAATAGTCTGGAGTTCAAATAAGTTTAAAAAACTTTGAAGTGCCCGTGTAACAGATGAGTTCTCGTCCGAAACCCTGATACTCCGAAAGAGATTGTCCAGTTTGTACACGAAGTGCGTCCAGTTTTCGCCGTGACCCTCTCTACTCTGTTGCACATGCTATGCGGGTGAAATGATGAAACCATGCCAAGTTCCAACATTTTCAGAGTTCATTTTGCAGTGATTTTCAATTTCACGGTCATTTCGCTGTCTGTAAACAAATAGGTAAATGACTGAAAAACAGCAATGATGTCAGAACGTGTTGGAAATTGATGACATCTCTTTGAATGCTGCATACTGAACCCAAAATAGCCTGGAGTTCAAATAAGTTTAAAAAACATTGAAGTGCCCGTGTAACAGATGAGTTCTCGTCCGAAACCCTGATACTCCGAAAGAGATTGTCCAGTTTGTACACGAAGTGCGTCCAGTTTTCGCCGTGACCGTCTCTACTCTTTTGCACATGCTATGCGGGTGAATTGATGATACCATGCCAAGTTCCAACATTTTCAGAATTCATTTTGTAGTGATTTTCAATTTCACGGTCATTTCGCTCTCTAAACAAATCGGTAAATGACTGAAAAACAGCAAATGCTGTCAGAACGTGTTGGAAATTAATGACGTCGCTTTGAATGCTGCATACTGAACACAAAATAGTCTGGAGTTCAAATAAGTTTAAAAAACATTGAAGTTCCCGTGTAACAGATGAGTTCTCGTCCGAAACCCTGATACTCCGAAAGAGATTGTCCAGTTTGTACACGAAGTGCGTGCAGTTTTCGTCGTGACCCTCTCTACTCTTTTGCACGTGCTATGCGGGTGAAATGATGATACCATGCCAAGTTCCAACATTTTCAGAGTTCATTTTGTAGTGATTTTCCATTTCACGGCCATTTCGCTCTTTGTGAACAAATCGGTAAATGACTGAAAAACAGCAAATGATGTCAGAACGTGTTGGAAATTGATGACGTTGCTTTGAATGCTGCATACTGAACCCAAAATAGTCTGGAGTTCAAATAAGTTTAAAAAACATTGAAGTGCCCGTGTAACAGATGAGTTCTCGTCCGAAACCCTGATACTCCGAAAGAGATTGTCCAGTTTGTACACGAAGTGCGTCCAGTTTTCGCCGTGACCCTCTCTACTCTTTTGCACATGCTATGCGGGTGAAATGATGATACCATGCCAAGTTCCAACATTTTCAGAGTTCATTTTGTAGTGATTTTCAATTTCACGGTCATTTCGCTCTCTAAACAAAGCAGTAAATGACTGAAAATCAGCAAATGATGTCAGAACGTGTTGAAAATTGATGACGTCGCTTTGAATGCTGCATACTGAACCCAAAATAGTCTGGAGTTCAAATAAGTTTAAAAAACATTGAAGTGCCTGTGTAACAGATGAGTTCTCGTCCGAAACCCTGATACTCCGAAAGAGATTGTCCAGTTTGTACACGAAGTGCGTCCAGTTTTCGCCGTGACCCTGTCTACTCTTTTGCCCATGCTATGCGGGTGAAATGATGATACCATGCAAAGTTCCAACATTTTCAGAATTCATTTTGTAGTGATTTCAATTTCACAGTCATTTCGCTCTCTAAACAAATCGGTAAATGACTGAAAAACAGCAAATGATGTCAGAACGTGTTGGAAATTAATGACGTCGCTTCGAATGCAGCATACTGAACCCAAAATAGTCTGGAGTTCAAATAAGTTTAAAAAACATTGAAGTTCCCGTGTAACAGATGAGTTCTCGTCCGAAACCCTGATACTCCGAAAGATATTGTCCAGTTTGTAGACGAAGTGCGTCCAGTTTTCGCTGTGACCCACTCTACTCCTTTGCACATGCTATGCGGGTGAAATGATGATACCATGCCAAGTTCCAACATTTTCAGGGATCATTTTGTAGTGATTTTCAATTTCACGGTCATTTAGATCTCTCTAAACAAATCGGTAAATGACTGAAAAACAGCAAATGATGTCAGAACGTGTTGGAAATAGATGACGTTGTTGTGAATGCTGGATACTGAACCCAAAATAGTCTGGAATTCAAATAATTTTAAAAAACATTAAAGTGCCCCTGTAACAGATGAGTTCTCGTCCGAAACCCTGATACCCCGAAAGAGATTGTCCAGTTTGTACACGAAGTGCGTCCAGTTTTCGCCGTGACCCTCTCTACTCTTTTGCACATGCTATGCGGGTGAAATGATGAAACCATGCCAAGTTCCAACATTTCCGGAGTTCATTTTGCAGTGATTTTCAATTTCACGGTCATTTCGCTGTCTGTAAACAAATAGGTAAATGACTGAAAAACAGCAAATGATGTCAGAACGTGTTGGAAATTGATGACGTCGCTTTGAATGCTGCATACTGAACCCAAAATAGTCTGGAGTTCAAATAAGTTTAAAAAACTTTGAAGTGCCCGTGTAACAGATGAGTTCTCGTCCGAAACCCTGATACTCCGAAAGAGATTGTCCAGTTTGTACACGAAGTGCGTCCAGTTTTCGCCGTGACCCTCTCTACTCTGTTGCACATGCTATGCGGGTGAAATGATGAAACCATGCCAAGTTCCAACATTTTCAGAGTTCATTTTGCAGTGATTTTCAATTTCACGGTCATTTCGCTGTCTGTAAACAAATAGGTAAGTGACTGAAAAACAGCAATGATGTCAGAACGTGTTGGAAATTGATGACATCTCTTTGAATGCTGCATACTGAACCCAAAATAGCCTGGAGTTCAAATAAGTTTAAAAAACATTGAAGTGCCCGTGTAACAGATGAGTTCTCGTCCGAAACCCTGATACTCCGAAAGAGATTGTCCAGTTTGTACACGAAGTGCGTCCAGTTTTCGCCGTGACCGTCTCTACTCTTTTGCACATGCTATGCGGGTGAATTGATGATACCATGCCAAGTTCCAACATTTTCAGAATTCATTTTGTAGTGATTTTCAATTTCACGGTCATTTCGCTCTCTAAACAAATCGGTAAATGACTGAAAAACAGCAAATGCTGTCAGAACGTGTTGGAAATTAATGACGTCGCTTTGAATGCTGCATACTGAACACAAAATAGTCTGGAGTTCAAATAAGTTTAAAAAACATTGAAGTTCCCGTGTAACAGATGAGTTCTCGTCCGAAACCCTGATACTCCGAAAGAGATTGTCCAGTTTGTACACGAAGTGCGTGCAGTTTTCGTCGTGACCCTCTCTACTCTTTTGCACATGCTATGCGGGTGAAATGATGATACCATGCCAAGTTCCAACATTTTCAGAGTTCATTTTGTAGTGATTTTCCATTTCACGGCCATTTCGCTCTCTGTGAACAAATCGGTAAATGACTGAAAAACAGCAAATGATGTCAGAACGTGTTGGAAATTGATGACGTTGCTTTGAATGCTGCATACTGAACCCAAAATAGTCTGGAGTTCAAATAAGTTTAAAAAACATTGAAGTGCCCGTGTAACAGATGAGTTCTCGTCCGAAACCCTGATACTCCGAAAGAGATTGTCCAGTTTGTACACGAAGTGCGTCCAGTTTTCGCCGTGACCCTCTCTACTCTTTTGCACATGCTATGCGGGTGAAATGATGATACCATGCCAAGTTCCAACATTTTCAGAGTTCATTTTGTAGTGATTTTCAATTTCACGGTCATTTCGCTCTCTAAACAAAGCAGTAAATGACTGAAAATCAGCAAATGATGTCAGAACGTGTTGAAAATTGATGACGTCGCTTTGAATGCTGCATACTGAACCCAAAATAGTCTGGAGTTCAAATAAGTTTAAAAAACATTGAAGTGCCTGTGTAACAGATGAGTTCTCGTCCGAAACCCTGATACTCCGAAAGAGATTGTCCAGTTTGTACACGAAGTGCGTCCAGTTTTCGCCGTGACCCTGTCTACTCTTTTGCCCATGCTATGCGGGTGAAATGATGATACCATGCAAAGTTCCAACATTTTCAGAATTCATTTTGTAGTGATTTCAATTTCACAGTCATTTCGCTCTCTAAACAAATCGGTAAATGACTGAAAAACAGCAAATGATGTCAGAACGTGTTGGAAATTAATGACGTCGCTTCGAATGCAGCATACTGAACCCAAAATAGTCTGGAGTTCAAATAAGTTTAAAAAACATTGAAGTTCCCGTGTAACAGATGAGTTCTCGTCCGAAACCCTGATACTCCGAAAGATATTGTCCAGTTTGTAGACGAAGTGCGTCCAGTTTTCGCTGTGACCCACTCTACTCCTTTGCACATGCTATGCGGGTGAAATGATGATACCATGCCAAGTTCCAACATTTTCAGGGATCATTTTGTAGTGATTTTCAATTTCACGGTCATTTAGATCTCTCTAAACAAATCGGTAAATGACTGAAAAACAGCAAATGATGTCAGAACGTGTTGGAAATAGATGACGTTGTTGTGAATGCTGGATACTGAACCCAAAATAGTCTGGAATTCAAATAATTTTAAAAAACATTAAAGTGCCCCTGTAACAGATGAGTTCTCGTCCGAAACCCTGATACCCCGAAAGAGATTGTCCAGTTTGTACACGAAGTGCGTCCAGTTTTCGCCGTGACCCTCTCTACTCTTTTGCACATGCTATGCGGGTGAAATGATGAAACCATGCCAAGTTCCAACATTTCCGGAGTTCATTTTGCAGTGATTTTCAATTTCACGGTCATTTCGCTGTCTGTAAACAAATAGGTAAATGACTGAAAAACAGCAAATGATGTCAGAACGTGTTGGAAATTGATGACGTCGCTTTGAATGCTGCATACTGAACCCAAAATAGTCTGGAGTTCAAATAAGTTTAAAAAACTTTGAAGTGCCCGTGTAACAGATGAGTTCTCGTCCGAAACCCTGATACTCCGAAAGAGATTGTCCAGTTTGTACACGAAGTGCGTCCAGTTTTCGCCGTGACCCTCTCTACTCTGTTGCACATGCTATGCGGGTGAAATGATGAAACCATGCCAAGTTCCAACATTTTCAGAGTTCATTTTGCAGTGATTTTCAATTTCACGGTCATTTCGCTGTCTGTAAACAAATAGGTAAGTGACTGAAAAACAGCAATGATGTCAGAACGTGTTGGAAATTGATGACATCTCTTTGAATGCTGCATACTGAACCCAAAATAGCCTGGAGTTCAAATAAGTTTAAAAAACATTGAAGTGCCCGTGTAACAGATGAGTTCTCGTCCGAAACCCTGATACTCCGAAAGAGATTGTCCAGTTTGTACACGAAGTGCGTCCAGTTTTCGCCGTGACCGTCTCTACTCTTTTGCACATGCTATGCGGGTGAATTGATGATACCATGCCAAGTTCCAACATTTTCAGAATTCATTTTGTAGTGATTTTCAATTTCACGGTCATTTCGCTCTCTAAACAAATCGGTAAATGACTGAAAAACAGCAAATGCTGTCAGAACGTGTTGGAAATTAATGACGTCGCTTTGAATGCTGCATACTGAACACAAAATAGTCTGGAGTTCAAATAAGTTTAAAAAACATTGAAGTTCCCGTGTAACAGATGAGTTCTCGTCCGAAACCCTGATACTCCGAAAGAGATTGTCCAGTTTGTACACGAAGTGCGTGCAGTTTTCGTCGTGACCCTCTCTACTCTTTTGCACATGCTATGCGGGTGAAATGATGATACCATGCCAAGTTCCAACATTTTCAGAGTTCATTTTGTAGTGATTTTCCATTTCACGGCCATTTCGCTCTCTGTGAACAAATCGGTAAATGACTGAAAAACAGCAAATGATGTCAGAACGTGTTGGAAATTGATGACGTTGCTTTGAATGCTGCATACTGAACCCAAAATAGTCTGGAGTTCAAATAAGTTTAAAAAACATTGAAGTGCCCGTGTAACAGATGAGTTCTCGTCCGAAACCCTGATACTCCGAAAGAGATTGTCCAGTTTGTACACGAAGTGCGTCCAGTTTTCGCCGTGACCCTCTCTACTCTTTTGCACATGCTATGCGGGTGAAATGATGATACCATGCCAAGTTCCAACATTTTCAGAGTTCATTTTGTAGTGATTTTCAATTTCACGGTCATTTCGCTCTCTAAACAAAGCAGTAAATGACTGAAAATCAGCAAATGATGTCAGAACGTGTTGAAAATTGATGACGTCGCTTTGAATGCTGCATACTGAACCCAAAATAGTCTGGAGTTCAAATAAGTTTAAAAAACATTGAAGTGCCTGTGTAACAGATGAGTTCTCGTCCGAAACCCTGATACTCCGAAAGAGATTGTCCAGTTTGTACACGAAGTGCGTCCAGTTTTCGCCGTGACCCTGTCTACTCTTTTGCCCATGCTATGCGGGTGAAATGATGATACCATGCAAAGTTCCAACATTTTCAGAATTCATTTTGTAGTGATTTCAATTTCACAGTCATTTCGCTCTCTAAACAAATCGGTAAATGACTGAAAAACAGCAAATGATGTCAGAACGTGTTGGAAATTAATGACGTCGCTTCGAATGCAGCATACTGAACCCAAAATAGTCTGGAGTTCAAATAAGTTTAAAAAACATTGAAGTTCCCGTGTAACAGATGAGTTCTCGTCCGAAACCCTGATACTCCGAAAGATATTGTCCAGTTTGTAGACGAAGTGCATCCAGTTTTCGCCGTGACCCTCTCTACTCCTTTGCACATGCTATGCGGGTGAAATGATGATACCAAGCCAAGTTCCAACATTTTCAGAGATCATTTTGTAGTGATTTTCAATTTCACGGTCATTTAGATCTCTCTAAACAAATCGGTAAATGACTGAAAAACAGCAAATGATGTCAGAACGTGTTGGAAATAGATGACGTTGTTGTGAATGCTGGATACTGAACCCAAAATAGTCTGTAATTCAAATAATTTTAAAAAACATTAAAGTGCCCCTGTAACAGATGAGTTCTCGTCCGAAACCCTGATACCCCGAAAGAGATTGTCCAGTTTGTACACGAAGTGCGTCCAGTTTTCGCCGTGACCCTCTCTACTCTTTTGCACATGCTATGCGGGTGAAATGATGAAACCATGCCAAGTTCCAACATTTTCAGAGTTCATTTTGTAGTGATTTTCCATTTCACGGCCATTTCGCTCTCTGTGAACAAATCGGTAAATGACTGAAAAACAGCAAATGATGTCAGAACGTGTTGGAAATTGATGACGTCGCTTTGAATGCTGCATACTGAACCCAAAATATTCTGGAGTTCAAATAAGTTTAAAAAACTTTGAAGTGCCCGTGTAACAGATGAGTTCTCGTCTGAAACCCTGATACTCCGAAAGAGATTGTCCAGTTTGTACACGAAGTGCGTCCAGTTTTCGCCGTGACCCTCTCTACTCTTTTTCACATGCTATGCGGGTGAATTGATGATACCATGCCAGGTTCCAACATTTTCAGAATTCATTTTGTAGTGATTTTCAATTTCACGGTCATTTCGCTCTCTACACAAGTCGGTAAATGACTGAAAAACAGCAAGTGATGTCAGAACGTGTTGAAAGTTGATGACGTCGCTTTGAATGCTGCATCCTGAACCCAAAATAGTCTGGAGTTCAAATAAGTTTAAAAAACATTGAAGTGCCCGTGTAACAGATGAGTTCTCGTCCCAAACCCTGATACTCCGAAAGAGATTGTCCAGTTTGTACACGAAGTGCGTCCAGTTTTCGACGTGACCCTCTCTACTCTTTTGCACATGCTATGCGGGTGAAATGATGAAACCATGCCAAGTTCCAACATTTTCAGAGTTCATTTGTAGTGATTTTCAATTTCACGGTCATTTCGCTCTCTCTAAACAAATCGGTAAATGACTGAAAAACAGCAAATGATGTCAGAACGTGTTGGAAATTGATGACGTCGCTTTGAATGCTGCATACTGAACCCAAATTAGTCTGGAGTTCAAATAAGTTTAAAAAACATTGAAGTTCCCGTGTAACAGATGAGTTCTCGTCCGAAACCCTGATACTCCAAAAGATATTGTCCAGTTTGTAGACGAAGTGCGTCCAGTTTTCGCCGTGACCCTCTCTACTCCTTTGCACATGCTATGCAGGTGAAATGATGATACCATGCCAAGTTCCAACATTTTCAGAGATCATTTTGTAGTGATTTTCAATTTCACGGTCATTTAGATCTCTCTAAACAAATCGGTAAATGACTGAAAAACAGCAAATGATGTCAGAACGTGTTGGAAATTGATGACGTTGCTGTGAATGCTGGATACTGAACCCAAAATAGTCTGGAATTCAAATAAGTTTAAAAAACATTGAAGTGCCCGTGTAACAGATGAGTTCTCATCTGAAACCCTGATACCCCGAAAGAGATTGTCCAGTTTGTACACGAAGTGCGTCCAGTTTTCGCCGTGACCCTCTCTACTCTTTTGCACATGCTATGCGGGTGAAATGATGAAACCATGCCAAGTTCCAACATTTTCAGAGTTCATTTTGCAGTGATTTTCAATTTCACGGTCATTTCGCTGTCTGTAAACAAATAGGTAAATGACTGAAAAACAACAAATGATGTCAGAACGTGTTGGAAATTGATGACGTCGCTTTGAATGCTGCATACTGAACCCAAAATAGTCTGCAGGTCAAATAAGTTTAAAAAACATTGAAGTGCCCGTGTTACAGATGAGTTCTCGTCCGAAACCCTGATACTACGAAAGAGATTGTCCAGTTTGTACACGAAGTGCGTCCAGTTTTTGCCGTGACCCTCTCTACTCTTTTGCACATGCTATGCGGGTGAATTGATGATACCATGCCAAGTTCCAACATTTTCAGAATTCATTTTGTTGTGATTTTCAATTTCACGGTCATTTCGCTCTCTAAACAAATCGGTAAATGACTGAAAAACAGCAAATGATGTCAGAACGTGTTGGAAATTAATGACGTCGCTTTGAATGCTGCATACTGAACCCAAAATAGTCCGGAGTTCAAATAAGTTTAAAAAACATTGAAGTTCCCGTGTAACAGACGAGTTCTCGTCCGAAACCCTGATACTCCGAAAGAGATTGTCCAGTTTGTACACGATGTGCGTCCAGTTTTCGTCGTGACCCTCTCTACTCTTTTGCACGTGCTATGCGGGTGAAATGATTTTACCATGCCAAGTTCCAACATTTTCAGAGTTCATTTTGTAGTGATTTTCCATTTCACGGCCTTTTCGCTCTCTGTGAACAAATCGGTAAATGACTGAAAAACAGCAAATGATGTCAGAACGTGTTGGAAATTGATGACGTCCCTTCGAATGCTGCATACTGAACCCAAAATAGTCTGGAGTTCAAATAAGTTTAAAAAACATTGAAGTGCCCGTGTAACAGATGAGTTCTCGTCCGAAACCCTGATACCCCGAAAGAGATTGTCCAGTTTGTACACGAAGTGCGTCCAATTTTCGCCGTGACCCTCTCTACTCCTTTGCACATGCTATGTGGGTGAAATGATGATACCATGCCAAGTTCCAACATTTTCAGAGTTCATTTTTAGTGATTTTCAATTTTACGGTCATTTCGCTCTCTAAACAAATCGGTAAATGACTGAAAAACAGCAAATGATGTCAGAACGTGTTGAAAATTGATGACGTCGCTTTGAATGCTGCATACTGAACCCAAAATAGTCTGGAGTTCAAATAAGTTTAAAAAACATTGAAGTGCCCGTGTAACAGATGAGTTCTCGTCCGAAACCCTGATACTACGAAAGAGATTGTCCAGTTTGTACAGGAAGTGCGTCCAGCTTTCGCCGTGACCCTCTCTACTCCTTTGCACATGCTATGTGGGTGAATTGATGATACCATGCCAAGTTCCAACATTTTCAGAATTCATTTTGTAGTGATTTTCAATTTCACGGTCATTTCGCTCTCTAAACAAATCGGTAAATGACTGAAAAACAGCAAATGATGTCAGAACGTGTTGGAAATTAATGACGTCGCTTTGAATGCTGCATACTGAACACAAAATAGTCCGGAGTTCAAATAAGTTTAAAAAACATTGAAGTTCCCATGTAACAGACGAGTTCTCGTCCGAAACCCTGATACTCCGAAAGAGATTGTCCAGTTTGTACACGAAGTGCGTCCAGTTTTCGTCGTGACCCTCTCTACTCTTTTGCACGTGCTATGCGGGTGAAATGATGATACCATGCCAAGTTCCAACATTTTCAGAGTTCATTTTGTAGTGATTTTCCATTTCACGGCCATTTCGCTCTGTGTGAACAAATCGGTAAATGACTGAAAAACAGCAAATGATGTCAGAACGTGTTGGAAATTGATGACGTCCCTTTGAATGCTGCATACTGAACCCAAAATAGTCTGGAGTTCAAATAAGTTTAAAAAACATTGAAGTGCCCGTGTAACAGATGAGTTCTCGTCCGAAACCCTGATACCCCGAAAGAGATTGTCCAGTTTGTACACGAAGTGCGTCCAATTTTCGCCGTGACCCTCTCTACTCCTTTGCACATGCTATGTGGGTGAAATGATGATACCATGCCAAGTTCCAACATTTTCAGAGTTCATTTTTAGTGATTTTCAATTTTACGTTCATTTCGCTCTCTAAACAAATCGGTAAATGACTGAAAAACAGCAAATGATGTCAGAACGTGTTGAAAATTGATGACGTCGCTTTGAATGCTGCATACTGAACCCAAAATAGTCTGGAGTTCAAATAAGTTTAAAAAACATTGAAGTGCCCGTGTAACAGATGAGTTCTCGTCCGAAACCCTGATACTTCGAAAGACATTGTCCAGTTTGTACATGAAGTGCGTCCAGTTTTCGCCGTGACCCTCTTTACACTTTTGCACATGCTATGCGGGTGAAATGATGATACCATGCCAAGTTCCAACATTTTCAGAGTTCATTTTGTAGTGATTTTCCATTTCACGGCCATTTCGCTCTCTGTGAACAAATCGGTAAATGACTGAAAAACAGCAAATGATGTCAGAACGTGTTGGAAATTGATGACGTCCCTTTGAATGCTGCATACTGAACCCAAAATAGTCTGGAGTTCAAATATGTTTAAAAAACATTGAAGTGCCCGTGTAACATATGAGTTCTCGTCCGAAACCCTGATACCCCGAAAGAGATTGTCCAGTTTGTACACGAAGTGTGTCCAATTTTCGCCGTGACCCTCTCTACTCCTTTGCACATGCTATGTGGGTGAAATGATGATACCATGGCAAGTTCCAACATTTTCAGAGTTCATTTTTAGTGATTTTCAATTTTACGGTCATTTCGCTCTCTAAACAAATCGGTAAATGACTGAAAAACAGCAAATGATGTCAGAACGTGTTGGAAATTGATGACGTCGCTTTGAATGCTGCATACTGAACCCAAAATAGTCTGGAGGTCAAATAAGTTTAAAAAACATTGAAGTGCCCGTGTAACAGATGAGTTCTCGTCCGAAACCCTGATACTACGAAAGAGATTGTCCAGTTTGTACACGAAGTGCGTCCAGTTTTTGCCGTGACCCTCTCTACTCTTTTGCACATGCTATGCGGGTGAATTGATGATACCATGCCAAGTTCCAACATTTTCAGAATTCATTTTGTTGTGATTTTCAATTTCACGGTCATTTCGCTCTCTAAACAAATCGGTAAATGACTGAAAAACAGCAAATGATGTCAGAACGTGTTGGAAATTAATGACGTCGCTTTGAATGCTGCATACTGAACCCAAAATAGTCCGGAGTTCAAATAAGTTTAAAAAACATTGAAGTTCCCGTGTAACAGACGAGTTCTCGTCCGAAACCCTGATACTCCGAAAGAGATTGTCCAGTTTGTACACGAAGTGCGTCCAGTTTTCGTCGTGACCCTCTCTACTCTTTTGCACGTGCTATGCGGGTGAAATGATGATACCATGCCAAGTTCCAACATTTTCAGAGTTCATTTTGTAGTGATTTTCCATTTCACGGCCATTTCGCTCTGTGTGAACAAATCGGTAAATGACTGAAAAACAGCAAATGATGTCAGAACGTGTTGGAAATTGAAGACGTCCCTTTGAATGCTGCATACAGAACCCAAAATAGTCTGGAGTTCAAATAAGTTTAAAAAACATTGAAGTGCCCGTGTAACAGATGAGTTCTCGTCCGAAACCCTGATACCCCGAAAGAGATTGTCCAGTTTGTACACGAAGTGCGTCCAATTTTCGCCGTGACCCTCTCTACTCCTTTGCACATGCTATGTGGGTGAAATGATGATACCATGCCAAGTTCCAACATTTTCAGAGTTCATTTTTAGTGATTTTCAATTTTACGGTTATTTCGCTCTCTAAACAAATCGGTAAATGACTGAAAAACAGCAAATGATGTCAGAACGTGTTGAAAATTGATGACGTCGCTTTGAATGCTGCATACTGAACCCAAAATAGTCTGGAGTTCAAATAAGTTTAAAAAACATTGAAGTGCCCGTGTAACAGATGAGTTCTCGTCCGAAACCCTGATACTTCGAAAGACATTGTCCAGTTTGTACATGAAGTGCGTCCTGTTTTCGCCGTGAGCCTCTTTACACTTTTGCACATGCTATGCGGGTGAAATGATGATACCATGCCAAGTTCCAACATTTTCAGAGTTCATTTTGTAGTGATTTTCCATTTCACGGCCATTTCGCTCTCTGTGAACAAATCGGTAAATGACTGAAAAACAGCAAATGATGTCAGAACGTGTTGGAAATTGATGACGTCCCTTTGAATGCTGCATACTGAACCCAAAATAGTCTGGAGTTCAAATATGTTTAAAAAACATTGAAGTGCCCGTGTAACATATGAGTTCTCGTCCGAAACCCTGATACCCCGAAAGAGATTGTCCAGTTTGTACACGAAGTGTGTCCAATTTTCGCCGTGACCCTCTCTACTCCTTTGCACATGCTATGTGGGTGAAATGATGATACCATGGCAAGTTCCAACATTTTCAGAGTTCATTTTTAGTGATTTTCAATTTTACGGTCATTTCGCTCTCTAAACAAATCGGTAAATGACTGAAAAACAGCAAATGATGTCAGAACGTGTTGGAAATTGATGACGTCGCTTTGAATGCTGCATACTGAACCCAAAATAGTCTGGAGGTCAAATAAGTTTAAAAAACATTGAAGTGCCCGTGTAACAGATGAGTTCTCGTCCGAAACCCTGATACTACGAAAGAGATTGTCCAGTTTGTACACGAAGTGCGTCCAGTTTTTGCCGTGACCCTCTCTACTCTTTTGCACATGCTATGCGGGTGAATTGATGATACCATGCCAAGTTCCAACATTTTCAGAATTCATTTTGTTGTGATTTTCAATTTCACGGTCATTTCGCTCTCTAAACAAATCGGTAAATGACTGAAAAACAGCAAATGATGTCAGAACGTGTTGGAAATTAATGACGTCGCTTTGAATGCTGCATACTGAACCCAAAATAGTCCGGAGTTCAAATAAGTTTAAAAAACATTGAAGTTCCCGTGTAACAGACGAGTTCTCGTCCGAAACCCTGATACTCCGAAAGAGATTGTCCAGTTTGTACACGAAGTGCGTCCAGTTTTTGCCATGACCCTCTCTACTCTTTTGCACGTGCTATGCGGGTGAAATGATGATACCATGCCAAGTTCCAACATTTTCAGAGTTCATTTTGTAGTGATTTTCCATTTCACGGCCATTTCGCTCTCTGTGAACAAATCGGTAAATTACTGAAAAACATCAAATGATGTCAGAACGTGTTGGAAATTGATGACGTCGCTTTGAATGCTGCATACTGAACCCAAAATAGTCTGGAGTTCAAATAAGTTTAAAAAACATTGAAGTGCCCGTGTAACAGATGAGTTCGCGTCCGAAACCCTAATACCCCGAAAGAGATTGTCCAGTTTGTACACGAAGTGCGTCCAATTTTCGCCGTGACCCTCTCTACTCCTTTGCACATGCTATGTGGGTGAAATGATGATACCATGCCAAGTTCCAACATTTTCAGAGTTCATTTTTAGTGATTTTCAATTTTACGGTCATTTCGCTCTCTAAACAAATCGGTAAATGACTGAAAAACAACAAATGATGTCAGAACGTGTTGAAAATTGATGACGTCGCTTTGAATGCTGCATACTGAACCCAAAATAGTCTGGAGTTCAAATAAGTTTAAAAAACATTGAAGTGCCCGTGTAACAGATGAGTTCTCGTCCGAAACCCTGATACCCCGAAAGAGATTGTCCAGTTTGTACACGAAGTGCGTCCAATTTTCGCCGTGACCCTCTCTACTCCTTTGCACATGCTATGTGGGTGAAATGATGATACCATGCCAAGTTCCAACATTTTCAGAGTTCATTTTTAGTGATTTTCAATTTTACGGTCATTTCGCTCTCTAAACAAATCGGTAAATGACTGAAAAACAGCAAATGATGTCAGAACGTGTTGAAAATTGATGACGTCGCTTTGAATGCTGCATACTGAACCCAAAATAGTCTGGAGTTCAAATAAGTTTAAAAAACATTGAAGTGCCCGTGTAACAGATGAGTTCTCGTCCGAAACCCTGATACTTCGAAAGACATTGTCCAGTTTGTACATGAAGTGCGTCCAGTTTTCGCCGTGACCCTCTTTACACTTTTGCACATGCTATGCGGGTGAAATGATGATACCATGCCAAGTTCCAACATTTTCAGAGTTCATTTTGTAGTGATTTTCCATTTCACGGCCATTTCGCTCTCTGTGAACAAATCGGTAAATGACTGAAAAACAGCAAATGATGTCAGAACGTGTTGGAAATTGATGACGTCCCTTTGAATGCTGCATACAGAACCCAAAATAGTCTGGAGTTCAAATAAGTTTAAAAAGCATTGAAGTGCCCGTGTAACAGATGAGTTCTCGTCCGAAACCCTGATACCCCGAAAGAGATTGTCCAGTTTGTACACGAAGTGTGTCCAATTTTCGCCGTGACCCTCTCTACTCCTTTGCACATGCTATGTGGGTGAAATGATGATACCATGCCAAGTTCCAACATTTTCAGAGTTCATTTTTAGTGATTTTCAATTTTACGGTCATTTCGCTCTCTAAACAAATCGGGAAATGACTGAAAAACAGCAAATGATGTCAGAACGTGTTGGAAATTGATGACGTCGCTTTGAATGCTGCATACTGAACCCAAAATAGTCTGGAGTTCAAATAAGTTTAAAAAACATTGAAGTGCCCGTGTAACAGATGAGTTCTTGTCCGAAACCCTGATACTCCGAAAGACATTGTCCAGTTTGTACATGAAGTGCGTCCAGTTTTCGCCGTGACCCTCTTTACTCTTTTGCACATGCTATGCGGGTGAAATGATGATACCATGCCAAGTTCCAACATTTTCAGAGTTCATTTTGTAGTGATTTTCCATTTCACGGCCATTTCGCTCTCTGTGAAGAAATCGGTAAATGACTGAAAAACAGCAAATGATGTCAGAACGTGTTGGAAATTGATGACGTCCCTTTGAATGCTGCATACTGAACCCAAAATAGTCTGGAGTTCAAATAAGTTTAAGAAACATTGAAGTGCCCGTGTAACAGATGAGTTCTCGTCCGAAACCCTGATACCCCTAAAGAGATTGTCCAGTTTGTACACGAAGTGCATCCAATTTTCGCCGTGGCCCTCTCTACTCCTTTGCACATGCTATGTGGGTGAAATGATGATACCATGGCAAGTTCCAACATTTTCAGAGTTCATTTTTAGTGATTTTCAATTTTACGGTCATTTCGCTCTCTAAACAAATCGGTAAATGACTGAAAAACAGCAAATGATGTCAGAACGTGTTGAAAATTGATGACGTCGCTTTGAATGCTGCATACTGAACCCAAAATAGTCTGGAGTTCAAATAAGTTTAAAAAACATTGAAGTGCCCGTGTAACAGATGAGTTCTCGTCCGAAACCCTGATACTACGAAAGAGATTGTCCAGTTTGTACAGGAAGTGCGTCCAGCTTTCGCCGTGACCCTCTCTACTCCTTTGCACATGCTATGTGGGTGAATTGATGATACCATGCCAAGTTCCAACATTTTCAGAATTCATTTTGTAGTGATTTTCAATTTCACGGTCATTTCGCTCTCTAAACAAATCGGTAAATGACTGAAAAACATCAAATGATGTCAGAACGTGTTGGAAATTAATGACGTCGCTTTGAATGCTGCATACTGAACACAAAATAGTCCGGAGTTCAAATAAGTTTAAAAAACATAGAAGTTCCCTTGTAACAGACGAGTTCTCGTCCGAAACCCTGATACTCCGAAAGAGATTGTCCAGTTTGTACACGAAGTGCGTCCAGTTTTCGTCGTGACCCTCTCTACTCTTTTGCACGTGCTATGCGGGTGAAATGATGATACCATGCCAAGTTCCAACATTTTCAGAGTTCATTTTGTAGTGATTTTCCATTTCACGGCCATTTCGCTCTCTGTGAACAAGTCGGTAAATGACTGAAAAACAGCAAGTGATGTCAGAACGTGTTGAAAGTTGATGACGTCGCTTTGAATGCTGCATCCTGAACCCAAAATAGTCTAGAGTTCAAATAAGTTTAAAAAACATTGAAGTGCCCGTGTAACAGATGAGTTCTCGTCCCAAACACTGATACTCCGAAAGAGATTGTCCAGTTTGTACACGAAGTGCGTCCAGTTTTTGCCGTAACCCTCTCTACTCTTTTGCACATGCTATGCGGGTGAAATGATGACACCATGCCAATTTCCAACATTTTCAGAGTTCATTTTGTAGTGATTTTCAATTTCACGGTCATTTCGCTCTTTAAACAAATCGGTAAATGACTGAAAAACAGCAAATGATGTCAGAACGTGTTGGAAATTGATGACGTCGCTTTGAATGCTGCATACTGAACCCAAAATTGTCTGGAGTTCAAATAAGTTTAAAAAACATTGAAGTGCCCGTGTAACAGATGAGTTCTCGTCCGAAACCCTGATACTCCGAAAGAGATTGTCCAGTTTGTACACGAAGTGCGTCCAGTTTTCGCCGTGACCCTCTCTACTCTTTTGCACATGCTATGCGGGTGAAATGATTATACCATGCCAATTTCCAACATTTTCAGAGTTCACTTTGTAGTGATTTTCAATTTCACGGTCATTTCGCTCTCTAAACAAATCGGTAAATGACTGAAAAACAGCAAATGATGTCAGAACGTGTTGGAAATTGATGACGTCGCTTTGAATGCTACATACTGAACCCAAAATAGTCTGGAGTTCAAATAAGTTTAAAAAACATTGAAGTGCCCGTGTAATAGATGAGTTCTCGTCCGAAACCCTGATACTCCGAAAGAGATTGTCCAGTTTGTACACGAAGTGCTTCCAGTTTTCGCCGTGACCCTCTCTACTCCTTTGCACATGCTATGCGGGTGAAATGATTATACCATGCCAAGTTCCAACATTTTCAGAGTTCACTTTGTAGTGATTTTCAATTTCACGGTCATTTCGCTCTCTAAACAAATCGGTAAATGACTGAAAAACAACAAATGATGTCAGAACATGTTGAAAATTGATGACGTCGCTTTGAACTCTGCATACAGAACCCAAAATAGTCTGGAGCTCATGTAAGTTTAAAAAACATTGAAGTGCCCGTGTAACAGATGAGTTCTCGTCCGAAACCCTGATACTCCGAAAGAGATTGTCCAGTTTGTACACGAAGTGCGTCCAGTTTTCGCCGTGACCCTCTCTACTCTTTTGCACATGCTATGCGGGTGAAATGATGATACCATGCCAAGTTCCAACATTTTCAGAGTTCATTTTGTAGTGATTTTCAATTTCACGCTCATTTCGCTCTCTAAACAAATCGGTAAATGACTGAAAAACAGCAAATGATGTCAGAACGTGTTGGAAATTGATGACGTCGCTTTGAATGCTGCATACTTAAAGAAAAATAGTCTGGAGTTCAAATAAGTTTAAAAAACATTGAAGTGCCCGTGTAACAGATGAGTTCTAGTCCGAAACCCTGATACTCCGAAAGAGATTGTCCAGTTTGTACACGAAGTGTGTCCAGTTTTTGCGGTGACCCTCTCTACTCTTTTGCACATGCTATGCGGGTGAAATGATGACACCATGCCAATTTCCAACATTTTCAGAGTTCATTTTGTAGTGAATTTCAATTTCACGGTCATTTCGCTCTCTAAACAAATCGGTAAATGACTGAAAAACAGCAAATGATGTCAGAACGTGTTGGAAATTGATGACGTCGCTTTGAATGCTGCATACTGAACGCAAAATAGTCTGGAGTTCAAATAAGTTTAAAAACCATTGAAGTGCCCGTGTAACAGATGAGTTCTCGTCCGAAACCCTGATACTCCGAAAGAGATTGTCCAGTTTGTACACGAAGTGCGTCCAGTTTTCGCCGTGACCCTCTCTACTCCTTTGCACATGCTATGCTTGTGAAATGATGATACCATGCCAAGTTCCAACATTTTCAGAGTTCACTTTGTAGTGATTTTCAATCTCACGGTCATTTCGCTCTCTAAACAAATCGGTAAATGACTGAAAAACAACAAATGATGTCAGAACGTGTTGGAAATTAATGACGTCGCTTTGAATGCTGCATACTGAACCCAACATAGTCTGGAGTTCAAATAAGTTTAAAATACATTGAAGTGCCCGTGTAACAGATGAGTTCTCGTCCGAAACCCTGATACTCCGAAAGAGATTGTCCAGTTTGTACACGAAGTGCGTCCAGTTTTCGCCGTGACCCTCTCTACTCCTTTGCACATGCTATGCTTGTGAAATGATGATACCATGCCAAGTTCCAACATTTTCAGAGTTCACTTTGTAGTGATTTTAAATTTCACGGTCATTTCGCTCTCTAAACAAATCGGTAAATGACTGAAAAACAGCATATGATGTCAGAACGTGTTGGAAATTGATGACGTCGCTTTGAATGCTGCATACTGAACGCAAAATAGTCTGGAGTTCAAATAAGTTTAAAAAACATTGAAGTGCCCGTGTAACAGATGAGTTCTCGTCCGAAACCCTGATACTCCGAAAGAGATTGTCCAGTTTGTACACGAAGTGCGTCCAGTTTTCGCCGTGACCCTCTCTACTCCTTTGCACATGCTATGCTTGTGAAATGATGATACCATGCCAAGTTCCAACATTTTCAGAGTTCACTTTGTAGTGATTTTCAATCTCACGGTCATTTCGGTCTCTAAACAAATCGGTAAATGACTGAAAAACAACAAATGATGTCAGAACGTGTTGGAAATTAATGACGTTCGCTTTGAATGCTGCATACTGAACCCAACATAGTCTGGAGTTCAAATAAGTTTAAAATACATTGAAGTGCCCGTGTAACAGATGAGTTCTCGTCCGAAACCCTGATACTCCGAAAGAGATTGTCCAGTTTGTACACGAAGTGCGTCCAGTTTTCGCCGTGACCCTCTCTACTCCTTTGCACATGCTATGCTTGTGAAATGATGATACCATGCCAAGTTCCAACATTTTCAGAGTTCACTTTGTAGAGATTTTAAATTTCACGCTCATTTCGCTCTCTAAACAAATCGGTAAATGACTGAAAAACAGCACATGATGTCAGAACGTGTTGGAAATTGATGACGTCGCTTTGAATGCTGCATACTTAAAGAAAAATAGTCTGGAGTTCAAATAAGTTTAAAAAACATTGAAGTGCCCGTGTAACAGATGAGTTCTAGTCCGAAACCCTGATACTCCGAAAGAGATTGTCCAGTTTGTACACGAAGTGTGTCCAGTTTTTGCGGTGACCCTCTCTACTCTTTTGCACATGCTATGCGGGTGAAATGATGACACCTTGCCAATTTCCAACATTTTCAGAGTTCATTTTGTAGTGAATTTCAATTTCACGGTCATTTCGCTCTCTAAACAAATCGGTAAATGACTGAAAAACAGGAAATGATGTCAGAACGTGTTGGAAATTGATGACGTCGCTTTGAATGCTGCATACTGAACGCAAAATAGTCTGGAGTTCAAATAAGTTTAAAAACCATTGAAGTGCCCGTGTAACAGATGAGTTCTCGTCCGAAACCCTGATACTCCGAAAGAGATTGTCCAGTTTGTACACGAAGTGCGTCCAGTTTTCGCCGTGACCCTCTCTACTCCTTTGCACATGCTATGCTTGTGAAATGATGATACCATGCCAAGTTCCAACATTTTCAGAGTTCACTTTGTAGTGATTTTCAATCTCACGGTCATTTCGCTCTCTAAACAAATCGGTAAATGACTGAAAAACAACAAATGATGTCAGAACGTGTTGGAAATTAATGACGTCGCTTTGAATGCTGCATACTGAACCCAACATAGTCTGGAGTTCAAATAAGTTTAAAATACATTGAAGTGCCCGTGTAACAGATGAGTTCTCGTCCGAAACCCTGATACTCCGAAAGAGATTGTCCAGTTTGTACACGAAGTGCGTCCAGTTTTCGCCGTGACCCTCTCTACTCCTTTGCACATGCTATGCTTGTGAAATGATGATACCATGCCAAGTTCCAACATTTTCAGAGTTCACTTTGTAGTGATTTTAAATTTCACGGTCATTTCGCTCTCTAAACAAATCGGTAAATGACTGAAAAACAGCGTATGATGTCAAAACGTGTTGAAAATTGATGACGTCGCTTTGAATGCTGCATACTAAACGCAAAATAGTCTGGAGTTCAAATAAGTTTAAAAAACATTGAAGTGCCCGTGTAACAGATGAGTTCTCGTCCGAAACACTGATACTCCGAAGGAGATTGTCCAGTTTGTACACGAAATGCGTCCAGTTTTCGCCGTGACCCTCTCTATGCGGGTGAAATGATGATACCATGCCAAGTTCCAACATTTTCAGAGTTCATTTTGTAGTGATTTTCAATTTCACGGTCATTTCGCTCTCTACACAAGTCGGTAAATTACTGAAAAACAGCAATTGATGTCAGAACGTGTTGAAAGTTGATGACGTCGCTTTGAATGCTGCATCCTGAACCCAAAATAGTCTGGAGTTCAAATAAGTTTAAAAAACATTGAAGTGCCCGTGTAACAGATGAGTTCTCGTCCGAAACCCTGATACTCCGAAAGAGATTGTCCAGTTTGTACACGAAGTGTGTCCAGTTTTTGCGGTGACCCTCTCTACTCTTTTGCACATGCTATGCGGGTGAAATGATGACACCATGCCAAGTTCCAACATTTTCAGAGTTCATTTTGTAGTGATTTTCAATTTCACGCTCATTTCGCTCTCTAAACAAATCGGTAAATGACTGAAAAACAGCAAATGATGTCAGAACGTGTTGGAAATTGATGACGTCGCTTTGAATGCTGCATACTTAAAGAAAAATAGTCTGGAGTTCAAATAAGTTTAAAAAACATTGAAGTGCCCGTGTAACAGATGAGTTCTAGTCCGAAACCCTGATACTCCGAAAGAGATTGTCCAGTTTGTACACGAAGTGTGTCCAGTTTTTGCGGTGACCCTCTCTACTCTTTTGCACATGCTATGTGGGTGAAATGATGACACCATGCCAATTTCCAACATTTTCAGAGTTCATTTTGTAGTGAATTTCAATTTCACGGTCAGTTCGCTCTCTAAACAAATCGGTAAATGACTGAAAAACAGCAAATGATGTCAGAACGTGTTGGAAATTGATGACGTCGCTTTGAATGCTGCATACTTAAAGAAAAATAGTCTGGAGTTCAAATAAGTTTAAAAACCATTGAAGTGCCCGTGTAGCAGATGAGTTCTCGTCCGAAACCCTGATACTCCGAAAGAGATTGTCCAGTTTGTACACGAAGTGCGTCCAGTTTTCGCCGTGACCCTCTCTACTCCTTTGCACATGCTATGCTTGTGAAATGATGATACCATGCCAAGTTCCAACATTTTCAGAGTTCACTTTGTAGTGATTTTCAATCTCACGGTCATTTCGCTCTCTAAACAAATCGGTAAATGACTGAAAAACAACAAATGATGTCAGAACGTGTTGGAAATTAATGACGTCGCTTTGAATGCTGCATACTGAACCCAACATAGTCTGGAGTTCAAATAAGTTTAAAATACATTGAAGTGCCCGTGTAACAGATGAGTTCTCGTCCGAAACCCTGATACTCCGAAAGAGATTGTCCAGTTTGTACACGAAGTGCGTCCAGTTTTCGCCGTGACCCTCTCTACTCCTTTGCACATGCTATGCTTGTGAAATGATGATACCATGCCAAGTTCCAACATTTTCAGAGTTCACTTTGTAGTGATTTTAAATTTCACGGTCATTTCGCTCTCTAAACAAATCGGTAAATGACTGAAAAACAACAAATGATGTCAGAACGTGTTGGAAATTAATGACGTCGCTTTGAATGCTGCATACTGAACCCAACATAGTCTGGAGTTCAAATAAGTTTAAAATACATTGAAGTGCCCGTGTAACAGATGAGTTCTCGTCCGAAACCCTGATACTCCGAAAGAGATTGTCCAGTTTGTACACGAAGTGCGTCCAGTTTTCGCCGTGACCCTCTCTACTCCTTTGCACATGCTATGCTTGTGAAATGATGATACCATGCCAAGTTCCAACATTTTCAGAGTTCACTTTGTAGTGATTTTAAATTTCACGGTCATTTCGCTCTCTAAACAAATCGGTAAATGACTGAAAAACAGCATATGATGTCAGAACGTGTTGAAAATTGATGACATCGCTTTGAATGCTGCATACTAAACGCAAAATAGTCTGGAGTTCAAATAAGTTTAAAAAACATTGAAGTGCCCGTGTAACAGATGAGTTCTCGTCCGAAACCCTGATACTCCGAAAGAGATTGTCCAGTTTGTACACGAAGTGCGTCCAGTTTTCGCCGTGACCCTCTCTACTCCTTTGCACATGCTATGCTTGTGAAATGATGACACCATGCCAAGTTCCAACATTTTCAGAGTTCACTTTGTAGTGATTTTCAATCTCACGGTCATTTCGCTCTCTAAACAAATCGGTAAATGACTGAAAAACAGCAAATGATGTCAGAACGTGTTGGAAATTAATGACGTCGCTTTGAATGCTGCATACTGAACCCAATATAGTCTGGAGTTCAAATAAGTTTAAAAACCATTGAAGTGCCCGTGTAACAGATGAGTTCTCGTCCGAAACCCTGATACTCCGAAAGAGATTGTCCAGTTTGTACACGAAGTGCGTCCAGTTTTCGCCGTGACCCTCTCTACTCCTTTGCACATGCTATGCTTGTGAAATGATGATACCATGCCAAGTTCCAACATTTTCAGAGTTCACTTTGTAGTGATTTTCAATCTCACGGTCATTTCGCTCTCTAAACAAATCGGTAAATGACTGAAAAACAGCATATGATGTCAGAACGTGTTGAAAATTGATGACATCGCTTTGAATGCTGCATACTAAACGCAAAATAGTCTGGAGTTCAAATAAGTTTAAAAAACATTGAAGTGCCCGTGTAACAGATGAGTTCTCGTCCGAAACACTGATACTCCGAAGGAGATTGTCCAGTTTGTACACGAAATGCGTCCAGTTTTCACCGTGACCCTCTCTACTCTTTTGCACATGCTATGCGGGTGAAATGATGATACCATGCCAAGTTCCAACATTTTCAGAGTTCATTTTGTAGTGATTTTCAATTTCACGGTCATTTCGCTCTCTACACAAGTCGGTAAATGACTGAAAAACAGCAATTGATGTCAGAACGTGTTGAAAGTTGATGACGTCGCTTTGAATGCTGCATCCTGAACCCAAAATAGTCTGGAGTTCAAATAAGTTTAAAAAACATTGAAGTGCCCGTGTAACAGATGAGTTCTCGTCCGAAACCCTGATACTCCGAAAGAGATTGTCCAGTTTGTACACGAAGTGCGTCCAGTTTTCGCCGTGACCCTCTCTACTCCTTTGCACATGCTATGCTTGTGAAATGATGATACCATGCCAAGTTCCAACATTTTCAGAGTTCACTTTGTAGAGATTTTAAATTTCACGCTCATTTCGCTCTCTAAACAAATCGATAAATGACTGAAAAACAGCACATGATGTCAGAACGTGTTGGAAATTGATGACGTCGCTTTGAATGCTGCATACTTAAAGAAAAATAGTCTGGAGTTCAAATAAGTTTAAAAAACATTGAAGTGCCCGTGTAACAGATGAGTTCTCGTCCGAAACCCTGATACTCCGAAAGAGATTGTCCAGTTTGTACACGAAGTGTGTCCAGTTTTTGCGGTGACCCTCTCTACTCTTTTGCACATGCTATGCGGGTGAAATGATGACACCATGCCAATTTCCAACATTTTCAGAGTTCATTTTGTAGTGAATTTCAATTTCACGGTCATTTCGCTCTCTAAACAAATCGGTAAATGACTGAAAAACAGCAAATGATGTCAGAACGTGTTGGAAATTGATGACGTCGCTTTGAATGCTGCATACTGAACGCAAAATAGTCTGGAGTTCAAATAAGTTTAAAAACCATTGAAGTGCCCGTGTAACAGATGAGTTCTCGTCCGAAACCCTGATACTCCGAAAGAGATTGTCCAGTTTGTACACGAAGTGCGTCCAGTTTTCGCCGTGACCCTCTCTACTCCTTTGCACATGCTATGCTTGTGAAATGATGATACCATGCCAAGTTCCAACATTTTCAGAGTTCACTTTGTAGTGATTTTCAATCTCACGGTCATTTCGCTCTCTAAACAAATCGGTAAATGACTGAAAAACAACAAATGATGTCAGAACGTGTTGGAAATTAATGACGTCGCTTTGAATGCTGCATACTGAACCCAATATAGTCTGGAGTTCAAATAAGTTTAAAATACATTGAAGTGCCCGTGTAACAGATGAGTTCTCGTCCGAAACCCTGATACTCCGAAAGAGATTGTCCAGTTTGTACACGAAGTGCGTCCAGTTTTCGCCGTGACCCTCTCTACTCCTTTGCACATGCTATGCTTGTGAAATGATGATACCATGCCAAGTTCCAACATTTTCAGAGTTCATTTTGTAGTGATTTTCAATTTCACGGTCATTTCGCTCTCTACACAAGTCGGTAAATGACTGAAAAACAGCAAGTGATGTCAGAACGTGTTGAAAGTTGATGACGTCGCTTTGAATGCTGCATACTGAACCCAACATAGTCTGGAGTTCAAATAAGTTTAAAAAACATTGAAGTGCCCGTGTAACAGATGAGTTCTCGTCCGAAACCCTGATACTCCGAAAGAGATTGTCCAGTTTGTACACGAAGTGCGTCCAGTTTTCGCCGTGACCCTCTCTACTCCTTTGCACATGCTATGCTTGTGAAATGATGATACCATGCCAAGTTCCAACATTTTCAGAGTTCACTTTGTAGTGATTTTAAATTTCACGGTCATTTCGCTCTCTAAACAAATCGGTAAATGACTGAAAAACAGCATATGATGTCAGAACGTGTTGAAAATTGATGACATCGCTTTGAATGCTGCATACTAAACGCAAAATAGTCTGGAGTTCAAATAAGTTTAAAAAACATTGAAGTGCCCGTGTAACAGATGAGTTCTCGTCCGAAACACTGATACTCCGAAGGAGATTGTCCAGTTTGTACACGAAATGCGTCCAGTTTTCACCGTGACCCTCTCTACTCTTTTGCACATGCTATGCGGGTGAAATGATGATACCATGCCAAGTTCCAACATTTTCAGAGTTCATTTTGTAGTGATTTTCAATTTCACGGTCATTTCGCTCTCTACACAAGTCGGTAAATGACTGAAAAACAGCAAGTGATGTCAGAACGTGTTGAAAGTTGATGACGTCGCTTTGAATGCTGCATCCTGAACCCAAAATAGTCTGGAGTTCAAATAAGTTTAAAAAACATTGAAGTGCCCGTGTAACAGATGAGTTCTCGTCCGAAACCCTGATACTCCGAAAGAGATTGTCCAGTTTGTACACGAAGTGCGTCCAGTTTTCGCCGTGACCCTCTCTACTCTTTTGCACATGCTAAGCGGGTGAAATGATGACACCATGCCAATTTCCAACATTTTCAGAGTTCATTTTGTAGTGATTTTCAATTTCACGGTCATTTCGCTCTCTAAACAAATCGGTAAATGACTGAAAAACAGCAAATGATGTCAGAACATGTTGGAAATTGATGACGTCGCTTTGAATGCTGCATACTGAACCCAAAATAGTCTGGAGTTCAAATAAGTTTAAAAAACATTGAAGTGCCCGTGTAACAGATGAGTTCTCGTGCGAAACCCTGATACTCCGAAAGAGATTGTCCAGTTTGTACACGAAGTGCGTCCAGTTTTCGCCGTGACCCTCTCTACTCTTTTGCACATGCTATGCGGGTGAAATGATTATACCATGCCAATTTCCAACATTTTCAGAGTTCACTTTGTAGTGATTTTCAATTTCACGATCATTTCGCTCTCTAAACAAATCGGTAAATGACTGAAAAACAGCAAATGATGTCAGAACGTGTTGGAAGTTGATGACGTCGCTTTGAATGCTGCATACTGAACCCAAAATAGTCTGGAGTTCAAATAAGTTTAAAAAACATTGAAGTGCCCGTGTAATAGATGAGTTCTCGTCCGAAACCCTGATACTCCGAAAGAGATTGTCCAGTTTGTACACGAAGTGCGTCCAGTTTTCGCCGTGACCCTCTCTACTCCTTTGCACATGCTATGCGGGTGAAATGATTATACCATGCCAAGTTCCAACATTTTCAGAGTTCACTTTGCAGTGATTTTCAATTTCACGGTCATTTCGCTCTCTAAACAAATCGGTAAATGACTGAAAAACAACAAATGATGTCAGAACGTGTTGAAAATTGATGACGTCACTTTGAACGCTGCATACAGAACCCAAAATAGTCTGGAGTTCAAGTAAGTTTAAAAAACATTGAAGTGCCCATGTAACAGATGAGTTCTCGTCCGAAACACTGATACTCCGAAAGAGATTGTCCAGTTTGTACACGAAGTGCGTCCAGTTTTCGCCGTGACCCTCTCTACTCTTTTGCACATGCTATGCGGGTGAAATGATGATACCATGCCAAGTTCCAACATTTTCAGAGTTCATTTTGTAGTGATTTTCAATTTCACGCTCATTTCGCGCTCTAAACAACTCGGTAAATGACTGAAAAATAGCAAATGATGTCAGAACGTGTTGGAAATTGATGACGTCGCTTTGAATGCTGCACACTTAAAGCAAAATAGTCTGGAGTTCAAATAAGTTTAAAAACATTGAAGTGCCCGTGTAACAGATGAGTTCTCGTCCGAAACCCTGATACTCCGAAAGAGATTGTCCAGTTTGTACACGAAGTGTGTGCAGTTTTTGCGGTGACCCTCTCTACTCTTTTGCACATGCTATGCGGGTGAAATGATGACACCATGCCAATTTCCAACATTTTCAGAGTTCATTTTGTAGTGAATTTCAATTTCACGGTCATTTCGCTCCCTAAACAAATCGGTAAATGACTGAAAAACAGCAAATGATGTCAGAACGTGTTGGAAATTGATGACGTCGCTTTGAATGCTGCATACTGAACGCAAAATAGTCTGGAGTTCAAATAAGTTTAAAAACCATTGAAGTGCCCGTGTAACAGATGAGTTCTCGTCCGAAACCCTGATACTCCGAAAGAGATTGTCCAGTTTGTACACGAAGTGCGTCCAGTTTTCGCCGTGACCCTCTCTACTCCTTTGCACATGCTATGCGGGTGAAATGATGATACGATGCCAAGTTCCAACATTTTCAGAGTTCATTTTGTAGTGATTTTCAATTGCACGGTCATTTCGCTCTCTAAACAAATCGGTAAATGACTGAAAAACATCAAATGATGTCAGAACGTGTTGAAAATTGATGACGTCGCTTTGAATGCTGCATACTGAACCCAAAATAGTCTGGAGTTCAAATAAGTTTAAAAAACATTGAAGTGCCCGTGTAACAGATGAGTTCTCGTCCCAAACCCTGATACTCCGAAAGAGATTGTCCAGTTTGTACACGAAGTGCGTCCAGTTTTCGCCGTGACCCTCTCTACTCTTTTGCACATGCTATGCGGGTGAAATGATGATACCATGCCAAGTTCCAACATTTTCAGAGTTCATTTTGTAGTGATTTTCAATTTCACGCTCATTTCGCTCTCTAAACAAATCGGTAAATGACTGAAAAACAGCAAATGATGTCAGAACGTGTTGGAAATTGATGACTTCGCTTCGAATGCTGCATACTGAACGCAAAATAGTCTGGAGTTCAAATAATTTTAAAAAACATTGAAGTGCCCGTGTAATAGATAAGTTCTCGTCCGAAACCCTGATACTCCAAAAGAGATTGTCCAGTTTGTACACGAAGTGCGTCCAGTTTTTGCGGTGACCCTCTCTACTCTTTTGCACATGCTATGCGGGTGAAATGATGACACCATGCCAATTTCCAACATTTTCAGAGTTCATTTTGTAGTGAATTTCAATTTCACGGTCATTTCGCTCTCTAAACAAATCGGTAAATGACTGAAAAACAGCAAATGATGTCAGAACGTGTTGGAAATTGATGACATCGCTTTGAATGCTGCATACTGAACGCAAAATAGTCTGGAGTTCAAATAAGTTTAAAAAACATTGAAGTGCCCGTGTAACAGATGAGTTCTCGTCCCAAACCCTGATACTCCGAAAGAGATTGTCCAGTTTGTACACGAAGTGCGTCCAGTTTTTGCCGTGACCATCTCTACTCTTTTGCACATGCTATGCGGGTGAAATGATGATACCATGCCAAGTTCCAACATTTTCAGAGTTCACTTTGTAGTGATTTTCAATTTCACGGTCATTTCGCTCTCTAAACAAATCGGTAAATGACTGAAAAACAACAAATGATGTCAGAACGTGTTGAAAATTGATGACGTCGCTTTGAATGCTGCATACTGAACGCAAAATAGTCTGGAGTTCAAATAAGTTTAAAATACATTGAAGTGCCCGTGTAACAGATGAGTTCTCGTCCGAAACCCTGATACCCCGAAAGAGATTGTCCAGTTTGTGCACGAAGTGCGTCCAGTTTTCGCCGTGACCCTCTCTACTCTTTTGCACATGCTATGCGGGTGAAATGATGATACCATGCCAAGTTCCAACAGTTTCGGAGTTCATTTTGTAGTGATTTTCAATTTCACGGTCATTTCGCTCTCTACACAAGTCGGTAAATGACTGAAAAACAGCAAGTGATGTCAGAACGTGTTGAAAGTTGATGACGTCGCTTTGAATGCTGCATCCTGAACGCAAAATAGTCTGGAGTTCAAATAAGTTTAAAAAACATTGAAGTGCCCGTGTAACAGATGAGTTCTCGTCCCAAACCCTGATACTCCGAAAGAGATTGTCCAGTTTGTACACGAAGTGCGTCCAGTTTTCGACGTGACCCTCTCTACTCTTTTGCACATGCTATGCGGGTGAAATGATGAAACCATGCCAAGTTCCAACATTTTCAGAGTTCATTTTGTAGTGATTTTCAATTTCACGGTCATTACGCTCTCTAAACAAATCGGTAAATGACTGAAAAACAGCAAATGATGTCAGAGCGTGTTGAAAATTGATGACGTCGCTTTGAATGCTGCATACTGAACCCAAAATAGTCTGGAGTTCAAATAAGTTTAAAAAACATTGAAGTGCCCGTGTAACAGATGAGTTCTCGTCCCAAACCCAGATACTCCGAAAGAGATTGTCCAGTTTGTACACGAAGTGCGTCCAGTTTTCGCCGTGACCCTCTCTACTCTTTTGCACATGCTATGCGGGTGAAATGATGATACCATGCCAAGTTCCAACATTTTCAGAGTTCATTTTGTATTGATTTTCAATTTCACGCTCATTTCGCTCGCTAAACAAATCGGTAAATGACTGAAAAACAGCAAATGATGTCAGAACGTGTTGGAAATTGATGACTTCGCTTCGAATGCTGCATACTGAACGCAAAATAGTCTGGAGTTCAAATAATTTTAAAAAACATTGAAGTGCCCGTGTAACAGATGAGTTCTCGTCCGAAAACCCTGATACTCCGAAAGAGATTGTCCAGTTTGTACACGAAGTGTGTCCAGTTTTTGCGGTGACCCTCTCTACTCTTTTGCACATGCTATGCGGGTGAAATGATGACACCATGCCAATTTCCAACATTTTCAGAGTTCATTTTGTAGTGAATTTCAATTTCACGGTCATTTCGCTCTCTAAACAAATCGGTAAATGACTGAAAAACAGCAAATGATGTCAGAACGTGTTGGAAATTGATGACGTCGCTTTGAATGCTGCATACTGAACGCAAAATAGTCTGGAGTTCAAATAAGTTTAAAAAACATTGAAGTGCCCGTGTAACAGATGAGTTCTCGTCCCAAACCCTGATACTCCGAAAGAGATTGTCCAGTTTGTACACGAAGTGCGTCCAGTTTTTGCCGTGACCATCTCTACTCTTTTGCACATGCTATGCGGGTGAAATGATGATACCATGCCAAGTTCCAACATTTTCAGAGTTCACTTTGTAGTGATTTTCAATTTCACGGTCATTTCGCTCTCTAAACAAATCGGTAAATGACTGAAAAACAACAAATGATGTCAGAACGTGTTGAAAATTGATGACGTCGCTTTGAATGCTGCATACTGAACGCAAAATAGTCTGGAGTTCAAATAAGTTTAAAATACATTGAAGTGCCCGTGTAACAGATGAGTTCTCGTCCGAAACCCTGATACCCCGAAAGAGATTGTCCAGTTTGTGCACGAAGTGCGTCCAGTTTTCGCCGTGACCCTCTCTACTCTTTTGCACATGCTATGCGGGTGAAATGATGATACCATGCCAAGTTCCAACATTTTCGGAGTTCATTTTGTAGTGATTTTCAATTTCACGGTCATTTCGCTCTCTACACAAGTCGGTAAATGACTGAAAAACAGCAAGTGATGTCAGAACGTGTTGAAAGTTGATGACGTCGCTTTGAATGCTGCATCCTGAACGCAAAATAGTCTGGAGTTCAAATAAGTTTAAAAAACATTGAAGTGCCCGTGTAACAGATGAGTTCTCGTCCCAAACCCTGATACTCCGAAAGAGATTGTCCAGTTTGTACACGAAGTGCGTCCAGTTTTCGACGTGACCCTCTCTACTCTTTTGCACATGCTATGCGGGTGAAATGATGAAACCATGCCAAGTTCCAACATTTTCAGAGTTCATTTTGTAGTGATTTTCAATTTCACGGTCATTACGCTCTCTAAACAAATCGGTAAATGACTGAAAAACAGCAAATGATGTCAGAGCGTGTTGAAAATTGATGACGTCGCTTTGAATGCTGCATACTGAACGCAAAATAGTCTGGAGTTCAAATAAGTTTAAAAAACATTGAAGTGCCCGTGTAACAGATGAGTTCTCGTCCCAAACCCAGATACTCCGAAAGAGATTGTCCAGTTTGTACACGAAGTGCGTCCAGTTTTCGCCGTGACCCTCTCTACTCTTTTGCACATGCTATGCGGGTGAAATGATGATACCATGCCAAGTTCCAACATTTTCAGAGTTCATTTTGTAGTGATTTTCAATTTCACGCTCATTTCGCTCGCTAAACAAATCGGTAAATGACTGAAAAACAGCAAATGATGTCAGAACGTGTTGGAAATTGATGACTTCGCTTCGAATGCTGCATACTGAACGCAAAATAGTCTGGAGTTCAAATAATTTTAAAAAACATTGAAGTGCCCGTGTAACAGATGAGTTCTCGTCCGAAAACCCTGATACTCCGAAAGAGATTGTCCAGTTTGTACACGAAGTGTGTCCAGTTTTTGCGGTGACCCTCTCTACTCTTTTGCACATGCTATGCGGGTGAAATGATGACACCATGCCAATTTCCAACATTTTCAGAGTTCATTTTGTAGTGAATTTCAATTTCACGGTCATTTCGCTCTCTAAACAAATCGGTAAATGACTGAAAAACAGCAAATGATGTCAGAACGTGTTGGAAATTGATGACGTCGCTTTGAATGCTGCATACTGAACGCAAAATAGTCTGGAGTTCAAATAAGTTTAAAAAACATTGAAGTGCCCGTGTAACAGATGAGTTCTCGTCCCAAACCCTGATACTCCGAAAGAGATTGTCCAGTTTGTACACGAAGTGCGTCCAGTTTTTGCCGTGACCATCTCTACTCTTTTGCACATGCTATGCGGGTGAAATGATGATACCATGCCAAGTTCCAACATTTTCAGAGTTCACTTTGTAGTGATTTTCAATTTCACGGTCATTTCGCTCTCTAAACAAATCGGTAAATGACTGAAAAACAACAAATGATGTCAGAACGTGTTGAAAATTGATGACGTCGCTTTGAATGCTGCATACTGAACGCAAAATAGTCTGGAGTTCAAATAAGTTTAAAATACATTGAAGTGCCCGTGTAACAGATGAGTTCTCGTCCGAAACCCTGATACTCCGAAAGAGATTGTCCAGTTTGTACACGAAGTGCGTCCAGTTTTCGCCGTGACCCTCTCTACTCTTTTGCACATGCTATGTGGGTGAAATGATGATACCATGCCAAGTTCCAACATTTTCAGAATTCATTTTGTAGTGATTTCAATTTCACAGTGATTTCGCTCTCTAAACAAATCGGTAAATGACTGAAAAATAACAATTGATGTCAGAACGTGTTGGAAATTAATGACGTCACTCTGAATGCTGCATATTGAACCCAAAATAGTCTGGAGTTCAAATAAGTTTAAAAAACATTGAAGTGCCCGTGTAACAGATGAGTTCTCGTCCCAAACCATGATACTCCGAAAGAGATTGTCCAGTTTGTACACGAAGTGCGTCCAGTTTTTGCCGTGACCCTCTCTACTCTTTTGCACATGCTATGCGGGTGAAATGATGACACCATGCCAATTTCCAACATTTTCAGAGTTCATTTTGTAGTGATTTTCAATTTCACGGTCATTTCGCTCTCTAAACAAATCGGTAAATGACTGAAAAACAGCAAATGATGTCAGAACGTGTTGGAAATTGATGACGTCGCTTTGAATGCTGCATACTGAACCCAAAATAGTCTGGAGTTCAAATAAGTTTAAAAAACATTGAAGTGCCCGTGTAATAGATGAGTTCTCGTCCGAAACCCTGATACTCCGAAATAGATTGTCCAGTTTGTACACGAAGTGCGTCCAGTTTTCGCCGTGACCCTCTCTACTCCTTTGCACATGCTATGCGGGTGAAATGATTATACCATGCCAAGCTCCAACATTTTCAGAGTTCACTTTGTAGTGATTTTCAATTTCACGGTCATTTCGCTCTCTAAACAAATCGGTAAATGACTGAAAAACAACAAATGATGTCAGAACGTTTTGAAAATTGATGACGTCGCTTTGAATGCTGCATACTGAACCCAAAATAGTCTGGAGTTCAAGTAAGTTTAAAAAACATTGAAGTGCCCGTGTAACAAATGAGTTCTCGTCCGAAACCCTGATACTCCGAAAGAGATTGTCCAGTTTGTACACGAAGTGCGCCCAGTTTTCGCCGTGACCCTCTCTACTCTTTTGCACATGCTATGCGTGTGAGATGATGAAACCATGCCAAGTTCTAACATTTTCAAAGTTCATTTTGTAGTGATTTTCAATTTCACGGTCATTTAGATCTCTCTAAACAAATCGGTAAATGACTGAAAAACAACAAATGATGTCAGAACGTGTTGAAAATTGATGACGTCGCTTTGAATGCTGCATACTGAATCCAAAATAGTCTGGAGTTCAAATAAGTTTAAAATACATTGAAGTTCCCGTGTAACAGATGAGTTCTCGTCCGAAACCCCTATACTTCGAAAGATATTGTCCAGTTTGTAGACGAAGTGCGTCCAGTTTTTGCCGTGACCCTCTCTACTCCTTTGCACATGCTATGCGGGTGAAATGATGATACCATGCCAAGTTCCAACATTTTCAGAGATCATTTTGTAGTGATTTTCAATTTCACGGTCATTTAGATCTCTCTAAACAAATCGGTAAATGACTGAAAAACAGCAAATGATGTCAGAACGTGTTGGAAATTCATGACGTTGCTGTGAATGCTGGATACTGAACCCAAAATAGTCTGGAATTCAAATAAGTTTAAAAAACATTGAAGTGCCCGTGTAACAGATGAGTTCTCATCCGAAACCCTGATACCCCGAAAGAGATTGTCCAGTTTGTACACGAAGTGCGTCCAGTTTTCGCCGTGACCCTCACTACTCTTTTGCACATGCTATGCGGGTGAAATGATGAAACCATGCCAAGTTCCAACATTTTCAGAGTTCATTTTGTAGTGATTTTCAATTTCACGGTCATTTCGCTGTCTGTAAACAAATAGGTAAATGACTGAAAAACAGCAAATGATGTCAGAACGTGTTGGAAATTGATGACGTCGCTTTGAATGCTGCATACTGAACCCAAAATAGTCTGGAGTTCAAATAAGTTTAAAAAACATTGAAGTGCCCGTGTAACAGATTAGTTCTCGTCCGAAACCCTGATACTCCGAAAGAGATTGTCCAGTTTGTACACGAAGTGCGTCCAGTTTTCGCCGTGACCCTCTCTACTCTTTTGCACATGCTATGTGGGTGAAATGATGATACCATGCCAAGTTCCAACATTTTCAGAATTCATTTTGTAGTGATTTTCAATTTCACGGTCATTTCGCTCTCTAAACAAATCGGTAAATGACTGAAAAACAGCAAATGATGTCAGAACGTGTTGGAAATTAATGACGTCGCTTTGAATGCTGCATACTGAACACAAAATAGTCTGGAGTTCAAATAAGTTTAAAAAACATTGAAGTTCCCGTGTAACAGATGAGTTCTCGTCCGAAACACTGATACTCCGAAAGAGATTGTCCAGTTTGTACACCAAGTGCGACCAGTTTTCGTCGTGACCATCTCTACTCTTTTGCACATGCTATGCGGGGGAAATGATGATACCATGCCAAGTTCCAACATTTTCAGAGTTCATTTTGTAGTGATTTTCCATTTCACGGCCATTTCGCTCTCTGTGAACAAATCGGTAAATGACTGAAAAACAACAAATGATATCAGAACGTGTTGGAAATTGATGACGTCCCTTTGAATGCTGCATACTGAACCCAAAATAGTCTGGAGTTCAAATAAGTTTAAAAAACATTGAAGTGCCCGTGTAACAGATGAGTTCTCGTCCGAAACCCTGATACTCAGAAGGAGATTGTCCAGTTTGTACACGAAGTGCGTCCAGTTTTCACCGTGACCCTCTCTACTCTTTTGCACATGCTATGCGGGTGAAATGATCATACCATGCCAAGTTCCAACATTTTCAGAATTCATTTTGTAGTGATTTTCAATTTCACGGTCATTTCGGTCTCTAAACAAATCGGTAAATTACTGAAAAACAGCAAATGATGTTAGAACGTGTTGGAAATTAATGACGTCGCTTTGAATGCTGCATACTGAACCCAAAATAGTCTAGAGTCCAAATAAGTTTAAAAAACATTGAAGTTCCCGTGTAACAGATGAGTTCTCGTCCGAAATCCTGATACTCCGAAAGAGATTGTCCAGTTTGTACACGAAGTGCGTCCAGTTTTCGCCGTGACCCTCTCTACTCTTTTGCACATGCTATGCGGGTGAAATGATGATACCATGCCAAGTTCCAGCATTTTCAGAGTTCATTTTGTAGAGATTTTCAATTTCACGGTCATTTCGCTCTCTAAACAAATCGGTAAATGACTGAAAAACAGCAAATGATGTGAGAACGTGTTGGAAATCGATGACGTCACTTTGAATGCTGCATACTGAACGCAAAATAGTCTGGAGTTCAAGTAAGTTTAAAAAACATTGAAGTGCCCGTGTAACAGATGAGTTCTCGTCCCAAACCATGATACTCCGAAAGAGATTGTCCAGTTTGTACACGAAGTGCGTCCAGTTTTCGCCGTGACCCTCTCTACTCTTTTGCACATGCTATGCGGGTGAAATGATGACACCATGCCAATTTCCAACATTTTCAGAGTTCATTTTGTAGTGATTTTCAATTTCACGGTCATTTCGCTCTCTAAACAAATCGGTAAATGACTGAAAAACAGCAAATGATGTCAGAACATGTTGGAAATTGATGACGTCGCTTTGAATGCTGCATACTGAACCCAAAATAGTCTGGAGTTCAAATAAGTTTAAAAAACATTGAAGTGCCCGTGTAATAGATGAGTTCTCGTCCGAAACCCTGATACTCCGAAATAGATTGTCCAGTTTGTACACGAAGTGCGTCCAGTTTTCGCCGTGACCCTCTCTACTCCTTTGCACATGCTATGCGGGTGAAATGATTATACCATGCCAAGCTCCAACATTTTCAGAGTTCACTTTGTAGTGATTTTCAATTTCACGGTCATTTCGCTCTCTAAACAAATCGGTAAATGACTGAAAAACAACAAATGATGTCAGAACGTGTTGAAAATTGATGACGTCGCTTTGAATGCTGCATACTGAACCCAAAATAGTCTGGAGTTCAAGTAAGTTTAAAAAACATTGAAGTGCCCGTGTAACAAATGAGTTCTCGTCCGAAACCCTGATACTCCGAAAGAGATTGTCTAGTTTGTACACGAAGTGCGTCCAGTTTTCGCCGTGACCCTCTCTACTCTTTTGCACATGCTATGCGTGTGAAATGATGAAACCATGCCAAGTTCTAACATTTTCAAAGTTCATTTTGTAGTGATTTCCAATTTCACGGTCATTTAGATCTCTCTAAACAAATCGGTAAATGACTGAAAAACAGCAAATGATGTCCGAACGTATTGGAAATTAATGACGTCGCTTTGAATGCTGCATACTGAACCCAAAATAGTCTGGAGTTCAAATAAGTTTAAAAAACATTGAAGTTCCCGTGTAACAGATGATTTCTCGTCCGAAACCCCTATACTTCGAAAGATATTGTCCAGTTTGTAGACGAAGTGCGTCCAGTTTTCGCCGTGACCCTCTCTACTCCTTTGCACATGCTATGCGGGTGAAATGATGATACCATGCCAAGTTCCAACATTTTCAGAGATCATTTTCTAGTGATTTTCAATTTCACGGTCATTTAGATCTCTCTAAACAAATCGGTAAATGACTGAAAAACAGCAAATGATGTCAGAACGTGTTGGAAATTCATGACGTTGCTATGAATGCTGGATACTGAACCCAAAATAGTCTGGAATTCAAATAAGTTTAAAAAACATTGAAGTGCCCGTGTAACAGATGAGTTCTCATCCGAAACCCTGATACCCCGAAAGAGATTGTCCAGTTTGTACACGAAGTGCGTCCAGTTTTCGCCGTGACCCTCTCTACTCTTTTGCACATGCTATGCAGGTGAAATGATGAAACCATGGCAAGTTCCAACATTTTCAGAGTTCATTTTGCAGTGATTTTCAATTTCACGGTCATTTCGCTGTCTGTAAACAAATAGGTAAATGACTGAAAAACAGCAAATGATGTCAGAACGTGTTGGAAATTGATGACGTCGCTTTGAATGCTGCATACTGAACCCAAAATAGTCTGGAGTTCAAATAAGTTTAAAAAACATTGATGTGCCCGTGTAACAGATAAGTTCTCGTCCGAAACCCTGATACTCCGAAAGAGATTGTCCAGATTGTACACGAAGTGCGTCCAGTTTTCGCCGTGACCCTCTCTACTCTTTTGCACATGCTATGCGGGTGAATTGATGATACCATGCCAAGTTCCAACATTTTCAGAATTCATTTTGTAGTGATTTTCAATTTCACGGTCATTTCGCTCTCTAAACAAATCGGAAAATGACTGAAAAACAGCAAATGATGTCAGAACGTGTTGGAAATTAATGACGTCGCTTTGAATGCTGCATACTGAACACAAAATAGTCTGGAGTTCAAATAAGTTTAAAAAACATTGAAGTTCCCGTGTAATTGATGAGTTCTCGTCCGAAACCCTGATACTCCGAAAGAGATTGTCCAGTTTGTACACGAAGTGCGACCAGTTTTCGTCATGACCATCTCTACTCTTTTGCACATGCTATGCGGGGGAAATGATGATACCATGCCAAGTTCCAACATTTTCAGAGTTCATTTTGTAGTGATTTTCCATTTCACGGCCATTTCGCTCTGTGTGAACAAATCGGTAAATGACTGAAAAACAGCAAATGATGTCAGAACGTGTTGGAAATTGATGACGTCCCTTTGAATGCTGCATACTGAACCCAAAATAGTCTGGAGTTCGAATAAGTTTAAAAAACATTGAAGTGCCCGTGTAACAGATGAGTTCTCGTGCGAAACCCTGATACCCCGAAAGAGATTGTCCAGTTTGTACACGAAGTGCGTCCAATTTTCTCCGTGACCCTCTCTACTTCTTTGCACATGCTATGCGGGTGAAATGATGATACCATGCCAAGTTCCAACATTTTCAGAGTTAATTTTTAGTGATTTTCAATTTTACGGTCATTTCGCTCTCTAAACAAATCGGTAAATGACTGAAAAACAGCAAATGATGTCAGAACGTGTTGAAAATTGATGACGTCACTTTGAATGCTGCATACTGAACCCAAAATAGTCTGGAGTTCAAATAAGTTTAAAAAACATTGACGTGCCCGTGTAACAGATGAGTTCTCGTCCGAAACCCTGATACTCAGAAGGAGATTGTCCAGTTTGTACACGAAGTGCGTCCAGTTTTCACCGTGACCCTCTCTACTCTTTTGGACATGCTATGCGGGTGAAATGATGATACCATGCCAAGTTCCAACATTTTCAGAATTCATTTTGTAGTGATTTTCAATTTAACGGTCATTTCGGTTTCTAAACAAATCGGTAAATTACTGAAAAACAGCAAATGATGTTAGAACGTGTTGGAAATTAATGACGTCGCTTTGAATGCTGCATACTGAACCCAAAATAGTCTAGAGTCCAAATAAGTTTAAAAAAACATTGAAGTTCCCGTGTAACAGATGAGTTCTCGTCCGAAACCCTGATACTCCGAAAGAGATTGTCCAGTTTGTACACGAAGTGCGTCCAGTTTTCGCCGTGACCCTCTCTACTCTTTTGCACATGCTATGCGGGTGAAATGATGATACCATGCCAAGTTCCAGCATTTTCAGAGTTCATTTTGTAGTGATTTTCAATTTCACGGTCATTTCTCTCTCTAAACAAATCGGTAAATGACTGAAAAACAGCAAATGATGTGAGAACGTGTTGGAAATTGATGACGTCACTTTGAATGCTGCATACTGAACGCAAAATAGTCTGGAGTTCAAATAAGTTTAAAAAACATTGAAGTGCCCGTGTAACAGATGAGTTCTCGTCCCAAACCATGATACTCCGAAAGAGATTGTCCAGTTTGTACACGAAGTGCGTCCAGTTTTCGCCGTGACCCTCTCTACTCTTTTGCACATGATATGCGGGTGAAATGATGACACCATGCCAATTTCCACCATTTTCAGAGTTCATTTTGTAGTGTTTTTCAATTTCACGGTCATTTCGCTCTCTAAACAAATCGGTAAATGACTAAAAATCAGCAAATGATGTCAGAACGTGTTGGAAATTGATGACGTCGCTTTGAATGCTGCATACTGAACCCAAAATAGTCTGGAGTTCAAATAAGTTTAAAAAACATTGAAGTGCCCGTGTAATAGATGAGTTCTCGTCCGAAACCCTGATACTCGGAAAGAGATTGTCCAGTTTGTACACGAAGTGCGTCCAGTTTCCGCCGTGACCCTCTCTACTCCTTTGCACATGCTATGCGGGTGAAATGATTATACCATGCCAAGCTCCAACATTTTCAGAGTTCACTTTGTAGTGATTTTCAATTTCACGGTAATTTCGCTCTCTAAACAAATCGGTAAATGACTGAAAAACAACAAATGATGTCAGAACGTGTTGAAAATTGATGACGTCGCTTTGAATGCTGCATACTGAACCCAAAATAGTCTGGAGTTCAAGTAAGTTTAAAAAACATTGAAGTGCCCGTGTAACAAATGAGTTCTCGTCCGAAACACTGATACTCCGAAAGAGATTGTCCAGTTTGTACACGAAGTGCGTCCAGTTTTCGCCGTGACCCTCTCTACTCTTTTGCACATGCTATGCGTGTGAAATGATGAAACCATGCCAAGTTCTAACATTTTCAGAGTTCATTTTGTATTGATTTTCAATTTCACGGTCATTTAGATCTCTCTCAGCAAATCGGTAAATGACTGAAAAACAGCAAATGATGTCAGAACATGTTGGAAATTGATGACGTCGATGTGAATGTTGCATACTGAACCCAAAATAGTCTGGAATTCAAATAAGTTTAAAAAACATTGAAGTGCCCGCGTAACAGATGAGTTCTCGTCCGAAACCCTGATACCCCGAAAGAGATTGTCCAGTTTGTGCACGAAGTGCGTCCAGTTTTCGCCGTGACCCTCTCTACTCTTTTGCACATGCTATGCGGGTGAAATGATGAAACCATGCCAAGTTCCAACATTTTCGGAGTTCATTTTGTAGTGATTTTCAATTTCACGGTCATTTCGCTCTCTACACAAGTCGGTAAATGACTGAAAAACAGCAAGTGATGTCAGAACGTGTTGAAAGTTGATGACGTCGCTTTGAATGCTGCATCCTGAACCCAAAATAGTCTGGAGTTCAAATAAGTTTAAAAAACATTGAAGTGCCCGTGTAACAGATGAGTTCTCGTCCCAAACCCTGATACTCCGAAAGAGATTGTCCCGTTTGTACACGAAGTGCGTCCAGTTTTCGACGTGACCCTCTCTACTCTTTTGCACATGCTATGCGGGTGAAATGATGAAACCATGCCAAGTTCCAACATTTTCAGAGTTCATTTTGTAGTGATTTTCAATTTCACGGTCATTTCGCTCTCTAAACTAATCGGTAAATGACTGAATAACAACAAATGATGTCAGAACATGTTGAAAATTGGTGATGTCGCTTTGAATGCTGCATACTGAACCCAAAATAGTCTGTAGTTCAAATAAGTTTAAAAAACATTGAAGTGCCCGTGTAACAGATGAGTTCTCGTCCGAAACCCTGATACTCCGAAAGAGATTGTCCAGTTTGTACACGAAGTGCGTCCAGTTTTCGCCGTGACCCTCTCTACTCTTTTGCACATGCTATGCGGGTGAAATGATGATACCATGCCAAGTTCCAACATTTTCAGAGTTCATTTTGTAGTGATTTTCAATTTCACGCTCATTTCGCGCTCTAAACAAATCGGTAAATGACTGAAAAAGAGCAAATGATGTCAGAACGTGTTGGAAATTGATGACGTCGCTTTGAATGCTGCATACTGAACGCAAAATAGTATGGAGTTCAAATAAGTTTAAAAAACATTGAAGTGCCCGTGTAACAGATGAGTTCTCGTCCGAAACCCTGATACTCCGAAAGAGATTGTCCAGTTTGTACACGAAGTGTGTCCAGTTTTTGCGGTGACCCTCTCTACTCTTTTGCACATGCTATGCGGGTGAAATGATGACACCATGCCAATTTCCAACATTTTCAGAGTTCATTTTGTAGTGAATTTCAATTTCACGGTCATTTCGCTCTCTAAACAAATCGGTAAATGACTGAAAAACAGCAAATGATGTCAGAACGTGTTGCAAATTGATGACGTCGCTTTGAATGCTGCATACTGAACGCAAAATAGTCTGGAGTTCAAATAAGTTTAAAAAACATTGAAGTGCCCGTGTAACAGATGAGTTCTCGTCCGAAACCCTGATACTCCGAAAGAGATTGCCCAGTTTGTACACGAAGTGCGTCCAGTTTTCGCCGTGACCCTCTCTACTCCTTTGCACATGCTATGCTTGTGAAATGATGATACCATGCCAAGTTCCAACATTTTCATAGTTCACTTTGTAGTGATTTTCAATTTCACGGTCATTTCGCTCTCTAAAAAAATCGGTAAATGACTGAAAAACAACAAATGATGTCAGAACGTGTTGAAAATTGATGACGTCGCTTTGAATGCTGCATACTGAACCCAACATAGTCTGGAGTTCAAATAAGTTTAAAATACATTGAAGTGCCCGTGTAACAGATGAGTTCTCGTCCGAAACCCTGATACTCCGAAAGAGATTGTCCAGTTTGTACACGAAGTGCGTCCAGTTTTCGCCGTGACCCTCTCTACTCTTTTGCACATGCTATGTGGGTGAAATGATGATACCATGCGAAGTTCCAACATTTTCAGAATTCATTTTGTAGTGATTTCAATTTCACAGTCATTTCGCTCTCTAAACAAATCGGTAAATGACTGAAAAACAGCAATTGATGTCAGAACGTGTTGGAAATTAATGACGTCGCTTTGAATGCTGCATACTGAACCCAAAATAGTCTGGAGTTCAAATAAGTTTAAAAAACATTGAAGTTCCTGTGTAACAGATGATTTCTCGTCCGAAACCCTGATACTCCGAAAGATATTGTCCAGTTTGTAGACGAAGTGCGTCCAGTTTTCGCCGTGACCCTCTCTACTCCTTTGCACATGCTATGCGGGTGAAATGATGATACCATGCCAAGTTCCAACATTTTCAGAGATCATTTTGTAGTGATTTTCAATTTCACGGTCATTTCGCTGTCTATAAACAAATAGGTAAATGACTGAAAAACAGCAAATCATGTCAGAACGTGTTGGAAATTGATGACGTCGCTTTGAATGCTGCATACTGAACCCAAAATAGTCTGGAGTTCAAATAAGTTTAAAAAACATTGAAGTGCCCGTGTAACAGATGAGTTCTCGTCCGAAACCCTGATACTCCGAAAGAGATTGTCCAGTTTGTACACGAAGTGCGTCCAGTTTTCGCCGTGACCCTCTCTACTCTTTTGCACATGCTATGCGGGTGAAATGATGATACCATGCCAAGTTCCAACATTTTCAGAGTTCATTTTGTAGTGATTTTCAATTTCACGCTCATTTCGCTCTCTAAACAAATCGGTAAATGACTGAAAAAGAGCAAATGATGTCAGAACGTGTTGGAAATTGATGACGTCGCTTTGAATGCTGCATACTGAACGCAAAATAGTCTGGAGTTCAAATAAGTTTAAAAAACATTGAAGTGCCCGTGCAACAGATGAGTTCTCGTCCGAAACCTTGATACTCCGAAAGAGATTGTCCAGTTTGTACACGAAGTGTGTCCAGTTTTTGCGGTGACCCTCTCTACTCTTTTGCACATGCTATGCGGGTGAAATGATGACACCATGCCAATTTCCAACATTTTCAGAGTTCATTTTGTAGTGAATTTCAATTTCACGGTCATTTCGCTCTCTAAACAAATCGGTAAATGACTGAAAAACAGCAAATGATGTCAGAACGTGTTGGAAATTGATGACGTCGCTTTGAATGCTGCATACTGAACGCAAAATAGTCTGGAGTTCAAATAAGTTTAAAAAACATTGAAGTGCCCGTGTAACAGATGAGTTCTCGTCCGAAACCCTGATACTCCGAAAGAGATTGCCCAGTTTGTACACGAAGTGCGTCCAGTTTTCGCCGTGACCCTCTCTACTCCTTTGCACATGCTATGCTTGTGAAATGATGATACCATGCCAAGTTCCAACATTTTCATAGTTCACTTTGTAGTGATTTTCAATTTCACGGTCATTTCGCTCTCTAAAAAAATCGGTAAATGACTGAAAAACAACAAATGATGTCAGAACGTGTTGAAAATTGATGACGTCGCTTTGAATGCTGCATACTGAACCCAACATAGTCTGGAGTTCAAATAAGTTTAAAATACATTGAAGTGCCCGTGTAACAGATGAGTTCTCGTCCGAAACCCTGATACTCCGAAAGAGATTGTCCAGTTTGTACACGAAGTGCGTCCAGTTTTCGCCGTGACCCTCTCTACTCTTTTGCACATGCTATGTGGGTGAAATGATGATACCATGCCAAGTTCCAACATTTTCAGAATTCATTTTGTAGTGATTTCAATTTCACAGTCATTTCGCTCTCTAAACAAATCGGTAAATGACTGAAAAACAGCAATTGATGTCAGAACATGTTGGAAATTAATGACGTCGCTTTGAATGCTGCATACTGAACCCAAAATAGTCTGGAGTTCAAATAAGTTTAAAAAACATTGAAGTTCCCGTGTAACAGATGATTTCTCGTCCGAAACCCTGATACTCCGAAAGATATTGTCCAGTTTGTAGACGAAGTGCGTCCAGTTTTCGCCGTGACCCTCTCTACTCCTTTGCACATGCTATGCGGGTGAAATGATGATACCATGCCAAGTTCCAACATTTTCAGAGATCATTTTGTAGTGATTTTCAATTTCACGGTCATTTCGCTGTCTATAAACAAATAGGTAAATGACTGAAAAACAGCAAATCATGTCAGAACGTGTTGGAAATTGATGACGTCGCTTTGAATGCTGCATACTGAACCCAAAATAGTCTGGAGTTCAAATAAGTTTAAAAAACATTGAAGTGCCCGTGTAACAGATGAGTTCTCGTCCGAAACCCTGATACCCCAAAGAGATTGTCCAGTTTGTACACGAAGTGCGTCCAGCTTCCGCCGTGACCCTCTCTACTCCGTTGCACATGCTATGCGGGTGAAATGATGATACCATGCCAAGTTCCAACATTTTCAGAGTTCATTTTGTAGTGATTTTCAATTTCACGGTCAGTTCGCTCTCTAAACAAATCGGTAAATGACTGAAAAACAGCAAATGATGTCAGAACGTGTTGAAAATTGATGACGTCGCTTTGAATGCTGCATACTGAACCCAAAATAGTCTGGAGTTCAAATAATTTTAAAAAACATTGAAGTGCCCGTGTAACAGATGAGTTCTTGTCCGAAACCCTGATACCCCGAAGGAGATTGTCCAGTTTGTACACGAAGTGTGTCCAGTTTCCGCCGTGACCCTCTCTACTCTTTTGCACATGCTATGTGGGTGAAATGATGATACCATGCCAAGTTCCAACATTTTCAGAATTCATTTTGTAGTGATTTCAATTTCACAGTCATTTCGCTCTCTAAACAAATCGGTAAATGACTGAAAAACAGCAAATGATGTCAGAACGTGTTGGAAATTGATGACGTCGCTTTGAATGCTGCATACTGAACGCAAAATAGTCTGGAGTTCAAATAAGTTTAAAAAACATTGAAGTGCCCGTGTAACAGATGAGTTCTCGTCCCAAACCCTGATACTCCGAAAGAGATTGTCCAGTTTGTACACGAAGTGCGTCCAGTTTTTGCCGTGACCCTTTCTACTCTTTTGCACATGCTATGCGGGTGAAATGATGATACCATGCCAAGTTCCAACATTTTCAGAGTTCATTTTGTAGCGATTTTCAATTTCACGATCATTTCGCTCTCTCTAAACAAATCGGCAAATGACTGAAAAACTGCGAATGATGTCAGAACGTGTTGGAAATTGATGACGTTGCTTTGAATGCTGCATACTGAACCCAAAATTGTCTGGAGTTCAAATAAGTTTAAAAAACATTGATGTGCCCGTGTAACAGATGAGTTCTCGTCCGAAACCCTGATACCCCGTAAGAGATTGTCCAGTTTGTACACGAAGTGCGTCCAGTTTTCGCCGTGACCCTCTCTACTCCTATGCACATGCTATGCGGGTGAAATGATGATACCATGCCAAGTTCCAACATTTTCAGAGTTCATTTTGTAGTGATTTTGAATTTCACGGTCATTTCGCTCTCTAAACAAATCGGTAAATGACTGAAAAACAGCAAATGATGTCAGAACGTGTTGAAAATTGATGACGTCGCTTTGAATGCTGCATACTGAACCCAAAATAGTATGGGGTTCAAATAAGTTTAAAAAACATTGAAGTGCCCGTGTAACAGATGAGTTCTCGTCCGAAACCCTGATACTCCGAAAGACATTGTCCAGTTTGTACATGAAGTGCGTCCAGTTTTCGCCGTGACCCTCTTTACTCTTTTGCACATGCTATGCGGGTGAAATGATGACACCATGCTAAGTTCCAACATTTTCAGAATTCATTTTGTAGTGAATTTCAATTTCACGGTCATTTCGCTCTCTAAACAGATCGGTAAATGACTGAAAAACAGCAAATGATGTCAGAACGTGTTGGAAATTGATGACGTCGCTTTGAATGCTGCATACTGAACCCAAAATAGTCTGGAGTTCAAATAAGTTTAAAAAACATTGAAGTGCCCGTGTAACAGATGAGTTCTCGTCCGAAACCCTGATACCCCGAAAGAGATTGTCCAGTTTGTACACGAAGTGCGTCTAGTTTCCGCTGTGACCCTCTCTACTCCGTTGCACATGCTATGCGTGTGAAATGATGAAACCATGCCAAGTTCTAACATTTTCAAAGTTGATTTTGTAGTGATTTTCAATTTTACGGTCATTTAGATCTCTCTAAACAAATCGGTAAATGACTGAAAAACAGCAAATGATGTCAGAACGTGTTGGAAATTAATGACGTCGCTTTGAATGCTGCATACTGAACCCAAAATAGTCTGGAGTTCAAATAAGTTTAAAAAACATTGAAGTGCCCGTGTAAGAGATGAGTTCTCGTCCCAAACCCTGATACTCCGAAAGAGATTGTCCAGTTTGTACACGAAGTGCGTCCAGTTTTCGCCGTGACCCTCTCTACTCTTTTGCACATGCTATGCGGGTGAAATGATGACACCATGCCAATTTCCAACATTTTCAGAGTTCATTTTGTAGTGATTTTCAATTTCACGGTCATTTCGCTCTCTAAACAAATCGGTAAATGACTGAAAAACAGCAAATGATGTCAGAACGTGTTGGAAATTGATGACGTCGCTTTGAATGCTGCATACTGAACCCAAAATAGTCTGGAGTTCAAATAAGTTTAAAAAACATTGAAGTGCCCGTGTAACATATGAGTTCTCGTCCGAAACCCTGATACTCCGAAAGAGATTGCCCAGTTTGTACACGAAGTGCGTCCAGTTTTCGCCGTGACCCTCTCTACTCCTTTGCACATGCTATGCGGGTGAAATGATGATACCATGCCAAGTTCCAACATTTTCAGAGTTCATTTTGTAGTGATTTTCAATTTCACGGTCATCTCGCTCTCTAAACAAATCGGTAAATGACTGAAAAACAACAAATGATGTCAGAACATGTTGAAAATTGATGATGTCGCTTTGAATGCTGCATACTGAACCCAAAATAGTCTGTAGTTCAAATAAGTTTAAAAAACATTGAAGTGCCCATGTAACAGATGAGTTCTCGTCCGAAACCTTGATACTCCGAAAGAGATTGTCCAGTTTGTACACGAAGTGCGTCCAGTTTTCGCCGTGACCCTCTCTACTCTTTTGCACATGCTATGCGGGTGAAATGATGAAACCATGCCAAGTTCTAACATTTTCAGAGTTCATTTTGTAGTGATTTTCAATTTCACGGTCATTTAGATCTCTCTAAACAAATCGGTAAATGACTGAAAAACAGCAAATGATGTCAGAACGTGTTGGAAATTGATGTCGTCGCTGTGAATGCTGCATACTGAACCCAAAATAGTCTGGAATTCAAATAAGTTTAAAAAACATTGAAGTGCCCGTGTAACAGATGAGTTCTCGTCCGAAACCCTGATACCCCGAAAGAGATTGTCCAGTTTGTACACGAAGTGCGTCCAGTTTTCGCCGTGCCCCTCTCTACTCTTTTGCACATGCTATGCGGGTGAAATGATGAAACCATGCCAAGTTCCAACATTTTCGGAGTTCATTTTGTAGTGATTTTCAATTTCACGGTCATTTCGGTCTCTAAACAAGTCGGTAAATGACTGAAAAACAGTAAGTGATGTCAGAACGTGTTGAAAGTTGATGACGTCGCTTTGAATGCTGCATCCTGAACCCAAAATAGTCTGGAGTTAAAATAATTTTAAAAAACATTGAAGTGCCCGTGTAACAGATGAGTTCTCGTCCCAAACCATGATACTCCGAAAGAGATTGTCCAGTTTGTACACGAAGTGCGTCCAGTTTTCGCCGTGACCCTCTCTACGCTTTTGCAGATGCTATGCGGGTGAAATGATGAAACCATGCCAAGTTCCAACATTTTCAGAGTTCATTTTGTAGTGATTTTCAATTTCAGGTCATTTCGCTCTCTCTAAACAAATCGGTAAATGACTGAAAAACAACAAATGATGTCAGAACGTCTTGGAAATTGATGACGTCGCTTTGAATGCTGCATACTGAACCCAAAATAGTCTGGAGTTCAAATAAGTTTAAAAAACATTGAAGTGCCCGTGTAACAGATGAGTTCTCGTCCGAAACCCTGATACCCCGAAAGAGATTGTCCAGTTTGTACACGAAGTGCGTCTAGTTTCCGCCGTGACCCTCTCTACTCCGTTGCACATGCTATGCGGGTGAAATGATGATACCATGCAAAGTTCCAACATTTTCAGAGTTCATTTTGTAGTGATTTTCAATTTCATGGTCAGTTCGCTCTCTAAACAAATCGGTAAATGACTGAAAAACAGCAAATGATGTCAGAACGTGTTGAAAATTGATGACGTCGCTTTGAATACTGCATACTGAACCCAAAATAGTCTGGAGTTCAAATAAGTTTAAAAAACATTGAAGTGCCCGTGTAACAGATGAGTTCTTGTCCGAAACCCTGATACCCCGAAAGAGATTGTCCAGTTTGTACACGAAGTGCGTCCAGTTTTCGCCGTGACCCTCTCTACTCCTTTGCACATGCTATGCGGGTGAAATGATGATACCATGCCAAGTTCCAACATTTTCAGAGTTCATTTTGTAGTGATTTTCAATTTCACGGTCAGTTCGCTCTCTAAACAAATCGGTAAATGACTGAAAAACAGCAAATGATGTCAGAACGTGTTGGAAATTGATGACGTCGCTTTGAATGCTGCATACTGAACCCAAAATAGTCTGGAGTTCAAATAAGTTTAAAAAACATTGAAGTGCCCGTGTAACAGAGGAGTTCTCGTCCGAAACCCTGATACCCCGAAAGAGATTCTCCAGTTTGTACACGAAGTGCGTCCAGTTTTTGCCGTGACCCTCTCTACTCTTTTGCACATGCTATGCGGGTGAAATGATGATACCATGCCAAGTTCCAACATTTTCAGGGTTCATTTTGTAGTGATTTTCAATTTCACGGTCATTTCGCTCTCTCTAAACAAATCGGCAAATGACTGAAAAACTGCGAATGATGTCAGAACGTGTTGGAAATTGATGTAGTTTCCTTGAATGCTGCATACTGAACCCAAAATAGTCTGGAGTTCAAATAAGTTTAAAAAACATTGAAGTGCCCGTGTAACAGATGAGTTCTCGTCCGAAACCCTGATACCCCGAAAGAGATTCTCCAGTTTGTACACGAAGTGCGTCCAGTTTTTGCCGTGACCCTCTCTACTCTTTTGCACATGCTATGCGGGTGAAATGATGATACCATGCCAAGTTCCAACATTTTCAGAGTTCATTTTGTAGTGATTTTCAATTTCACGGTCATTTCGCTCTCTCTAAACAAATCGGCAAATGACTGAAAAACTGCGAATGATGTCAGAACGTGTTGGAAATTGATGACGTTTCTTTGAATGCTGCATACTGAACCCAAAATAGTCTGGAGTTCAAATAAGTTTAAAAAACATTGAAGTGCCCGTGTAACAGATGAGTTCTCGTCCGAAACCCTGATACCCCGAAAGAGATTGTCCAGTTTGTACACGAAGTGTGTCCAGTTTTCGCCGTGACCCTTTCTACTCCTATGCACATGCTATGCGGGTGAAATGATGATACCATGCCAAGTTCCAACATTTTCAGAGTTCATTTTGTAGTGATTTTCAATTTCACGGTCATTTAGATCTCTCTAAAGAAATCGGTAAATGACTGAAAAACAGCAAATGATGTCAGAACGTGTTGGAAATTGATGTCATCGCTGTGAATGCTGCATACTGAACCCAAAATAGTCTGGAATTCAAATAAGTTTAAAAAACATTGAAGTGCCCGTGTAACAGATGAGTTCTCGTCCGAAACCCTGATACCCCGAAAGAGATTGTCCAGTTTGTACACGAAGTGCGTCCAGTTTTCGCCGTGCCCCTCTCTACTCTTTTGCACATGCTATGCGGGTGAAATGATGAAACCATGCCAAGTTCCAACATTTTCGGAGTTCATTTTGTAGTGATTTTCAATTTCACGGTCATTTCGGTCTCTAAACAAGTCGGTAAATGACTGAAAAACAGTAAGTGATGTCAGAACGTGTTGAAAGTTGATGACGTCGCTTTGAATGCTGCATCCTGAACCCAAAATAGTCTGGAGTTAAAATAAGTTTAAAAAACATTGAAGTGCCCGTGTAACAGATGAGTTCTCGTCCCAAACCATGATACTCCGAAAGAGATTGTCCAGTTTGTACACGAAGTGCGTCCAGTTTTCGCCGTGACCCTCTCTACGCTTTTGCACATGCTATGCGGGTGAAATGATGAAACCATGCCAAGTTCCAACATTTTCAGAGTTCATTTTGTAGTGATTTTCAATTTCAGGTCATTTCGCTCTCTCTAAACAAATCGGTAAATGACTGAAAAACAGCAAATGATGTCAGAACGTCTTGGAAATTGATGACGTCGCTTTGAATGCTGCATACTGAACCCAAAATAGTCTGGAGTTCAAATAAGTTTAAAAAACATTGAAGTGCCCGTGTAACAGATGAGTTCTCGTCCGAAACCCTGATACCCCGAAAGAGATTGTCCAGTTTGTACACGAAGTGCGTCCAGTTTCCGCCGTGACCCTCTCTACTCCGTTGCACATGCTATGCGGGTGAAATGATGATACCATGCAAAGTTCCAACATTTTCAGAGTTCATTTTGTAGTGATTTTCAATTTCATGGTCAGTTCGCTCTCTAAACAAATCGGTAAATGACTGAAAAACAGCAAATGATGTCAGAACGTGTTGAAAATTGATGACGTCGCTTTGAATGCTGCATACTGAACCCAAAATAGTCTGGAGTTCAAATAAGTTTAAAAAACATTGAAGTGCCCGTGTAACAGATGAGTTCTTGTCCGAAACCCTGATACCCCGAAAGAGATTGTCCAGTTTGTACACGAAGTGCGTCCAGTTTTCGCCGTGACCCTCTCTACTCCTTTGCACATGCTATGCGGGTGAAATGATGATACCATGCCAAGTTCCAACATTTTCAGAGTTCATTTTGTAGTGATTTTCAATTTCACGGTCAGTTCGCTCTCTAAACAAATCGGTAAATGACTGAAAAACAGCAAATGATGTCAGAACGTGTTGGAAATTGATGACGTCGCTTTGAATGCTGCATACTGAACCCAAAATAGTCTGGAGTTCAAATAAGTTTAAAAAACATTAAAGTGCCCGTGTAACAGATGAGTTCTCGTCCGAAACCCTGATACCCCGAAAGAGATTCTCCAGTTTGTACACGAAGTGCGTCCAGTTTTTCCCGTGACCCTCTCTACTCTTTTGCACATGCTATGCGGGTGAAATGATGATACCATGCCAAGTTCCAACATTTTCAGGGTTCATTTTGTAGTGATTTTCAATTTCACGGTCATTTCGCTCTCTCTAAACAAATCGGCAAATGACTGAAAAACTGCGAATGATGTCAGAACGTGTTGGAAATTGATGTAGTTTCTTTGAATGCTGCATACTGAACCCAAAATAGTCTGGAGTTCAAATAATTATAAAAAACATTGAAGTGCCCGTGTAACAGATGAGTTCTCGTCCGAAACCCTGATACCCCGAAAGAGATTCTCCAGTTTGTACACGAAGTGCGTCCAGTTTTTGCCGTGACCCTCTCTACTCTTTTGCACATGCTATGCGGGTGAAATGATGATACCATGCCAAGTTCCAACATTTTCAGAGTTCATTTTGTAGTGATTTTCAATTTCACGGTCATTTCGCTCTCTCTAAACAAATCGGCAAATGACTGAAAAACTGCGAATGATGTCAGAACGTGTTGGAAATTGATGTAGTTTCTTTGAATGCTGCATACTGAACCCAAAATAGTCTGGAGTTCAAATAAGTTTAAAAAACATTGAAGTGCCCGTGTAACAGATGAGTTCTCGTCCGAAACCCTGATACCCCGAAAGAGATTCTCCAGTTTGTACACGAAGTGCGTCCAGTTTTTGCCGTGACCCTCTCTACTCTTTTGCACATGCTATGCGGGTGAAATGATGATACCATGCCAAGTTCCAACATTTTCAGAGTTCATTTTGTAGTGATTTTCAATTTCACGGTCATTTCGCTCTCTCTAAACAAATCGGCAAATGACTGAAAAACTGCGAATGATGTCAGAACGTGTTGGAAATTGATGACGTTTCTTTGAATGCAGCATACTGAACCCAAAATAGTCTGGAGTTCAAATAAGTTTAAAAAACATTGAAGTGCCCGTGTAACAGATGAGTTCTCGTCCGAAACCCTGATACCCCGAAAGAGATTGTCCAGTTTGTACACGAAGTGTGTCCAGTTTTCGCCGTGACCCTTTCTACTCCTATGCACATGCTATGCGGGTGAAATGATGATACCATGCCAAGTTCCAACATTTTCAAAGTTCATTTTGTAGTGATTCTGAATTTCACGGTCCTTTCGCTCTCTAAACAAATCGGTAAATGACTGAAAAAGAGCAAATGATGTCAGAACGTGTTGAAAATTGATGACATCGCTTTGAATGCTGCATACTGAACCCAAAATAGTCTGGAGTTCAAATAAGTTTAAAAAACATTGAAGTGCCCGTGTAACAGATGAGTTCTCAGCCGAAACCCTGATACTCCGAAAGACATTGTCCAGTTTGTACACGAAGTGCGTCCAGTTTTCGCCGTGACCCTCTTTACTCTTTTGCACATGCTATGCGGGTGAAATGATGACACCATGCTAAGTTCCAACATTTTCAGAATTCATTTTGTAGTGAATTTCAATTTCACGGTCATTTCGCTCTCTAAACAAATCGGTAAATGACTGAAAAACAGCAAATGATGTCAGAACGTGTTGGAAATTGATGACGTCGCTTTGAATGCTCCATACTGAACCCAAAATAGTCTGGAGTTCAAATAAGTTTAAAAAACATTGAAGTGCCCGTGTAACAGATGAGTTCTCGTCCGAAACCCTGATACCCCGAAAGAGATTGTCCAGTTTGTACACGAAGTGCGTCCAGTTTTCGCCGTGCCCCTCTCTACTCTTTTGCACATGCTATGCGGGTGAAATGATGAAACCATGCCAAGTTCCAACATTTTCGGAGTTCATTTTGTAGTGATTTTCAATTTCACGGTCATTTCGGTCTCTAAACAAGTCGGTAAATGACTGAAAAACAGTAAGTGATGTCAGAACGTGTTGAAAGTTGATGACGTAGCTTTGAATGCTGCATCCTGAACCCAAAATAGTCTGGAGTTAAAATAAGTTTAAAAACCATTGAAGTGCCCGTGTAACAGATGAGTTCTCGTCCCAAACCATGATACTTCGAAAGAGATTGTCCAGTTTGTACACGAAGTGCGTCCAGTTTTCGCCGTGACCCTCTCTACGCTTTTGCACATGCTATGCGGGTGAAATGATGAAACCATGCCAAGTTCCAACATTTTCAGAGTTCATTTTGTAGTGATTTTCAATTTCAGGTCATTTCGCTCTCTCTAAACAAATCGGTAAATGACTGAAAAACACCAAATGATGTCAGAACGTCTTGGAAATTGATGACGTCGCTTTGAATGCTGCATACTGAACCCAAAATAGTCTGTTGTTCAAATAAGTTTAAAAAACATTGAAGTGCCCGTGTAACAGATGAGTTCTCGTCCGAAACCCTGATACCCCGAAAGAGATTGTCCAGTTTGTACACGAAGTGCGTCCAGTTTCCGCCGTGACCCTCTCTACTCCGTTGCACATGCTATGCGGGTGAAATGATGATACCATGCAAAGTTCCAACATTTTCAGAGTTCATTTTGTAGTGATTTTCAATTTCATGGTCAGTTCGCTCTCTAAACAAATCGGTAAATGACTGAAAAACAGCAAATGATGTCAGAACGTGTTGAAAATTGATGACGTCGCTTTGAATGCTGCATACTGAACCCAAAATAGTCTGGAGTTCAAATAAGTTTAAAAAACATTGAAGTGCCCGTGTAACAGATGAGTTCTTGTCCGAAACCCTGATACCCCGAAAGAGATTGTCCAGTTTGTACACGAAGTGCGTCCAGTTTTCGCCGTGACCCTCTCTACTCCTTTGCACATGCTATGCGGGTGAAATGATGATACCATGCCAAGTTCCAACATTTTCAGAGTTCATTTTGTAGTGATTTTCAATTTCACGGTCAGTTCGCTCTCTAATCAAATCGGTAAATGACTGAAAAACAGCAAATGATGTCAGAACGTGTTGGAAATTGATGACGTCGCTTTGAATGCTGCATACTGAACCCAAAATAGTCTGGAGTTCAAATAAGTTTAAAAAACATTGAAGTGCCCGTGTAACAGATGAGTTCTCGTCCGAAACCCTGATACCCCGAAAGAGATTCTCCAGTTTGTACACGAAGTGCGTCCAGTTTTTGCCGTGACCCTCTCTACTCTTTTGCACATGCTATGCGGGTGAAATGATGATACCATGCCAAGTTCCAACATTTTCAGGGTTCATTTTGTAGTGATTTTCAATTTCACGGTCATTTCGCTCTCTCTAAACAAATCGGCAAATGACTGAAAAACTGCGAATGATGTCAGAACGTGTTGGAAATTGATGACGTTTCTTTGAATGCTGCATACTGAACCCAAAATAGTCTGGAGTTCAAATAAGTTTTAAAAACATTGAAGTGCCCGTGTAACAGATGAGTTCTCGTCCCAAACCATGATACTCCGAAAGAGATTGTCCAGTTTGTACACGAAGTGCGTCCAGTTTTCGCCGTGACCCTCTCTACTCCTTTGCACATGCTATGCGGGTGAAATGATGATACCATGCCAAGTTCCAACATTTTCAGAGTTCATTTTGTAGTGATTTTCAATTTCACGGTCAGTTCGCTCTCTAAACAAATCGGTAAATGACTGAAAAACAGCAAATGATGTCAGAACATGTTGGAAATTGATGACGTCGCTTTGAATGCTGCATACTGAACCCAAAATAGTCTGGAGTTCAAATAAGTTTAAAAAACATTGAAGTGCCCGTGTAACAGATGAGTTCTCGTCCGAAACCCTGATACCCCGAAAGAGATTCTCCAGTTTGTACACGAAGTGCGTCCAGTTTTTGCCGTGACCCTCTCTACTCTTTTGCACATGCTATGCGGGTGAAATGATGATACCATGCCAAGTTCCAACATTTTCAGGGTTCATTTTGTAGTGATTTTCAATTTCACGGTCATTTCGCTCTCTCTAAACAAATCGGCAAATGACTGAAAAACTGCGAATGATATCAGAACGTGTTGGAAATTGATGACGTTTCTTTGAATGCTGCATACTAAACCCAAAATAGTCTGGAGTTCAAATAAGTTTAAAAAACATTGAAGTGCCCGTGTAACAGATGAGTTCTCGTCCGAAACCCTGATACCCCGAAAGAGATTCTCCAGTTTGTACACGAAGTGCGTCCAGTTTTTGCCGTGACCCTCTCTACTCTTTTGCACATGCTATGCGGGTGAAAATGATACCATGCCAAGGTCCAACATTTTCAGAGTTCATTTTGTAGTGATTTTCAATTTCACGGTCATTTCGCTCTCTCTAAACAAATCGGCAAATGACTGAAAAACTGCGAATGATGTCAGAACGTGTTGGAAATTGATGACGTTTCTTTGAATGCTGCATACTGAACCCAAAATAGTCTGGAGTTCAAATAAGTTTAAAAAACATTGAAGTGCCCGTGTAACAGATGAGTTCTCGTCCGAAACCCTGATACCCCGAAAGAGATTGTCCAGTTTGTACACGAAGTGTGTCCAGTTTTCGCCGGGACCCTTTCTACTCCTATGCACATGCTATGCGGGTGAAATGATGATACCATGCCAAGTTCCAACATTTTCAAAGTTCATTTTGTAGTGATTCTGAATTTCACGGTCCTTTCGCTCTCTAAACAAATCGGTAAATGACTGAAAAAGAGCAAATGATGTCAGAACGTGTTGAAAATTGATGACATCGCTTTGAATGCTGCATACTGAACCCAAAATAGTCTGGAGTTCAAATGAGTTTAAAAAACATTGAAGTGCCCGTGTAACAGATGAGTTCTCAGCCGAAACCCTGATACTCCGAAAGACATTGTCCAGTTTGTACCCGAAGTGCGTCCAGTTTTCGCCGTGACCCTCTTTACTCTTTTGCACATGCTATGCGGGTGAAATGATGACACCATGCGAAGTTCCAACATTTTCAGAATTCATTTTGTAGTGAATTTCAATTTCACGGTCATTTCGCTCTCTAAACAAATCGGTAAATGACTGAAAAACAGCAAATGATGTCAGAACGTGTTGGAAATTGATGACGTCGCTTTGAATGCTCCATACTGAACCCAAAATAGTCTGGAGTTCAAATAAGTTTAAAAAACATTGAAGTGCCCGTGTAACAGATGAGTTCTCGTCCGAAACCCTGATACCCCGAAAGAGATTGTCCAGTTTGTACACGAAGTGCGTCCAGTTTCCGCCGTGACCCTCTCTACTCCGTTGCACATGCTATGCGGGTGAAATGATTATACCATGCCAAGTTCCAACATTTTCAGAGTTCATTTTGTACTGATTTTCAATTTCATGGTCAGTTCGCTCTCTAAACAAATCGGTAAATGACTGAAAAACAGCAAATGATGTCAGAACGTGTTGAAAATTGATGACGTCGCTTTGAACACTGTATACTGAACCCAAAATAGTCTGGAGTTCAAATAAGTTTAAAAAACATTGAAGTGCCCGTCTAACAGATGAGTTCTTGTCCGAAACCCTGATACCCCGGAAGAGATTGTCCAGTTTGTACACGAAGTGCATCCAGTTTTCGCCGTGACCCTCTCTACTCCTTTGCACATGCTATGCGGGTGAAATGATGATACCATGCCAAGTTCCAACATTTTCATAGTTCATTTTGTAGTGATTTTCAATTTCACGGTCAGTTCGCTCTCTAAACAAATCGGTAAATGACTGAAAAACAACAAATGATGTCAGAACGTGTTGGAAATTGATGACGTCGCTTTGAATGCTGCATACTGAACCCAAAATAGTCTGGAGTTCAAATAAGTTTAAAAACATTGAAGTGCCCGTGTAACAGATGAGTTCTCGTCCGAAACCCTGATACCCCGAAAGAGATTGTCCAGTTTGTACACGAAGTGCGTCCAGTTTCCGCCGTGACCCTCTCTACTCCGTTGCACATGCTATGCGGGTGAAATGATGATACCATGCAAAGTTCCAACATTTTCAGAGTTCATTTTGTAGTGATTTTCAATTTCATGGTCAGTTCGCTCTCTAAACAAATCGGTAAATGACTGAAAAACAACAAATGATGCCAGAACGTGTTGAAAATTGATGACGTCGCTTTGAATGCTGCATACTGAACCCAAAATAGTCTGGAGTTCAAATAAGTTTAAAAAACATTGAAGTGCCCGTGTAACAGATGAGTTCTTGTCCGAAACCCTGATACCCCGAAAGAGATTGTCCAGTTTGTACACGAAGTGCGTCCAGTTTTCGCCGTGACCCTCTCTACTCCTTTGCACATGCTATGCGGGTGAAATGATGATACCATGCCAAGTTCCAACATTTTCAGAGTTCATTTTGTAGTGATTTTCAATTTCACGGTCAGTTCGCTCTCTAATCAAATCGGTAAATGACTGAAAAACAGCAAATGATGTCAGAACGTGTTGGAAATTGATGACGTCGCTTTGAATGCTGCATACTGAACCCAAAATAGTCTGGAGTTCAAATAAATTTAAAAAACATTGAAGTGCCCGTGTAACAGATGAGTTCTCGTCCGAAACCCTGATACCCCGAAAGAGATTCTCCAGTTTGTACACGAAGTGCGTCCAGTTTTTGCCGTGACCCTCTCTACTCTTTTGCACATGCTATGCGGGTGAAATGATGATACCATGCCAAGTTCCAACATTTTCAGGGTTCATTTTGTAGTGATTTTCAATTTCACGGTCATTTCGCTCTCTCTAAACAAATCGGCAAATGACTGAAAAACTGCGAATGATGTCAGAACGTGTTGGAAATTGATGACGTTTCTTTGAATGCTGCATACTGAACCCAAAATAGTCTAGAGTTCAAATAAGTTTTAAAAACATTGAAGTGCCCGTGTAACAGATGAGTTCTCGTCCCAAACCATGATACTCCAAAAGAGATTGTCCAGTTTGTACACGAAGTGCGTCCAGTTTTTGCCGTGACCCTCTCTACTCTTTTGCACATGCTATGCGGGTGAAATGATGATACCATGCCAAGTTCCAACATTTTCAGAGTTCATTTTGTAGTGATTTTCAATTTCACGGTCAGTTCGCTCTCTAAACAAATCGGTAAATGACTGAAAAACAGCAAATGATGTCAGAACGTGTTGGAAATTGATGACGTCGCTTTGAATGCTGCATACTGAACCCAAAATAGTCTGGAGTTCAAATAAGTTTAAAAAACATTGAAGTGCCCGTGTAACAGATGAGTTCTCGTCCGAAACCCTGATACCCCGAAAGAGATTCTCCAGTTTGTACACGAAGTGCGTCCAGTTTTTGCCGTGACCCTCTCTACTCTTTTGCACATGCTATGCGGGTGAAATGATGATACCATGCCAAGTTCCAACATTTTCAGGGTTCATTTTGTAGTGATTTTCAATTTCACGGTCATTTCGCTCTCTCTAAACAAATCGGCAAATGACTGAAAAACTGCGAATGATATCAGAACGTGTTGGAAATTGATGACGTTTCTTTGAATGCTGCATACTGAACCCAAAATAGTCTGGAGTTCAAATAAGTTTAAAAAACATTGAAGTGCCCGTGTAACAGATGAGTTCTCGTCCGAAACCCTGATACCCCGAAAGAGATTCTCCAGTTTGTACACGAAGTGCGTCCAGTTTTTGCCGTGACCCTCTCTACTCTTTTGCACATGCTATGCGGGTGAAATGATGATACCGTGCCAAGGTCCAACATTTTCAGAGTTCATTTTGTAGTGATTTTCAATTTCACGGTCATTTCGCTCTCTCTAAACAAATCGGCAAATGACTGAAAAACTGCGAATGATGTCAGAACGTGTTGGAAATTGATGACGTTTCTTTGAATGCTGCATACTGAACCCAAAATAGTCTGGAGTTCAAATAAGTTTAAAAAACATTGAAGTGCCCGTGTAACAGATGAGTTCTCGTCCGAAACCCTGATACCCCGAAAGAGATTGTCCAGTTTGTACACGAAGTGTGTCCAGTTTTCGCCGTGACCCTTTCTACTCCTATGCACATGCTATGCGGGTGAAATGATGATACCATGCCAAGTTCCAACATTTTCAAAGTTCATTTTGTAGTGATTCTGAATTTCACGGTCCTTTCGCTCTCTAAACAAATCGGTAAATGACTGAAAAAGAGCAAATGATGTCAGAACGTGTTGAAAATTGATGACATCGCTTTGAATGCTGCATACTGAACCCAAAATAGTCTGGAGTTCAAATAAGTTTAAAAAACATTGAAGTGCCCGTGTAACAGATGAGTTCTCAGCCGAAACCCTGATACTCCGAAAGACATTGTCCAGTTTGTACACGAAGTGCGTCCAGTTTTCGCCGTGACCCTCTTTACTCTTTTGCACATGCTATGCGGGTGAAATGATGACACCATGCGAAGTTCCAACATTTTCAGAATTCATTTTGTAGTGAATTTCAATTTCACGGTCACTTCGCTCTCTAAACAAATCGGTAAATGACTGAAAAACAGCAAATGATGTCAGAACGTGTTGGAAATTGATGACGTCGCTTTGAATGCTCCATACTGAACCCAAAATAGTCTGGAGTTCAAATAAGTTTAAAAAACATTGAAGTGCCCGTGTAACAGATGAGTTCTCGTCCGAAACCCTGATACCCCGAAAGAGATTGTCCAGTTTGTACACGAAGTGCGTCCAGTTTCCGCCGTGACCCTCTCTACTCCGTTGCACATGCTATGCGGGTGAAATGATTATACCATGCCAAGTTCCAACATTTTCAGAGTTCATTTTGTACTGATTTTCAATTTCATGGCCAGTTCGCTCTCTAAACAAATCGGTAAATGACTGAAAAACAGCAAATGATGTCAGAACGTGTTGAAAATTGATGACGTCGCTTTGAACACTGTATACTGAACCCAAAATAGTCTGGAGTTCAAATAAGTTTAAAAAACATTGAAGTGCCCGTCTAACAGATGAGTTCTTGTCCGAAACCCTGATACCCCGGAAGAGATTGTCCAGTTTGTACACGAAGTGCATCCAGTTTTCGCCGTGACCCTCTCTACTCCTTTGCACATGCTATGCGGGTGAAATGATGATACCATGCCAAGTTCCAACATTTTCATAGTTCATTTTGTAGTGATTTTCAATTTCACGGTCAGTTCGCTCTCTAAACAAATCGGTAAATGACTGAAAAACAACAAATTATGTCAGAACGTGTTGGAAATTGATGACGTCGCTTTGAATGCTGCATACTGAACCCAAAATAGTCTGGAGTTCAAATAAGTTTAAAAACATTGAAGTGCCCGTGTAACAGATGAGTTCTCGTCCGAAACCCTGATACCCCGAAAGAGATTGTCCAGTTTGTACACGAAGTGCGTCCAGTTTCCGCCGTGACCCTCTCTACTCCGTTGCACATGCTATGCGGGTGAAATGATGATACCATGCAAAGTTCCAACATTTTCAGAGTTCATTTTGTAGTGATTTTCAATTTCATGGTCAGTTCGCTCTCTAAACAAATCGGTAAATGACTGAAAAACAGCAAATGATGTCAGAACTTGTTGAAAATTGATGACGTCGCTTTGAATGCTGCATACTGAACCCAAAATAGTCTGGAGTTCAAATAAGTTTAAAAAACATTGAAGTGCCCGTGTAACAGATGAGTTCTTGTCCGAAACCCTGATACCCCGAAAGAGATTGTCCAGTTTGTACACGAAGTGCGTCCAGTTTTCGCCGTGACCCTCTCTACTCCTTTGCACATGCTATGCGGGTGAAATGATGATACCATGCCAAGTTCCAACATTTTCAGAGTTCATTTTGTAGTGATTTTCAATTTCACGGTCAGTTCGCTCTCTAAACAAATCGGTAAATGACTGAAAAACAGCAAATGATGTCAGAACGTGTTGGAAATTGATGACGTCGCTTTGAATGCTGCATACTGAACCCAAAATAGTCTGGAGTTCAAATAAGTTTAAAAAACATTGAAGTGCCCGTGTAACAGATGAGTTCTCGTCCGAAACCCTGATACCCCGAAAGAGATTCTCCAGTTTGTACACGAAGTGCGTCCAATTTTTGCCGTGACCCTCTCTACTCTTTTGCACATGCTATGCGGGTGAAATGATGATACCATGCCAAGTTCCAACATTTTCAGGGTTCATTTTGTAGTGATTTTCAATTTCACGGTCATTTCGCTCTCTCTAAACAAATCGGCAAATGACTGAAAAACTGCGAATGATGTCAGAACGTGTTGGAAATTGATGACGTTTCTTTGAATGCTGCATACTGAACCCAAAATAGTCTGGAGTTCAAATAAGTTTAAAAAACATTGAAGTGCCCGTGTAACAGATGAGTTCTCGTCCGAAACCCTGATACCCCGAAAGAGATTCTCCAGTTTGTACACGAAGTGCCTCCAGTTTTTGCCGTGACCCTCTCTACTCTTTTGCACATGCTATGCGGGTGAAATGATGATACCATGCCAAGTTCCAACATTTTCAGAGTTCATTTTGTAGTGATTTTCAATTTCACGGTCATTTCGCTCTCTCTAAACAAATCGGCAAATGACTGAAAAACTGCGAATGATGTCAGAACGTGTTGGAAATTGATGACGTTTCTTTGAATGCTGCATACTGAACCCAAAATAGTCTGGAGTTCAAATAAGTTTAAAAAACATTGAAGTGCCCGTGTAACAGATGAGTTCTCGTCCGAAACCCTGATACCCCGAAAGAGATTGTCCAGTTTGTACACGAAGTGTGTCCAGTTTTCGCCGTGACCCTTTCTACTCCTATGCACATGCTATGCGGGTGAAATGATGATACCATGCCAAGTTCCAACATTTTCAAAGTTCATTTTGTAGTGATTCTGAATTTCACGGTCCTTTCGCTCTCTAAACAAATCGGTAAATGACTGAAAAAGAGCAAATGATGTCAGAACGTGTTGAAAATTGATGACATCGCTTTGAATGCTGCATACTGAACCCAAAATAGTCTGGAGTTCAAATAAGTTTAAAAAACATAGAAGTGCCCGTGTAACAGATGAGTTCTCAGCCGAAACCCTGATACTCCGAAAGACATTGTCCAGTTTGTACACGAAGTGCGTCCAGTTTTCGCCGTGACCCTCTTTACTCTTTTGCACATGCTATGCGGGTGAAATGATGACACCATGCGAAGTTCCAACATTTTCAGAATTCATTTTGTAGTGAATTTCAATTTCACGGTCATTTCGCTCTCTAAACAAATCGGTAAATGACTGAAAAACAGCAAATGATGTCAGAACGTGTTGGAAATTGATGACGTCGCTTTGAATGCTCCATACTGAACCCAAAATAGTCTGGAGTTCAAATAAGTTTAAAAAACATTGAAGTGCCCGTGTAACAGATGAGTTCTCGTCCGAAACCCTGATACCTCGAAAGAGATTGTCCAGTTTGTACACGAAGTGCATCCAGTTTCCGCCGTGACCCTCTCTACTCCGTTGCACATGCTATGCGGGTGAAATGATGATACCATGCCAAGTTCCAACATTTTCAGAGTTCATTTTGTACTGATTTTCAATTTCATGGTCAGTTCGCTCTCTAAACAAATCGGTAAATGACTGAAAAACAGCAAATGATGTCAGAACGTGTTGAAAATTGATGACGTGGCTTTGAATGCTGTATACTGAACCCAAAATAGTCTGGAGTTCAAATAAGTTTAAAAAACATTGAAGTGCCCGTCTAACAGATGAGTTCTTGTCCGAAACCCTGGTACCCCGGAAGAGATTGTCCAGTTTGTACACGAAGTGCATCCAGTTTTCGCCGTGACCCTCTCTACTCCTTTGCACATGCTATGCGGGTGAAATGATGATACCATGCCAAGTTCCAACATTTTCATAGTTCATTTTGTAGTGATTTTCAATTTCACGGTCAGTTCGCTCTCTAAACAAATCGGTAAATGACTAAAAAACAACAAATGATGTCAGAACGTGTTGGAAATTGATGACGTCGCTTTGAATGCTGCATACTGAACCCAAAATAGTCTGGAGTTCAAATAAGTTTAAAAACATTGAAGTGCCCGTGTAACAGATGAGTTCTCGTCCGAAACCCTGATACCCCGAAAGAGATTGTCCAGTTTGTACACGAAGTGCGTCTAGTTTTCGCCGTGACCCTCTCTACTCTTTTGCACATGCTATGCGGGTGAAATGATGATACCATGCCAAGTTCCAACATTTTCAGAGTTCATTTTGTAGTGATTTTCAATTTCTCGGTCATTTCGCTCTCTCTAAACAAATCGGCAAATGACTGAAAAACTGCGAATGATGTCAGAACGTGTTGGAAATTGATGACGTCGCTTTGGATGCTGCATACTGAACCCAAAATAGTCTGGAGTTCAAATAAGTTTAAAAAACATTGAAGTGCCCGTGTAACAGATGAGTTCTCGTCCGAAACCCTGATACCCCGAAAGAGATTGTCCAGTTTGTACACGAAGTGCGTCCAGTTTTCGCCGTGACCCTCTCTACTCCTTTGCACATGCTATGCGGGTGAAATGATGATACCATGCCAAGTTCCAACATTTTCAGAGTTCATTTTGTAGTGATTTTCAATTTCACGGTCAGTTCGCTCTCTAAACAAATCGGTAAATGACTGAAAAACAGCAAATGATGTCAGAACGTGTTGGAAATTGATGACGTCGCTTTGAATGCTGCATACTGAACCCAAAATAGTCTGGAGTTCAAATAAGTTTAAAAAACATTGAAGTGCCCGTGTAACAGATGAGTTCTCGTCCGAAACCCTGATACCCCGAAAGAGATTCTCCAGTTTGTACACGAAGTGCGTCCAGTTTTTGCCGTGACCCTCTCTACTCTTTTGCACATGCTATGCGGGTGAAATGATGACACCATGCGAAGTTCCAACATTTTCAGAATTCATTTTGTAGTGAATTTCAATTTCACGGTCATTTCGCTCTCTAAACAAATCGGTAAATGACTGAAAAACAGCAAATGATGTCAGAACGTGTTGGAAATTGATGAAGTCGCTTTGAATGCTCCATACTGAACCCAAAATAGTCTGGAGTTCAAATAAGTTTAAAAAACATTGAAGTGCCCGTGTAACAGATGAGTTCTCGTCCGAAACCCTGATACCCCGAAAGAGATTGTCCAGTTTGTACACGAAGTGCGTCCAGTTTCCGCCGTGACCCTCTCTACTCCGTTGCACATGCTATGCGGGTGAAATGATGATACCATGCCAAGTTCCAACATTTTCAGAGTTCATTTTGTACTGATTTTCAATTTCATGGTCAGTTCGCTCTCTAAACAAATCGGTAAATGACTGAAAAACAGCAAATGATGTCAGAACGTGTTGAAAATTGATGACGTCGCTTTGAATGCTGTATACTGAACCCAAAATAGTCTGGAGTTCAAATAAGTTTAAAAAACATTGAAGTGCCCGTCTAACAGATGAGTTCTTGTCCGAAACCCTGATACCCCGGAAGAGATTGTCCAGTTTGTACACGAAGTGCATCCAGTTTTCGCCGTGACCCTCTCTACTCCTTTGCACATGCTATGCGGGTGAAATGATGATACCATGCCAAGTTCCAACATTTTCATAGTTCATTTTGTAGTGATTTTCAATTTCACGGTCAGTTCGCTCTCTAAACAAATCGGTAAATGACTGAAAAACAACAAATGATGTCAGAACGTGTTGGAAATTGATGACGTCGCTTTGAATGCTGCATACTGACCCAAAATAGTCTGGAGTTCAAATAAGTTTAAAAACATTGAAGTGCCCGTGTAACAGATGAGTTCTTGTCCGAAACCCTGATACCCCGAAAGAGATTGTCCAGTTTGTACACGAAGTGCGTCCAGTTTTCGCCGTGACCCTCTCTACTCCTTTGCACATGCTATGCGGGTGAAATGATGATACCATGCCAAGTTCCAACATTTTCAGAGTTCATTTTGTAGTGATTTTCAATTTCACGGTCAGTTCGCTCTCTAAACAAATCGGTAAATGACTGAAAAACAGCAAATGATGTCAGAACGTGTTGGAAATTGATGACGTCGCTTTGAATGCTGCATACTGAACCCAAAATAGTCTGGAGTTCAAATAAGTTTAAAAAACATTGAAGTGCCCGTGTAACATATGAGTTCTCGTCCGAAACCCTGATACCCCGAAAGAGATTCTCCAGTTTGTACACGAAGTGCGTCCAATTTTTGCCGTGACCCTCTCTACTCTTTTGCACATGCTATGCGGGTGAAATGATGATACCATGCCAAGTTCCAACATTTTCAGGGTTCATTTTGTAGTGATTTTCAATTTCACGGTCATTTCGCTCTCTCTAAACAAATCGGCAAATGACTGAAAAACTGCGAATGATGTCAGAACGTGTTGGAAATTGATGACGTTTCTTTGAATGCTGCATACTGAACCCAAAATAGTCTGGAGTTCAAATAAGTTTAAAAAACATTGAAGTGCCCGTGTAACAGATGAGTTCTCGTCCGAAACCCTGATACCCCGAAAGAGATTCTCCAGTTTGTACACGAAGTGCGTCCAGTTTTTGCCGTGACCCTCTCTACTCTTTTGCACATGCTATGCGGGTGAAATGATGATACCATGCCAAGTTCCAACATTTTCAGAGTTCATTTTGTAGTGATTTTCAATTTCACGGTCATTTCGCTCTCTCTAAACAAATCGGCAAATGACTGAAAAACTGCGAATGATGTCAGAACGTGTTGGAAATTGATGACGTTTCTTTGAATGCTGCATACTGAACCCAAAATAGTCTGGAGTTCAAATAAATTTAAAAAACATTGAAGTGCCCGTGTAACAGATGAGTTCTCGTCCGAAACCCTGATACCCCGAAAGAGATTGTCCAGTTTGTACACGAAGTGTGTCCAGTTTTCGCCGTGACCCTTTCTACTCCTATGCACATGCTATGCGGGTGAAATGATGATACCATGCCAAGTTCCAACATTTTCAAAGTTCATTTTGTAGTGATTCTGAATTTCACGGTCCTTTCGCTCTCTAAACAAATCGGTAAATGACTGAAAAAGAGCAAATGATGTCAGAACGTGTTGAAAATTGATGACATCGCTTTGAATGCTGCATACTGAACCCAAAATAGTCTGGAGTTCAAATAAGTTTAAAAAACATTGAAGTGCCCGTGTAACAGATGAGTTCTCAGCCGAAACCCTGATACTCCGAAAGACATTGTCCAGTTTGTACACGAAGTGCGTCCAGTTTTCGCCGTGACCCTCTTTACTCTTTTGCACATGCTATGCGGGTGAAATGATGACACCATGCGAAGTTCCAACATTTTCAGAATTCATTTTGTAGTGAATTTCAATTTCACGGTCATTTCGCTCTCTAAACAAATCGGTAAATGACTGAAAAACAGCAAATGATGTCAGAACGTGTTGGAAATTGATGACGTCGCTTTGAATGCTCCATACTGAACCCAAAATAGTCTGGAGTTCAAATAAGTTTAAAAAACATTGAAGTGCCCGTGTAACAGATGAGTTCTCGTCCGAAACCCTGATACCCCGAAAGAGATTGTCCAGTTTGTACACGAAGTGCATCCAGTTTCCGCCGTGACCCTCTCTACTCCGTTGCACATGCTATGCGGGTGAAATGATGATACCATGCCAAGTTCCAACATTTTCAGAGTTCATTTTGTACTGATTTTCAATTTCATGGTCAGTTCGCTCTCTAAACAAATCGGTAAATGACTGAAAAACAGCAAATGATGTCAGAACGTGTTGAAAATTGATGACGTGGCTTTGAATGCTGTATACTGAACCCAAAATAGTCTGGAGTTCAAATAAGTTTAAAAAACATTGAAGTGCCCGTCTAACAGATGAGTTCTTGTCCGAAACCCTGATACCCCGGAAGAGATTGTCCAGTTTGTACACGAAGTGCATCCAGTTTTCGCCGTGACCCTCTCTACTCCTTTGCACATGCTATGCGGGTGAAATGATGATACCATGCCAAGTTCCAACATTTTCATAGTTCATTTTGTAGTGATTTTCAATTTCACGGTCAGTTCGCTCTCTAAACAAATCGGTAAATGACTGAAAAACAACAAATGATGTCAGAACGTGTTGGAAATTGATGACGTCGCTTTGAATGCTGCATACTGAACCCAAAATAGTCTGGAGTTCAAATAAGTTTAAAAACATTGAAGTGCCCGTGTAACAGATGAGTTCTCGTCCGAAACCCTGATACCCCGAAAGAGATTGTCCAGTTTGTACACGAAGTGCGTCTAGTTTTCGCCGTGACCCTCTCTACTCTTTTGCACATGCTATGCGGGTGAAATGATGATACCATGCCAAGTTCCAACATTTTCAGAGTTCATTTTGTAGTGATTTTCAATTTCTCGGTCATTTCGCTCTCTCTAAACAAATCGGCAAATGACTGAAAAACTGCGAATGATGTCAGAACGTGTTGGAAATTGATGACGTCTCTTTGGATGCTGCATACTGAACCCAAAATAGTCTGGAGTTCAAATAAGTTTAAAAAACATTGAAGTGCCCGTGTAACAGATGAGTTCTCGTCCGAAACCCTGATACCCCGAAAGAGATTGTCCAGTTTGTACACGAAGTGCGTCCAGTTTTCGCCGTGACCCTCTCTACTCCTTTGCACATGCTATGCGGGTGAAATGATGATACCATGCCAAGTTCCAACATTTTCAGAGTTCATTTTGTAGTGATTTTCAATTTCACGGTCAGTTCGCTCTCTAAACAAATCGGTAAATGACTGAAAAACAGCAAATGATGTCAGAACGTGTTGGAAATTGATGACGACGCTTTGAATGCTGCATACTGAACCCAAAATAGTCTGGAGTTCAAATAAGTTTAAAAAACATTGAAGTGCCCGTGTAACAGATGAGTTCTCGTCCGAAACCCTGATACCCCGAAAGAGATTCTCCAGTTTGTACACAAAGTGCGTCCAGTTTTTGCCGTGACCCTCTCTACTCTTTTGCACATGCTATGCGGGTGAAATGATGACACCATGCGAAGTTCCAACATTTTCAGAATTCATTTTGTAGTGAATTTCAATTTCACGGTCATTTCGCTCTCTAAACAAATCGGTAAATGACTGAAAAACAGCAAATGATGTCAGAACGTGTTGGAAATTGATGAAGTCGCTTTGAATGCTCCATACTGAACCCAAAATAGTCTGGAGTTCAAATAAGTTTAAAAAACATTGAAGTGCCCGTGTAACAGATGAGTTCTCGTCCGAAACCCTGATACCCCGAAAGAGATTGTCCAGTTTGTACACGAAGTGCGTCCAGTTTCCGCCGTGACCCTCTCTACTCCGTTGCACATGCTATGCGGGTGAAATGATGATACCATGCCAAGTTCCAACATTTTCAGAGTTCATTTTGTACTGATTTTCAATTTCATGGTCAGTTCGCTCTCTAAACAAATCGGTAAATGACTGAAAAACAGCAAATGATGTCAGAACGTGTTGAAAATTGATGACGTCGCTTTGAATGCTGTATACTGAACCCAAAATAGTCTGGAGTTCAAATAAGTTTAAAAAACATTGAAGTGCCCGTCTAACAGATGAGTTCTTGTCCGAAACCCTGATACCCCGGAAGAGATTGTCCAGTTTGTACACGAAGTGCATCCAGTTTTCGCCGTGACCCTCTCTACTCCTTTGCACATGCTATGCGGGTGAAATGATGATACCATGCCAAGTTCCAACATTTTCATAGTTCATTTTGTAGTGATTTTCAATTTCACGGTCAGTTCGCTCTCTAAACAAATCGGTAAATGACTGAAAAACAGCAAATGATGTCAGAACGTGTTGAAAATTGATGACGTCGCTTTGAATGCTGTATACTGAACCCAAAATAGTCTGGAGTTCAAATAAGTTTAAAAAACATTGAAGTGCCCGTCTAACAGATGAGTTCTTGTCCGAAACCCTGATACCCCGGAAGAGATTGTCCAGTTTGTACACGAAGTGCATCCAGTTTTCGCCGTGACCCTCTCTACTCCTTTGCACATGCTATGCGGGTGAAATGATGATACCATGCCAAGTTCCAACATTTTCATAGTTCATTTTGTAGTGATTTTCAATTTCACGGTCAGTTCGCTCTCTAAACAAATCGGTAAATGACTGAAAAACAACAAATGATGTCAGAACGTGTTGGAAATTGATGACGTCGCTTTGAATGCTGCATACTGAACCCAAAATAGTCTGGAGTTCAAATAAGTTTAAAAACATTGAAGTGCCCGTGTAACAGATGAGTTCTCGTCCGAAACCCTGATACCCCGAAAGAGATTGTCCAGTTTGTACACGAAGTGCGTCCAGTTTCCGCCGTGACCCTCTCTACTCCGTTGCACATGCTATGCGGGTGAAATGATGATACCATGCAAAGTTCCAACATTTTCAGAGTTCATTTTGTAGTGATTTTCAATTTCATGGTCAGTTCGCTCTCTAAACAAGTCGGTAAATGACTGAAAAACAGCAAATGATGTCAGAACGTGTTGAAAATTGATGACGTCGCTTTGAATGCTGCATACTGAACCCAAAATAGTCTGGAGTTCAAATAAGTTTAAAAAACATTGAAGTGCCCGTGTAACAGATGAGTTCTCGTCCGAAACCCTGATACCCCGAAAGAGATTCTCCAGTTTGTACACAAAGTGCGTCCAGTTTTTGCCGTGACCCTCTCTACTCTTTTGCACATGCTATGCGGGTGAAATGATGACACCATGCGAAGTTCCAACATTTTCAGAATTCATTTTGTAGTGAATTTCAATTTCACGGTCATTTCGCTCTCTAAACAAATCGGTAAATGACTGAAAAACAGCAAATGATGTCAGAACGTGTTGGAAATTGATGAAGTCGCTTTGAATGCTCCATACTGAACCCAAAATAGTCTGGAGTTCAAATAAGTTTAAAAAACATTGAAGTGCCCGTGTAACAGATGAGTTCTCGTCCGAAACCCTGATACCCCGAAAGAGATTGTCCAGTTTGTACACGAAGTGCGTCCAGTTTCCGCCGTGACCCTCTCTACTCCGTTGCACATGCTATGCGGGTGAAATGATGATACCATGCCAAGTTCCAACATTTTCAGAGTTCATTTTGTACTGATTTTCAATTTCATGGTCAGTTCGCTCTCTAAACAAATCGGTAAATGACTGAAAAACAGCAAATGATGTCAGAACGTGTTGAAAATTGATGACGTCGCTTTGAATGCTGTATACTGAACCCAAAATAGTCTGGAGTTCAAATAAGTTTAAAAAACATTGAAGTGCCCGTCTAACAGATGAGTTCTTGTCCGAAACCCTGATACCCCGGAAGAGATTGTCCAGTTTGTACACGAAGTGCATCCAGTTTTCGCCGTGACCCTCTCTACTCCTTTGCACATGCTATGCGGGTGAAATGATGATACCATGCCAAGTTCCAACATTTTCATAGTTCATTTTGTAGTGATTTTCAATTTCACGGTCAGTTCGCTCTCTAAACAAATCGGTAAATGACTGAAAAACAACAAATGATGTCAGAACGTGTTGGAAATTGATGACGTCGCTTTGAATGCTGCATACTGAACCCAAAATAGTCTGGAGTTCAAATAAGTTTAAAAACATTGAAGTGCCCGTGTAACAGATGAGTTCTCGTCCGAAACCCTGATACCCCGAAAGAGATTGTCCAGTTTGTACACGAAGTGCGTCCAGTTTCCGCCGTGACCCTCTCTACTCCGTTGCACATGCTATGCGGGTGAAATGATGATACCATGCAAAGTTCCAACATTTTCAGAGTTCATTTTGTAGTGATTTTCAATTTCATGGTCAGTTCGCTCTCTAAACAAGTCGGTAAATGACTGAAAAACAGCAAATGATGTCAGAACGTGTTGAAAATTGATGACGTCGCTTTGAATGCTGCATACTGAACCCAAAATAGTCTGGAGTTCAAATAAGTTTAAAAAACATTGAAGTGCCCGTGTAACAGATGAGTTCTTGTCCGAAACCCTGATACCCCGAAAGAGATTGTCCAGTTTGTACACGAAGTGCGTCCAGTTTTCGCCGTGACCCTCTCTACTCCTTTGCACATGCTATGCGGGTGAAATGATGATACCATGCCAAGTTACAACATTTTCAGAGTTCATTTTGTAGTGATTTTCAATTTCACGGTCACTTCGCTCTCTAAACAAATCGGTAAATGACTGAAAAACAGCAAATGATGTCAGAACGTGTTGGAAATTGATGACGTCGCTTTGAATGCTGCATACTGAACCCAAAATAGTCTGGAGTTCAAATAAGTTTAAAAAACATTGACGTGCCCGTGTAACAGATGAGTTCTCGTCCGAAACCCTGATACCCCGAAAGAGATTCTCCAGTTTGTACACAAAGTGCGTCCAGTTTTTGCCGTGACCCTCTCTACTCTTTTGCACATGCTATGCGGGTGAAATGATGACACCATGCGAAGTTCCAACATTTTCAGAATTCATTTTGTAGTGAATTTCAATTTCACGGTCATTTCGCTCTCTAAACAAATCGGTAAATGACTGAAAAACAGCAAATGATGTCAGAACGTGTTGGAAATTGATGAAGTCGCTTTGAATGCTCCATACTGAACCCAAAATAGTCTGGAGTTCAAATAAGTTTAAAAAACATTGAAGTGCCCGTGTAACAGATGAGTTCTCGTCCGAAACCCTGATACCCCGAAAGAGATTGTCCAGTTTGTACACGAAGTGCGTCCAGTTTCCGCCGTGACCCTCTCTACTCCGTTGCACATGCTATGCGGGTGAAATGATGATACCATGCCAAGTTCCAACATTTTCAGAGTTCATTTTGTACTGATTTTCAATTTCATGGTCAGTTCGCTCTCTAAACAAATCGGTAAATGACTGAAAAACAGCAAATGATGTCAGAACGTGTTGAAAATTGATGACGTCGCTTTGAATGCTGTATACTGAACCCAAAATAGTCTGGAGTTCAAATAAGTTTAAAAAACATTGAAGTGCCCGTCTAACAGATGAGTTCTTGTCCGAAACCCTGATACCCCGGAAGAGATTGTCCAGTTTGTACACGAAGTGCATCCAGTTTTCGCCGTGACCCTCTCTACTCCTTTGCACATGCTATGCGGGTGAAATGATGATACCATGCCAAGTTCCAACATTTTCATAGTTCATTTTGTAGTGATTTTCAATTTCACGGTCAGTTCGCTCTCTAAACAAATCGGTAAATGACTGAAAAACAACAAATGATGTCAGAACGTGTTGGAAATTGATGACGTCGCTTTGAATGCTGCATACTGAACCCAAAATAGTCTGGAGTTCAAATAAGTTTAAAAACATTGAAGTGCCCGTGTAACAGATGAGTTCTCGTCCGAAACCCTGATACCCCGAAAGAGATTGTCCAGTTTGTACACGAAGTGCGTCCAGTTTCCGCCGTGACCCTCTCTACTCCGTTGCACATGCTATGCGGGTGAAATGATGATACCATGCAAAGTTCCAACATTTTCAGAGTTCATTTTGTAGTGATTTTCAATTTCATGGTCAGTTCGCTCTCTAAACAAGTCGGTAAATGACTGAAAAACAGCAAATGATGTCAGAACGTGTTGAAAATTGATGACGTCGCTTTGAATGCTGCATACTGAACCCAAAATAGTCTGGAGTTCAAATAAGTTTAAAAAACATTGAAGTGCCCGTGTAACAGATGAGTTCTTGTCCGAAACCCTGATACCCCGAAAGAGATTGTCCAGTTTGTACACGAAGTGCGTCCAGTTTTCGCCGTGACCCTCTCTACTCCTTTGCACATGCTATGCGGGTGAAATGATGATACCATGCCAAGTTACAACATTTTCAGAGTTCATTTTGTAGTGATTTTCAATTTCACGGTCACTTCGCTCTCTAAACAAATCGGTAAATGACTGAAAAACAGCAAATGATGTCAGAACGTGTTGGAAATTGATGACGTCGCTTTGAATGCTGCATACTGAACCCAAAATAGTCTGGAGTTCAAATAAGTTTAAAAAACATTGACGTGCCCGTGTAACAGATGAGTTCTCGTCCGAAACCCTGATACCCCGAAAGAGATTCTCCAGTTTGTACACAAAGTGCGTCCAGTTTTTGCCGTGACCCTCTCTACTCTTTTGCACATGCTATGCGGGTGAAATGATGACACCATGCGAAGTTCCAACATTTTCAGAATTCATTTTGTAGTGAATTTCAATTTCACGGTCATTTCGCTCTCTAAACAAATCGGTAAATGACTGAAAAACAGCAAATGATGTCAGAACGTGTTGGAAATTGATGAAGTCGCTTTGAATGCTCCATACTGAACCCAAAATAGTCTGGAGTTCAAATAAGTTTAAAAAACATTGAAGTGCCCGTGTAACAGATGAGTTCTCGTCCGAAACCCTGATACCCCGAAAGAGATTGTCCAGTTTGTACACGAAGTGCGTCCAGTTTCCGCCGTGACCCTCTCTACTCCGTTGCACATGCTATGCGGGTGAAATGATGATACCATGCCAAGTTCCAACATTTTCAGAGTTCATTTTGTACTGATTTTCAATTTCATGGTCAGTTCGCTCTCTAAACAAATCGGTAAATGACTGAAAAACAGCAAATGATGTCAGAACGTGTTGAAAATTGATGACGTCGCTTTGAATGCTGTATACTGAACCCAAAATAGTCTGGAGTTCAAATAAGTTTAAAAAACATTGAAGTGCCCGTCTAACAGATGAGTTCTTGTCCGAAACCCTGATACCCCGGAAGAGATTGTCCAGTTTGTACACGAAGTGCATCCAGTTTTCGCCGTGACCCTCTCTACTCCTTTGCACATGCTATGCGGGTGAAATGATGATACCATGCCAAGTTCCAACATTTTCATAGTTCATTTTGTAGTGATTTTCAATTTCACGGTCAGTTCGCTCTCTAAACAAATCGGTAAATGACTGAAAAACAACAAATGATGTCAGAACGTGTTGGAAATTGATGACGTCGCTTTGAATGCTGCATACTGAACCCAAAATAGTCTGGAGTTCAAATAAGTTTAAAAACATTGAAGTGCCCGTGTAACAGATGAGTTCTCGTCCGAAACCCTGATACCCCGAAAGAGATTGTCCAGTTTGTACACGAAGTGCGTCCAGTTTCCGCCGTGACCCTCTCTACTCCGTTGCACATGCTATGCGGGTGAAATGATGATACCATGCAAAGTTCCAACATTTTCAGAGTTCATTTTGTAGTGATTTTCAATTTCATGGTCAGTTCGCTCTCTAAACAAGTCGGTAAATGACTGAAAAACAGCAAATGATGTCAGAACGTGTTGAAAATTGATGACGTCGCTTTGAATGCTGCATACTGAACCCAAAATAGTCTGGAGTTCAAATAAGTTTAAAAAACATTGAAGTGCCCGTGTAACAGATGAGTTCTTGTCCGAAACCCTGATACCCCGAAAGAGATTGTCCAGTTTGTACACGAAGTGCGTCCAGTTTTCGCCGTGACCCTCTCTACTCCTTTGCACATGCTATGCGGGTGAAATGATGATACCATGCCAAGTTACAACATTTTCAGAGTTCATTTTGTAGTGATTTTCAATTTCACGGTCACTTCGCTCTCTAAACAAATCGGTAAATGACTGAAAAACAGCAAATGATGTCAGAACGTGTTGGAAATTGATGACGTCGCTTTGAATGCTGCATACTGAACCCAAAATAGTCTGGAGTTCAAATAAGTTTAAAAAACATTGAAGTGCCCGTGTAACAGATGAGTTCTCGTCCGAAACCCTGATACCCCGAAAGAGATTCTCCAGTTTGTACACGAAGTGCGTCCAGTTTTTGCCGTGACCCTCTCTACTCTTTTGCACATGCTATGCGGGTGAAATGATGATACCATGCCAAGTTCCAACATTTTCAGGGTTCATTTTGTAGTGATTTTCAATTTCACGGTCATTTCGCTCTCTCTAAACAAATCGGCAAATGACTGAAAAACTGCGAATGATGTCAGAACGTGTTGGAAATTGATGACGTTTCTTTGAATGCTGCATACTGAACCCAAAATAGTCTGGAGTTCAAATAAGTTTAAAAAACATTGAAGTGCCCGTGTAACAGATGAGTTCTCGTCCGAAACCCTGATACCCCGAAAGAGATTGTCCAGTTTGTACACGAAGTGCGTCCAGTTTTTGCCGTGACCCTCTCTACTCCGTTGCACATGCTATGCGGGTGAAATGATGATACCATGCCAAGTTCCAACATTTTCAGAGTTCATTTTGTACTGATTTTCAATTTCATGGTCAGTTCGCTCTCTAAACAAATCGGTAAATGACTGAAAAACAGCAAATGATGTCAGAACGTGTTGAAAATTGATGACGTCGCTTTGAATGCTGTATACTGAACCCAAAATAGTCTGGAGTTCAAATAAGATTAAAAAACATTGAAGTGCCCGTCTAACAGATGAGTTCTTGTCCGAAACCCTGATACCCCGGAAGAGATTGTCCAGTTTGTACACGAAGTGCATCCAGTTTTCGCCGTGACCCTCTCTACTCCTTTGCACATGCTATGCGGGTGAAATGATGATACCATGCCAAGTTCCAACATTTTCATAGTTCATTTTGTAGTGATTTTCAATTTCACGGTCAGTTCGCTCTCTAAACAAATCGGTAAATGACTGAAAAACAACAAATGATGTCAGAACGTGTTGGAAATTGATGACGTCGCTTTGAATGCTGCATACTGAACCCAAAATAGTCTGGAGTTCAAATAAGTTTAAAAACATTGAAGTGCCCGTGTAACAGATGAGTTCTCGTCCGAAACCCTGATACCCCGAAAGAGATTGTCCAGTTTGTACACGAAGTGCGTCCAGTTTCCGCCGTGACCCTCTCTACTCCGTTGCACATGCTATGCGGGTGAAATGATGATACCATGCAAAGTTCCAACATTTTCAGAGTTCATTTTGTAGTGATTTTCAATTTCATGGTCAGTTCGCTCTCTAAACAAGTCGGTAAATGACTGAAAAACAGCAAATGATGTCAGAACGTGTTGAAAATTGATGACGTCGCTTTGAATGCTGCATACTGAACCCAAAATAGTCTGGAGTTCAAATAAGTTTAAAAAACATTGAAGTGCCCGTGTAACAGATGAGTTCTTGTCCGAAACCCTGATACCCCGAAAGAGATTGTCCAGTTTGTACACGAAGTGCGTCCAGTTTTCGCCGTGACCCTCTCTACTCCTTTGCACATGCTATGCGGGTGAAATGATGATACCATGCCAAGTTACAACATTTTCAGAGTTCATTTTGTAGTGATTTTCAATTTCACGGTCAGTTCGCTCTCTAAACAAATCGGTAAATGACTGAAAAACAGCAAATGATGTCAGAACGTGTTGGAAATTGATGACGTCGCTTTGAATGCTGCATATTGAACCCAAAATAGTCTGGAGTTCAAATAAGTTTAAAAAACATTGAAGTGCCCGTGTAACAGATGAGTTCTCGTCCGAAACCCTGATACCCCGAAAGAGATTCTCCAGTTTGTACACGAAGTGCGTCCAGTTTTTGCCGTGACCCTCTCTACTCTTTTGCACATGCTATGCGGGTGAAATGATGATACCATGCCAAGTTCCAACATTTTCAGGGTTCATTTTGTAGTGATTTTCAATTTCACGGTCATTTCGCTCTCTCTAAACAAATCGGCAAATGACTGAAAAACTGCGAATGATGTCAGAACGTGTTGGAAATTGATGACGTTTCTTTGAATGCTGCATACTGAACCCAAAATAGTCTGGAGTTCAAATAAGTTTAAAAAACATTGAAGTGCCCGTGTAACAGATGAGTTCTCGTCCGAAACCCTGATACCCCGAAAGAGATTCTCCAGTTTGTACACGAAGTGCGTCCAGTTTTTGCCGTGACCCTCTCTACTCTTTTGCACATGCTATGCGGGTGAAATGATGATACCATGCCAAGTTCCAACATTTTCAGAGTTCATTTTGTAGTGATTTTCAATTTCACGGTCATTTCGCTCTCTCTAAACAAATCGGCAAATGACTGAAAAACTGCGAATGATGTCAAAACGTGTTGGAAATTGATGACGTTTCTTTGAATGCTGCATACTGAACCCAAAATAGTCTGGAGTTCAAATAAGTTTAAAAAACATTGAAGTGCCCGTGTAACAGATGAGTTCTCGTCCGAAACCCTGATACCCCGAAAGAGATTGTCCAGTTTGTACACGAAGTGTGTCCAGTTTTCGCCGTGACCCTTTCTACTCCTATGCACATGCTATGCGGGTGAAATGATGATACCATGCCAAGTTCCAACATTTTCAAAGTTCATTTTGTAGTGATTCTGAATTTCACGGTCCTTTCGCTCTCTAAACAAATCGGTAAATGACTGAAAAAGAGCAAATGATGTCAGAACGTGTTGAAAATTGATGACATCGCTTTGAATGCTGCATACTGAACCCAAAATAGTCTGGAGTTCAAATAAGTTTAAAAAACATTGAAGTGCCCGTGTAACAGATGAGTTCTCAGCCGAAACCCTGATACTCCGAAAGACATTGTCCAGTTTGTACACGAAGTGCGTCTAGTTTTCGCCGTGACCCTCTCTACTCTTTTGCACATGCTATGCGGGTGAAATGATGATACCATGCCAAGTTCCAACATTTTCAGAGTTCATTTTGTAGTGATTTTCAATTTCTCGGTCATTTCGCTCTCTCTAAACAAATCGGCAAATGACTGAAAAACTGCGAATGATGTCAGAACGTGTTGGAAATTGATGACGTCGCTTTGGATGCTACATACTGAACCCAAAATAGTCTGGAGTTCAAATAAGTTTAAAAAACATTGAAGTGCCCGTGTAACAGATGAGTTCTCGTCCGAAACCCTGATACCCCGAAAGAGATTGTCCAGTTTGTACACGAAGTGCGTCCAGTTTTCGCCGTGACCCTCTCTACTCCGTTGCACATGCCATGCGGGTGAAATGATGATACCATGCCAAGTTCCAACATTTTCAGAGTTCATTTTGTACTGATTTTCAATTTCATGGTCAGTTCGCTCTCTAAACAAATCGGTAAATGACTGAAAAACAGCAAATGATGTCAGAACGTGTTGAAAATTGATGACGTCGCTTTGAATGCTGTATACTGAACCCAAAATAGTCTGGAGTTCAAATAAGTTTAAAAAACATTGAAGTGCCCGTCTAACAGATGAGTTCTTGTCCGAAACCCTGATACCCCGGAAGAGATTGTCCAGTTTGTACACGAAGTGCATCCAGTTTTCGCCGTGACCCTCTCTACTCCTTTGCACATGCTATGCGGGTGAAATGATGATACCATGCCAAGTTCCAACATTTTCATAGTTCATTTTGTAGTGATTTTCAATTTCACGGTCAGTTCGCTCTCTAAACAAATCGGTAAATGACTGAAAAACAACAAATGATGTCAGAACGTGTTGGAAATTGATGACGTCGCTTTGAATGCTGCATACTGAACCCAAAATAGTCTGGAGTTCAAATAAGTTTAAAAACATTGAAGTGCCCGTGTAACAGATGAGTTCTCGTCCGAAACCCTGATACCCCGAAAGAGATTGTCCAGTTTGTACACGAAGTGCGTCCAGTTTCCGCCGTGACCCTCTCTACTCCGTTGCACATGCTATGCGGGTGAAATGATGATACCATGCAAAGTTCCAACATTTTCAGAGTTCATTTTGTAGTGATTTTCAATTTCATGGTCAGTTCGCTCTCTAAACAAATCGGTAAATGACTGAAAAACAGCAAATGATGTCAGAACGTGTTGAAAATTGATGACGTCGCTTTGAATGCTGCATACTGAACCCAAAATAGTCTGGAGTTCAAATAAGTTTAAAAAACATTGAAGTGCCCGTGTAACAGATGAGTTCTTGTCCGAAACCCTGATACCCCGAAAGAGATTGTCCAGTTTGTACACGAAGTGCGTCCAGTTTTCGCCGTGACCCTCTCTACTCCTTTGCACATGCTATGCGGGTGAAATGATGATACCATGCCAAGTTCCAACATTTTCATAGTTCATTTTGTAGTGATTTTCAATTTCACGGTCAGTTCGCTCTCTAAACAAATCGGTAAATGACTGAAAAACAGCAAATGATGTCAGAACGTGTTGGAAATTGATGACGTCGCTTTGAATGCTGCATACTGAACCCAAAATAGTCTGGAGTTCAAATAAGTTTAAAAAACATTGAAGTGCCCGTGTAACAGATGAGTTCTCGTCCGAAACCCTGATACCCCGAAAGAGATTGTCCAGTTTGTACACGAAGTGCGTCTAGTTTTCGCCGTGACCCTCTCTACTCTTTTGCACATGCTATGCGGGTGAAATGATGATACCATGCCAAGTTCCAACATTTTCAGGGTTCATTTTGTAGTGATTTTCAATTTCACGGTCATTTCGCTCTCTCTAAACAAATCGGCAAATGACTGAAAAACTGCGAATGATGTCAGAACGTGTTGGAAATTGATGACGTTTCTTTGAATGCTGCATACTGAACCCAAAATAGTCTGGAGTTCAAATAAGTTTAAAAAACATTGAAGTGCCCGTGTAACAGATGAGTTCTCGTCCGAAACCCTGATACCCCGAAAGAGATTGTCCAGTTTGTACACGAAGTGTGTCCAGTTTTCGCCGTGACCCTTTCTACTCCTATGCACATGCTATGCGGGTGAAATGATGATACCATGCCAAGTTCCAACATTTTCAAAGTTCATTTTGTAGTGATTTTCAATTTCACGGTCCTTTCGCTCTCTCTAAACAAATCGGCAAATGACTGAAAAAGAGCAAATGATGTCAGAACGTGTTGAAAATTGATGACATCGCTTTGAATGCTGCATACTGAACCCAAAATAGTCTGGAGTTCAAATAAGTTTAAAAAACATTGAAGTGCCCGTGTAACAGATGAGTTCTCGTCCGAAACCCTGATACCCCGAAAGAGATTCTCCAGTTTGTACACGTAGTGCGTCCAGTTTTTGCCGTGACCCTCTCTACTCTTTTGCACATGCTATGCGGGTGAAATGATGATACCATGCCAAGTTCCAACATTTTCAAAGTTCATTTTGTAGTGATTTTCAATTTCACGGTCATTTCGCTCTCTCTAAACAAATCGGCAAATGACTGAAAAACTGCGAATGATGTCAGAACGTGTTGGAAATTGATGACGTTTCTTTGAATGCTGCATACTGAACCCAAAATAGTCTGGAGTTCAAATAAGTTTAAAAACATTGAAGTGCCCGTGTAACAGATGAGTTCTCGTCCGAAACCCTGATACCCCGAAAGAGATTGTCCAGTTTGTACACGAAGTGCGTCTAGTTTTCGCCGTGACCCTCTCTACTCTTTTGCACATGCTATGCGGGTGAAATGATGATACCATGCCAAGTTCCAACATTTTCAGAGTTCATTTTGTAGTGATTTTCAATTTCTCGGTCATTTGGCTCTCTCTAAACAAATCGGCAAATGACTGAAAAACTGCGAATGATGTCAGAACGTGTTGGAAATTGATGACGTCGCTTTGGATGCTACATACTGAACCCAAAATAGTCTGGAGTTCAAATAAGTTTAAAAAACATTGAAGTGCCCGTGTAACAGATGAGTTCTCGTCCGAAACCCTGATACCCCGAAAGAGATTGTCCAGTTTGTACACGAAGTGCGTCCAGTTTTCGCCGTGACCCTCTCTACTCCGTTGCACATGCCATGCGGGTGAAATGATGATACCATGCCAAGTTCCAACATTTTCAGAGTTCATTTTGTACTGATTTTCAATTTCATGGTCAGTTCGCTCTCTAAACAAATCGGTAAATGACTGAAAAACAGCAAATGATGTCAGAACGTGTTGAAAATTGATGACGTGGCTTTGAATGCTGTATACTGAACCCAAAATAGTCTGGAGTTCAAATAAGTTTAAAAAACATTGAAGTGCCCGTCTAACAGATGAGTTCTTGTCCGAAACCCTGATACCCCGGAAGAGATTGTCCAGTTTGTACACGAAGTGCATCCAGTTTTCGCCGTGACCCTCTCTACTCCTTTGCACATGCTATGCGGGTGAAATGATGATACCATGCCAAGTTCCAACATTTTCATAGTTCATTTTGTAGTGATTTTCAATTTCACGGTCAGTTCGCTCTCTAAACAAATCGGTAAATGACTGAAAAACAACAAATGATGTCAGAACGTGTTGGAAATTGATGACGTCGCTTTGAATGCTGCATACTGAACCCAAAATAGTCTGGAGTTCAAATAAGTTTAAAAACATTGAAGTGCCCGTGTAACAGATGAGTTCTCGTCCGAAACCCTGATACCCCGAAAGAGATTGTCCAGTTTGTACACGAAGTGCGTCCAGTTTCCGCCGTGACCCTCTCTACTCCGTTGCACATGCTATGCGGGTGAAATGATGATACCATGCAAAGTTCCAACATTTTCAGAGTTCATTTTGTAGTGATTTTCAATTTCATGGTCAGTTCGCTCTCTAAACAAATCGGTAAATGACTGAAAAACAGCAAATGATGTCAGAACGTGTTGAAAATTGATGACGTCGCTTTGAATGCTGCATACTGAACCCAAAATAGTCTGGAGTTCAAATAAGTTTAAAAAACATTGAAGTGCCCGTGTAACAGATGAGTTCTTGTCCGAAACCCTGATACCCCGAAAGAGATTGTCCAGTTTGTACACGAAGTGCGTCCAGTTTTCGCCGTGACCCTCTCTACTCCTTTGCACATGCTATGCGGGTGAAATGATGATACCATGCCAAGTTCCAACATTTTCATAGTTCATTTTGTAGTGATTTTCAATTTCACGGTCAGTTCGCTCTCTAAACAAATCGGTAAATGACTGAAAAACAGCAAATGATGTCAGAACGTGTTGGAAATTGATGACGTCGCTTTGAATGCTGCATACTGAACCCAAAATAGTCTGGAGTTCAAATAAGTTTAAAAAACATTGAAGTGCCCGTGTAACAGATGAGTTCTCGTCCGAAACCCTGATACCCCGAAAGAGATTGTCCAGTTTGTACACGAAGTGCGTCTAGTTTTCGCCGTGACCCTCTCTACTCTTTTGCACATGCTATGCGGGTGAAATGATGATACCATGCCAAGTTCCAACATTTTCAGGGTTCATTTTGTAGTGATTTTCAATTTCACGGTCATTTCGCTCTCTCTAAACAAATCGGCAAATGACTGAAAAACTGCGAATGATGTCAGAACGTGTTGGAAATTGATGACGTTTCTTTGAATGCTGCATACTGAACCCAAAATAGTCTGGAGTTCAAATAAGTTTAAAAAACATTGAAGTGCCCGTGTAACAGATGAGTTCTCGTCCGAAACCCTGATACCCCGAAAGAGATTGTCCAGTTTGTACACGAAGTGTGTCCAGTTTTCGCCGTGACCCTTTCTACTCCTATGCACATGCTATGCGGGTGAAATGATGATACCATGCCAAGTTCCAACATTTTCAAAGTTCATTTTGTAGTGATTTTCAATTTCACGGTCCTTTCGCTCTCTCTAAACAAATCGGCAAATGACTGAAAAAGAGCAAATGATGTCAGAACGTGTTGAAAATTGATGACATCGCTTTGAATGCTGCATACTGAACCCAAAATAGTCTGGAGTTCAAATAAGTTTAAAAAACATTGAAGTGCCCGTGTAACAGATGAGTTCTCGTCCGAAACCCTGATACCCCGAAAGAGATTCTCCAGTTTGTACACGTAGTGCGTCCAGTTTTTGCCGTGACCCTCTCTACTCTTTTGCACATGCTATGCGGGTGAAATGATGATACCATGCCAAGTTCCAACATTTTCAAAGTTCATTTTGTAGTGATTTTCAATTTCACGGTCATTTCGCTCTCTCTAAACAAATCGGCAAATGACTGAAAAACTGCGAATGATGTCAGAACGTGTTGGAAATTGATGACGTTTCTTTGAATGCTGCATACTGAACCCAAAATAGTCTGGAGTTCAAATAAGTTTAAAAACATTGAAGTGCCCGTGTAACAGATGAGTTCTCGTCCGAAACCCTGATACCCCGAAAGAGATTGTCCAGTTTGTACACGAAGTGCGTCTAGTTTTCGCCGTGACCCTCTCTACTCTTTTGCACATGCTATGCGGGTGAAATGATGATACCATGCCAAGTTCCAACATTTTCAGAGTTCATTTTGTAGTGATTTTCAATTTCTCGGTCATTTCGCTCTCTCTAAACAAATCGGCAAATGACTGAAAAACTGCGAATGATGTCAGAACGTGTTGGAAATTGATGACGTCGCTTTGGATGCTACATACTGAACCCAAAATAGTCTGGAGTTCAAATAAGTTTAAAAAACATTGAAGTGCCCGTGTAACAGATGAGTTCTCGTCCGAAACCCTGATACCCCGAAAGAGATTGTCCAGTTTGTACACGAAGTGCGTCCAGTTTTCGCCGTGACCCTCTCTACTCCGTTGCACATGCCATGCGGGTGAAATGATGATACCATGCCAAGTTCCAACATTTTCAGAGTTCATTTTGTACTGATTTTCAATTTCATGGTCAGTTCGCTCTCTAAACAAATCGGTAAATGACTGAAAAACAGCAAATGATGTCAGAACGTGTTGAAAATTGATGACGTGGCTTTGAATGCTGTATACTGAACCCAAAATAGTCTGGAGTTCAAATAAGTTTAAAAAACATTGAAGTGCCCGTCTAACAGATGAGTTCTTGTCCGAAACCCTGATACCCCGGAAGAGATTGTCCAGTTTGTACACGAAGTGCATCCAGTTTTCGCCGTGACCCTCTCTACTCCTTTGCACATGCTATGCGGGTGAAATGATGATACCATGCCAAGTTCCAACATTTTCATAGTTCATTTTGTAGTGATTTTCAATTTCACGGTCAGTTCGCTCTCTAAACAAATCGGTAAATGACTGAAAAACAACAAATGATGTCAGAACGTGTTGGAAATTGATGACGTCGCTTTGAATGCTGCATACTGAACCCAAAATAGTCTGGAGTTCAAATAAGTTTAAAAACATTGAAGTGCCCGTGTAACAGATGAGTTCTCGTCCGAAACCCTGATACCCCGAAAGAGATTGTCCAGTTTGTACACGAAGTGCGTCCAGTTTCCGCCGTGACCCTCTCTACTCCGTTGCACATGCTATGCGGGTGAAATGATGATACCATGCAAAGTTCCAACATTTTCAGAGTTCATTTTGTAGTGATTTTCAATTTCATGGTCAGTTCGCTCTCTAAACAAATCGGTAAATGACTGAAAAACAGCAAATGATGTCAGAACGTGTTGAAAATTGATGACGTCGCTTTGAATGCTGCATACTGAACCCAAAATAGTCTGGAGTTCAAATAAGTTTAAAAAACATTGAAGTGCCCGTGTAACAGATGAGTTCTTGTCCGAAACCCTGATACCCCGAAAGAGATTGTCCAGTTTGTACACGAAGTGCGTCCAGTTTTCGCCGTGACCCTCTCTACTCCTTTGCACATGCTATGCGGGTGAAATGATGATACCATGCCAAGTTCCAACATTTTCATAGTTCATTTTGTAGTGATTTTCAATTTCACGGTCAGTTCGCTCTCTAAACAAATCGGTAAATGACTGAAAAACAGCAAATGATGTCAGAACGTGTTGGAAATTGATGACGTCGCTTTGAATGCTGCATACTGAACCCAAAATAGTCTGGAGTTCAAATAAGTTTGAAAAACATTGAAGTGCCCGTGTAACAGATGAGTTCTCGTCCGAAACCCTGATACCCCGAAAGAGATTGTCCAGTTTGTACACGAAGTGCGTCTAGTTTTCGCCGTGACCCTCTCTACTCTTTTGCACATGCTATGCGGGTGAAATGATGATACCATGCCAAGTTCCAACATTTTCAGGGTTCATTTTGTAGTGATTTTCAATTTCACGGTCATTTCGCTCTCTCTAAACAAATCGGCAAATGACTGAAAAACTGCGAATGATGTCAGAACGTGTTGGAAATTGATGACGTTTCTTTGAATGCTGCATACTGAACCCAAAATAGTCTGGAGTTCAAATAAGTTTAAAAAACATTGAAGTGCCCGTGTAACAGATGAGTTCTCGTCCGAAACCCTGATACCCCGAAAGAGATTGTCCAGTTTGTACACGAAGTGTGTCCAGTTTTCGCCGTGACCCTTTCTACTCCTATGCACATGCTATGCGGGTGAAATGATGATACCATGCCAAGTTCCAACATTTTCAAAGTTCATTTTGTAGTGATTTTCAATTTCACGGTCCTTTCGCTCTCTCTAAACAAATCGGCAAATGACTGAAAAAGAGCAAATGATGTCAGAACGTGTTGAAAATTGATGACATCGCTTTGAATGCTGCATACTGAACCCAAAATAGTCTGGAGTTCAAATAAGTTTAAAAAACATTGAAGTGCCCGTGTAACAGATGAGTTCTCGTCCGAAACCCTGATACCCCGAAAGAGATTCTCCAGTTTGTACACGTAGTGCGTCCAGTTTTTGCCGTGACCCTCTCTACTCTTTTGCACATGCTATGCGGGTGAAATGATGATACCATGCCAAGTTCCAACATTTTCAAAGTTCATTTTGTAGTGATTTTCAATTTCACGGTCATTTCGCTCTCTCTAAACAAATCGGCAAATGACTGAAAAACTGCGAATGATGTCAGAACGTGTTGGAAATTGATGACGTTTCTTTGAATGCTGCATACTGAACCCAAAATAGTCTGGAGTTCAAATAAGTTTAAAAAACATTGAAGTGCCCGTGTAATAGATGAGTTCTCGTCCGAAACCCTGATACCCCGAAAGAGATTGTCCAGTTTGTACACGAAGTGTGTCCAGTTTTCGCCGTGACCCTTTCTACTCCTATGCACATGCTATGCGGGTGAAATGATGATACCATGCCAAGTTCCAACATTTTCAAAGTTCATTTTGTAGTGATTCTGAATTTCACGGTCCTTTCGCTCTCTAAACAAATCGGTAAATGACTGAAAAAGAGCAAATGATGTCAGAACGTGTTGAAAATTGATGACATCGCTTTGAATAATGCATACTGAACCCAAAATAGTCTGGAGTTCAAATAAGTTTAAAAAACATTGAAGTGCCCGTGTAACAGATGAGTTCTCAGCCGAAACCCTGATACTCCGAAAGACATTGTCCAGTTTGTACACGAAGTGCGTCCAGTTTTCGCCGTGACCCTCTTTACTCTTTTGCACATGCTATGCGGGTGAAATGATGACACCATGCGAAGTTCCAACATTTTCAGAATTCATTTTGTAGTGAATTTCAATTTCACGGTCATTTCGCTCTCTAAACAAATCGGTAAATGACTGAAAAACAGCAAATGATGTCAGAACGTGTTGGAAATTGATGACGTCGCTTTGAATGCTCCATACTGAACCCAAAATAGTCTGGAGTTCAAATAAGTTTAAAAAACATTGAAGTGCCCGTGTAACAGATGAGTTCTCGTCCGAAACCCTGATACCCCGAAAGAGATTGTCCAGTTTGTACACGAAGTGCGTCCAGTTTCCGCCGTGACCCTCTCTACTCCGTTGCACATGCTATGCGGGTGAAATGATGATACCATGCCAAGTTCCAACATTTTCAGAGTTCATTTTGTACTGATTTTCAATTTCATGGTCAGTTCGCTCTCTAAACAAATCGGTAAATGACTGAAAAACAGCAAATGATGTCAGAACGTGTTGAAAATTGATGACGTCGCTTTGAATGCTGTATACTGAACCCAAAATAGTCTGGAGTTCAAATAAGTTTAAAAAACATTGAAGTGCCCGTCTAACAGATGAGTTCTTGTCCGAAACCCTGATACCCCGGAAGAGATTGTCCAGTTTGTACACGAAGTGCATCCAGTTTTCGCCGTGACCCTCTCTACTCCTTTGCACATGCTATGCGGGTGAAATGATGATACCATGCCAAGTTCCAACATTTTCATAGTTCATTTTGTAGTGATTTTCAATTTCACGGTCAGTTCGCTCTCTAAACAAATCGGTAAATGACTGAAAAACAGCAAATGATGTCAGAACGTGTTGGAAATTGATGACGTCGCTTTGAATGCTGCATACTGAACCCAAAATAGTCTGGAGTTCAAATAAGTTTAAAAACATTGAAGTGCCCGTGTAACAGATGAGTTCTCGTCCGAAACCCTGATACCCCGAAAGAGATTGTCCAGTTTGTACACGAAGTGCGTCTAGTTTTCGCCGTGACCCTCTCTACTCTTTTGCACATGCTATACGGGTGAAATGATGATACCATGCCAAGTTCCAACATTTTCAGAGTTCATTTTGTAGTGATTTTCAATTTCACGGTCATTTCGCTCTCTCTAAACAAATCGGCAAATGACTGAAAAACTGCGAATGATGTCAGAACGTGTTGGAAATTGATGACGTTGCTTTCGATGCTGCATACTGAACCCAAAATAGTCTGGAGTTCAAATAAGTTTAAAAAACATTGAAGTGCCCGTGTAACAGATGAGTTCTCGTCCGAAACCCTGATACCCCGAAAGAGATTGTCCAGTTTGTACACGAAGTGTGTCCAGTTTTCGCCGTGACCCTCTCTACTCCTATGCACATGCTATGCGGGTGAAATGATGATACCATGCCAAGTTCCAACATTTTCAGTGTTCATTTTGTAGTGATTTTGAATTTCACGGTCATTTCGCTCTCTAAACAAATCGGTAAATGACTGAAAAACAGCAAATGATGTCAGAACGTGTTGGAAATTGATGACGTCGCTTTGAATGCTGCATACTGAACCCAAAATAGTCTGGAGTTCAAATAATTTTAAAAAACATTGAAGTGCCCGTGTAACAGATGAGTTCTCGTCCGAAACCCTGATACCCCGAAAGATATTGTCCAGTTTGTACACGAAGTGCGTCCAGTTTCCGCCGTGACCCTCTCTACTCCGTTGGACATGCTATGCGGGTGAAATGATGATACCATGCAAAGTTCCAACATTTTCAGAGTTCATTTTGTACTGATTTTCAATTTCATGGTCAGTTCGCTCTCTAAACAAATCGGTAAATGACTGAAAAACGGCAAATGATGTCAGGACGTCTTGGAAATTGATGACGTCGCTTTGAATGCTGCATACTGAACCCAAAATAGTCTGGAGTTCAAATAATTTTAAAAAACATTGAAGTGCCCGTGTAACAGATGAGTTCTCGTCCGAAACCCTGATACCCCGAAAGAGATTGTCCAGTTTGTACACGAAGTGCGTCCAGTTTCGCCGTGACCCTCTCTACTCCGTTGCACATGCTATCCGGGTGAAATGATGATACCATGCAAAGTTCCAACATTTTCAGAGTTCATTTTGTACTGATTTTCAATTTCATGGTCAGTTCGCTCTCTAAACAAATCGGTAAATGACTGAAAAACAGCAAATGATGTCAGAACGTGTTGAAAATTGATGACGTCGCTTTGAATGCTGCATACTGAACCCAAAATAGTCTGGAGTTCAAATAAGTTTAAAAAACATTGAAGTGCCCGTGTAACAGATGAGTTCTTGTCCGAAACCCTGATACCCCGAAAGAGATTCGCCAGTTTGTACACGAAGTGCGTCCAGTTTTTGCCGTGACCCTCTCTACTCTTTTGCACATGCTATGCGGGTGAAATGATGATACCATGCCAAGTTCCAACATGTTCAGAGTTCATTTTGTAGTGATTTTCAATTTCACGGTCATTTCGCTCTCTCTAAACAAATCGGCAAATGACTGAATAACTGCGAATGATGTCAGAACGTGTTGGAAATTGATGACGTTGCTTTGAATGCTGCATACTGAACCCAAAATAGTCTGGAGTTCAAATAAGTTTAAAAAACATTGAAGTGCCCGTGTAACAGATGAGTTCTCGTCCGAAACCCTGATACCCCGAAAGAGATTGTCCAATTTGTACACGAAGTGTGTCCAGTTTTCGCCGTGACCCTCTCTACTCCTATGCACATGCTATGCGGTTGAAATGATGATACCATGCCAAGTTCCAACATTTTCAAAGTTCATTTTGTAGTGATTCTGAATTTCACGGTCATTTCGCTCTCTAAACAAATCGGTAAATGACTGAAAAACAGCAAATGATGTCAGAACGTGTTGAAAATTGATGACGTCGCTTTGAATGCTGCATACTGAACCCAAAATAGTCTAGAGTTCAAATAAGTTTAAAAAACATTGAAGTTCCCGTGTAACAGATGAGTTCTCGTCCGAAACCCTGATACTCCGAAAGATATTGTCCAGTTTGTAGACGAAGTGCGTCCAGTTTTCGCCGTGACCCTCTCTACTCCTTTGCACATGCTATGCGGGTGAAATGATGATACCATGCCAAGTTCCAACATTTTCAGAGTTCATTTTGTAGTGATTTTCAATTTCAGGTCATTTCGCTCTCTGTAAACAAATCGGTAAATGACTGAAAAACAGCAAATGATGTCAGAACGTGTTGGAAATTGATGACGTCGCTTTGAATGCTGCATACTGAACCCAAAAAAGTCTGGAGTTCAAATAAGTTTAAAAAACATTGAGGTGCCCGTGTAACAGATGAGTTCTCGTCCGAAACCCTGATATCCCGAAAGAGATTGTCCAGTTTGTACACGAAGTGCGTCCAGTTTCCGCCGTGACCCTCTCTACTCCGTTGCACATGCTATGCGGGTGAAATGATGATACCATGCAAAGTTCCAACATTTTCAGAGTTCATTTTGTACTGATTTTCAATTTCATAGTCAGTTCGCTCTCTAAACAAATCGGTAAATGACTGAAAAACAGCAAATGATGTCAGAACGTGTTGAAAATTGATGACGTTGCTTTGAATGCTGCATACTGAACCCAAAATAGTCTGGATTTCAAATAAGTTTAAAAAACATTGAAGTGCCCGTGTAACAGATGAGTTCTTGTCCGAAACCCTGATACCCCGAAAGAGATTGTCCAGTTTGTACACGAAGTGCGTCCAGTTTTCGCCGTGACCCTCTCTACTCCTTTGCACATGCTATGCGGGTGAAATGATGATACCATGCCAAGTTCCAACATTTTCAGAGTTCATTTTGTAGTGATTTTCAATTTCACGGTCAGTTCGCTCTCTAAACAAATCGGTAAATGACTGAAAAATAGCAAATGATGTCAGAACGTGTTGGAAATTGATGACGTCGCTTTGAATGCGGCATACTGAACCCAAAATAGTATGGAGTTCAAATAAGTTTAAAAAACATTGAAGTGCCCGTGTAACAGATGAGTTCTCGTCCGAAACCCTGATACCCCGAAAGAGATTCGCCAGTTTGTACACGAAGTGCGTCCAGTTTTTGCCGTGACCCTCTCTACTCTTTTGCACATGCTATGCGGGTGAAATGATGATACCATGCCAAGTTCCAACATTTTCAGAGTTCATTTTGTAGTGATTTTCAATTTCACGGTGATTTCGCTCTCTCTAAACAAATCGGCAAATGACTGAAAAACTGCGAATGATGTCAGAACGTGTTGGAAATTGATGACGTTGCTTTGAATGCTGCATACTGAACGCAAAATAGTCTGGAGTTCAAATAAGTTTAAAAAACATTGAAGTGCCCGTGTAACAGATGAGTTCTCGTCCGAAACCCTGATACCCCGAAAGAGATTGTCCAGTTTGTACACGAAGTGTGTCCAGTTTTCGCCGTGACCCTCTCTACTCCTATGCACATGCTATGCGGGTGAAATGATGATACCATGCCAAGTTCCAACATTTTCAGAGTTCATTTTGTAGTGATTTTCAATTTCACGGTCATTTCGCTCTCTAAACTAATCGGTAAATGACTGAAAAACAGCAAATGATGTCAGAACGTGTTGGAAATTGATGACGTCGCTTTGAATGCTGCATACCGAACCCAAAATTGTCTGGAGTTCAAATAATTTTAAAAAACATTGAAGTGCCCGTGTAACAGATGAGTTCTCGTCCGAAACCCTGATACCCCGAAAGAGATTGTCCAGTTTGTACACGAAGTGCGTCCAGTTTCCGCCGTGACCCTCTCTACTCCGTTGCACATGCTATGCGGGTGAAATGATGATACCATGCAAAGTTCCAACATTTTCAGAGTTCATTTTGTACTGATTTTCAATTTCATGGTCAGTTCGCTCTCTAAACAAATCGGTAAATGACTGAAAAATGGCAAATGATGTCAGGACGTCTTGGAAATTGATGACGTCGCTTTGAATGCTGCATACTGAACCCAAAATAGTCTGGAGTTCAAATAAGTTTAAAAAACATTGAAGTGCCCGTGTAACAGATGAGTTCTCGTCCGAAACCCTGATACCCCGAAAGAGATTGTCCAGTTTGTACACGAAGTGCGTCCAGTTTCCGCCGTGACCCTCTCTACTCCGTTGCACATGCTATGCGGGTGAAATAATGATAGCATGCAAAGTTCCAACATTTTCAGAGTTCATTTTGTACTGATTTTCAATTTCATGGTCAGTTCGCTCTCTAAACAAATCGGTAAATGACTGAAAAACAGCAAATGATGTCAGAACGTGTTGAAAATTGATGACGTCGCTTTGAATGCTGCATACTGAACCCAAAATAGTCTGGAGTTCAAATAAGTTTAAAAAACATTGAAGTGCCCGTGTAACAGATGAGTTCTTGTCCGAAACCCTGATACCCCGAAAGAGATTGTCCAGTTTGTACACGAAGTGCGTCCAGTTTTCGCCGTGACCCTCTCTACTCCTTTGCACATGCTATGCGGGTGAAATGATGATACCATGCCAAGTTCCAACATTTTCAGAGTTCATTTTGTAGTGATTTTCAATTTCACGGTCAGTTCGCTCTCTAAACAAATCGGTAAATGACTGAAAAACAGCAAATGATGTCAGAACGTGTTGGAAATTGATGACGTCGCTTTGAATGCGGCATACTGAACCCAAAATAGTATGGAGTTCAAATAAGTTTAAAAAACATTGAAGTGCCCGTGTAACAGATGAGTTCTCGTCCGAAACCCTGATACCCCGAAAGAGATTCGCCAGTTTGTACACGAAGTGCGTCCAGTTTTTGCCGTGACCCTCTCTACTCTTTTGCACATGCTATGCGGGTGAAATGATGATACCATGCCAAGTTCCAACATTTTCAGAGTTCATTTTGTAGTGATTTTCAATTTCACGGTCATTTCGCTCTCTCTAAACAAATCGGCAAATGACTGAAAAACTGCGAATGATGTCAGAACGTGTTGGAAATTGATGACGTCGCTTTGAATGCTGCATACTGAACCCAAAATAGTCTGGAGTTCAAATAAGTTTAAAAAACATTGAAGTTCCCGTGTAACAGATGAGTTCTCGTCCGAAACCCTGATACCCCGAAATATATTGTCCAGTTTGTAGACGAAGTGCGTCCAGTTTTCGCCGTGACCCTCTCTACTCCTTTGCACATGCTATGCGGGTGAAATGATGATACCATGCCAAGTTCCAACATTTTCAGAGTTCATTTTGTAGTGATTTTCAATTTCAGGTCATTTCGCTCTCTGTAAACAAATCGGTAAATGACTGAAAAACAGCAAATGATGTCAGAACGTGTTGGAAATTGATGACGTCGCTTTGAATGCTGCATACTGAACCCAAAAAAGTCTGGAGTTCAAATAAGTTTAAAAAACATTGAGGTGCCCGTGTAACAGATGAGTTCTCGTCCGAAACCCTGATACCCCGAAAGAGATTGTCCAGTTTGTACACGAAGTGCGTCCAGTTTCCGCCGTGACCCTCTCTACTCCGTTGCACATGCTATGCGGGTGAAATGATGATACCATGCAAAGTTCCAACATTTTCAGAGTTCATTTTGTACTGATTTTAAATTTCATGGTCAGTTCGCTCTCTAAACAAATCGGTAAATGACTGAAAAACAGCAAATGATGTCAGAACATGTTGAAAATTGATGACGTCGCTTTGAATGCTGCATACTGAACCCAAAATAGTCTGGAGTTCAAATAAGTTTAAAAAACATTGAAGTGCCCGTGTAACAGATGAGTTCTTGTCCGAAACCCTGATACCCCGAAAGAGATTGTCCAGTTTGTACACGAAGTGCGTCCAGTTTTCGCCGTGACCCTCTCTACTCCTTTGCACATGCTATGCGGGTGAAATGATGATACCATGCCAAGTTCCAACATTTTCAGAGTTCATTTTGTAGTGATTTTCAATTTCACGGTCAGTTCGCTCTCTAAACAAATCGGTAAATGACTGAAAAACAGCAAATGATGTCAGAACGTGTTGGAAATTGATGACGTCGCTTTGAATGCGGCATACTGAACCCAAAATAGTATGGAGTTCAAATAAGTTTAAAAAACATTGAAGTGCCCGTGTAACAGATGAGTTCTCGTCCGAAACCCTGATACCCCGAAAGAGATTCGCCTGTTTGTACACGAAGTGCGTCCAGTTTTTGCCGTGACCCTCTCTACTCTTTTGCACATGCTATGCGGGTGAAATGATGATACCATGCCAAGTTCCAACATTTTCAGAGTTCATTTTGTAGTGATTTTCAATTTCACGGTCATTTCGCTCTCTCTAAACAAATCGGCAAATGACTGAAAAACTGCGAATGATGTCAGAACGTGTTGGAAATTGATGACGTTGCTTTGAATGCTGCATACTGAACCCAAAATAGTCTGGAGTTCAAATAAGTTTAAAAAACATTGAAGTGCCCGTGTAACAGATGAGTTCTCGTCCGAAACCCTGATACCCCGAAAGAGATTGTCCAATTTGTACACGAAGTGTGTCCAGTTTTCGTCGTGACCCTCTCTACTCCTATGCACATGCTATGCGGGTGAAATGATGATACCATGCCAAGTTCCAACATTTTCAAAGTTCATTTTGTAGTGATTCTGAATTTCACGGTCATTTCGCTCTCTAAACAAATCGGTAAATGACTGAAAAACAGCAAATGATGTCAGAACGTGTTGGAAATTGATGACGTCGCTTTGAATGCGGCATACTGAACCCAAAATAGTATGGAGTTCAAATAAGTTTAAAAAACATTGAAGTGCCCGTGTAACAGATGAGTTCTCGTCCGAAACCCTGATACCCCGAAAGAGATTCGCCTGTTTGTACACGAAGTGCGTCCAGTTTTTGCCGTGACCCTCTCTACTCTTTTGCACATGCTATGCGGGTGAAATGATGATACCATGCCAAGTTCCAACATTTTCAGAGTTCATTTTGTAGTGATTTTCAATTTCATGGTCATTTCGCTCTCTCTAAACAAATCGGCAAATGACTGAAAAACTGCGAATGATGTCAGAACGTGTTGGAAATTGATGACGTTGCTTTGAATGCTGCATACTGAACCCAAAATAGTCTGGAGTTCAAATAAGTTTAAAAAACATTGAAGTGCCCGTGTAACAGATGAGTTCTCGTCCGAAACCCTGATACCCCGAAAGAGATTGTCCAATTTGTACACGAAGTGTGTCCAGTTTTCGTCGTGACCCTCTCTACTCCTATGCACATGCTATGCGGGTGAAATGATGATACCATGCCAAGTTCCAACATTTTCAAAGTTCATTTTGTAGTGATTCTGAATTTCACGGTCATTTCGCTCTCTAAACAAATCGGTAAATGACTGAAAAACAGCAAATGATGTCAGAACGTGTTGAAAATTGATGACGTCGCTTTGAATGCTGCATACTGAACCCAAAATAGTCTGGAGTTCAAATAAGTTTAAAAAACATTGAAGTGCCCGTGTAACAGATGAGTTCTCAGCCGAAACCCTGATACTCCGAAAGACATTGTCCAGTTTGTACACGAAGTGCGTCCAGTTTTCGCCGTGACCCTCTTTACTCTTTTGCACATGCTATGCGGGTGAAATGATGACACCATGCTAAGTTCCAACATTTTCAGAATTCATTTTGTAGTGAATTTCAATTTCACGGTCATTTCGCTCTCTAAACAAATCGGTAAATGACTGAAAAACAGCAAATGATGTCAGAACGTGTTGGAAATTGATGACGTCGCTTTGAATGCTGCATACTGAACCCAAAATAGTCTGGAGTTCAAATAAGTTTAAAAAACATTGAAGTGCCCGTGTAACAGATGAGTTCTCGTCCGAAACCCTGATACCCCGAAAGAGATTGTCCAGTTTGTACACGAAGTGCGTCCAGTTTCCGCCGTGACCCTCTCTACTCCGTTGCACATGCTATGCGGGTGAAATGATGATACCATGCCAAGTTCCAACATTTTCAGAGTTCATTTTGTACTGATTTTCAATTTCATGGTCAGTTCGCTCTCTAAACAAATCGGTAAATGACTGAAAAACAGCAAATGATGTCAGAACGTGTTGAAAATTGATGACGTCGCTTTGAATGCTGTATACTGAACCCAAAATAGTCTGGAGTTAAAATAAGTTTAAAAAACATTGAAGTGCCCGTCTAACAGATGAGTTCTTGTCCGAAACCCTGATACCCCGAAAGAGATTGTCCAGTTTGTACACGAAGTGCATCCAGTTTTCGCCGTGACCCTCTCTACTCCTTTGCACATGCTATGCGGGTGAAATGATGATACCATGCCAAGTTCCAACATTTTCAGAGTTCATTTTCTAGTGATTTTCAATTTCACGGTCAGTTCGCTCTCTAAACAAATCGGTAAATGACTGAAAAACAACAAATGATGTCAGAACGTGTTGGAAATTGATGACGTCGCTTTGAATGCTGCATACTGAACCCAAAATAGTCTGGAGTTCAAATAAGTTTAAAAAACATTGAAGTGCCCGTGTAACAGATGAGTTCTCGGCCGTAACCCTGATACCCCGAAAGAGATTGTCCAGTTTGTACACGAAGTGCGTCCAGTTTTCGCCGTGACCCTCTCTACTCTTTTGCACATGCTATGCGGGTGAAATGATGATACCATGCCAAGTTCCAACATTTTCAGAGTTCATTTTGTAGTGATTTTCAATTTCACGGTCATTTCGCTCTCTCTAAACAAATCGGCAAATGACTGAAAAACTGCGAATGATGTCAGAACGTGTTGGAAATTGATGACGTTGCTTTGAATGCTGCATACTGAACCCAAAATAGTCTGGAGTTCAAATAAGTTTAAAAAACATTGAAGTGCCCGTGTAACAGATGAGTTCTCGTCCGAAACCCTGATACCCCGAAAGAGATTGTCCAGTTTGTACACGAAGTGTGTCCAGTTTTCGCCGTGACCCTCTCTACTCCTATGCACATGCTATGCGGGTGAAATGATGATACCATGCCAAGTTCCAACATTTTCAGAGTTCATTTTGTAGTGATTTTGAATTTCACGGTCATTTCACTCTCTAAACAAATCGGTAAATGACTGAAAAACAGCAAATGATGTCAGAACGTGTTGGAAATTGATGACGTCGCTTTGAATGCTGCATACTGAACCCAAAAAAGTCTGGAGTTCAAATAAGTTTAAAAAACATTGAGGTGCCCGTGTAACAGATGAGTTCTCGTCCGAAACCCTGATACCCCGAAAGAGATTGTCCAGTTTGTACACGAAGTGCGTCCAGTTTCCGCCGTGACCCTCTCTACTCCGTTGCACATGCTATGCGGGTGAAATGATGATACCATGCAAAGTTCCAACATTTTCAGAGTTCATTTTGTACTGATTTTAAATTTCATGGTCAGTTCGCTCTCTAAACAAATCGGTAAATGACTGAAAAACAGCAAATGATGTCAGAACATGTTGAAAATTGATGACGTCGCTTTGAATGCTGCATACTGAACCCAAAATAGTCTGGAGTTCAAATAAGTTTAAAAAACATTGAAGTGCCCGTGTAACAGATGAGTTCTTGTCCGAAACCCTGATACCCCGAAAAAGATTGTCCAGTTTGTACACGAAGTGCGTCCAGTTTTCGCCGTGACCCTCTCTACTCCTTTGCACATGCTATGCGGGTGAAATGATGATACCATGCCAAGTTCCAACATTTTCAGAGTTCATTTTGTAGTGATTTTCAATTTCACGGTCAGTTCGCTCTCTAAACAAATCGGTAAATGACTGAAAAACAGCAAATGATGTCAGAACGTGTTGGAAATTGATGACGTCGCTTTGAATGCGGCATACTGAACCCAAAATAGTATGGAGTTCAAATAAGTTTAAAAAACATTGAAGTGCCCGTGTAACAGATGAGTTCTCGTCCGAAACCCTGATACCCCGAAAGAGATTCGCCTGTTTGTACATGAAGTGCGTCCAGTTTTTGCCGTGACCCTCTCTACTCTTTTGCACATGCTATGCGGGTGAAATGATGATACCATGCCAAGTTCCAACATTTTCAGAGTTCATTTTGTAGTGATTTTCAATTTCACGGTCATTTCGCTCTCTCTAAACAAATCGGCAAATGACTGAAAAACTGCGAATGATGTCAGAACGTGTTGGAAATTGATGACGTTGCTTTGAATGCTGCATACTGAACCCAAAATAGTCTGGAGTTCAAATAAGTTTAAAAAACATTGAAGTGCCCGTGTAACAGATGAGTTCTCGTCCGAAACCCTGATACCCCGAAAGAGATTGTCCAATTTGTACACGAAGTGTGTCCAGTTTTCGTCGTGACCCTCTCTACTCCTATGCACATGCTATGCGGGTGAAATGATGATACCATGCCAAGTTCCAACATTTTCAAAGTTCATTTTGTAGTGATTCTGAATTTCACGGTCATTTCGCTCTCTAAACAAATCGGTAAATGACTGAAAAACAGCAAATGATGTCAGAACGTGTTGAAAATTGATGACGTCGCTTTGAATGCTGCATACTGAACCCAAAATAGTCTGGAGTTCAAATAAGTTTAAAAAACATTGAAGTGCCCGTGTAACAGATGAGTTCTCAGCCGAAACCCTGATACTCCGAAAGACATTGTCCAGTTTGTACACGAAGTGCGTCCAGTTTTCGCCGTGACCCTCTTTACTCTTTTGCACATGCTATGCGGGTGAAATGATGACACCATGCTAAGTTCCAACATTTTCAGAATTCATTTTGTAGTGAATTTCAATTTCACGGTCATTTCGCTCTCTAAACAAATCGGTAAATGACTGAAAAACAGCAAATGATGTCAGAACGTGTTGGAAATTGATGACGTCGCTTTGAATGCTGCATACTGAACCCAAAATAGTCTGGAGTTCAAATAAGTTTAAAAAACATTGAAGTGCCCGTGTAACAGATGAGTTCTCGTCCGAAACCCTGATACCCCGAAAGAGATTGTCCAGTTTGTACACGAAGTGCGTCCAGTTTCCGCCGTGACCCTCTCTACTCCGTTGCACATGCTATGCGGGTGAAATGATGATACCATGCCAAGTTCCAACATTTTCAGAGTTCATTTTGTACTGATTTTCAATTTCATGGTCAGTTCGCTCTCTAAACAAATCGGTAAATGACTGAAAAACAGCAAATGATGTCAGAACGTGTTGAAAATTGATGACGTCGCTTTGAATGCTGTATACTGAACCCAAAATAGTCTGGAGTTAAAATAAGTTTAAAAAACATTGAAGTGCCCGTCTAACAGATGAGTTCTTGTCCGAAACCCTGATACCCCGAAAGAGATTGTCCAGTTTGTACACGAAGTGCATCCAGTTTTCGCCGTGACCCTCTCTACTCCTTTGCACATGCTATGCGGGTGAAATGATGATACCATGCCAAGTTCCAACATTTTCAGAGTTCATTTTCTAGTGATTTTCAATTTCACGGTCAGTTCGCTCTCTAAACAAATCGGTAAATGACTGAAAAACAACAAATGATGTCAGAACGTGTTGGAAATTGATGACGTCGCTTTGAATGCTGCATACTGAACCCAAAATAGTCTGGAGTTCAAATAAGTTTAAAAAACATTGAAGTGCCCGTGTAACAGATGAGTTCTCGGCCGTAACCCTGATTCCCCGAAAGAGATTGTCCAGTTTGTACACGAAGTGCGTCCAGTTTTCGCCGTGACCCTCTCTACTCTTTTGCACATGCTATGCGGGTGAAATGATGATACCATGCCGAGTTCCAACATTTTCAGAGTTCATTTTGTAGTGATTTTCAATTTCACGGTCATTTCGCTCTCTCTAAACAAATCGGCAAATGACTGAAAAACTGCGAATGATGTCAGAACGTGTTGGAAATTGATGACGTTGCTTTGAATGCTGCATACTGAACCCAAAATAGTCTGGAGTTCAAATAAGTTTAAAAAACATTGAAGTGCCCGTGTAACAGATGAGTTCTCGTCCGAAACCCTGATACCCCGAAAGAGATTGTCCAGTTTGTACACGAAGTGTGTCCAGTTTTCGCCGTGACCCTCTCTACTCCTATGCACATGCTATGCGGGTGAAATGATGATACCATGCCAAGTTCCAACATTTTCAGAGTTCATTTTGTAGTGATTTTGAATTTCACGGTCATTTCACTCTCTAAACAAATCGGTAAATGACTGAAAAACAGCAAATGATGTCAGAACGTGTTGAAAATTGATGACGTCGCTTTGAATGCTGCATACTGAACCCAAAATAGTCTGGAGTTCAAATAAGTTTAAAAAACATTGAAGTGCCCGTGTAACAGATGAGTTCTCAGCCGAAACCCCGATACTCCGAAAGACATTGTCCAGTTTGTACACGAAGTGCGTCCAGTTTTCGCCGTGACCCTCTTTACTCTTTTGCACATGCTATGCGGGTGAAATGATGACACCATGCTAAGTTCCAACATTTTCAGAATTCATTTTGTAGTGAATTTCAATTTCACGGTCATTTCGCTCTCTAAACAAATCGGTAAATGACTGAAAAACAGCAAATGATGTCAGAACGTGTTGGAAATTGATGACGTCGCTTTGAATGCTGCATACTGAACCCAAAATAGTCTGGAGTTCAAATAAGTTTAAAAAACATTGAAGTGCCCGTGTAACAGATGAGTTCTCGTCCGAAACCCTGATACTCCGAAAGAGATTGTCCAGTTTGTACACGAAGTGCGTCTAGTTTTCGCCGTGACCCTCTCTGCTCCTTTGCACATGCTATGCGGGTGAAATGATGATACCATGCCAAGTTCCAACATTTTCAGATTTCATTTTGTAGTGATTCTCAATTTCACGGTCATTTCGCTCTCTAAAAAAATTGGTAAATGACTGGAAAACAGCAAATGATGTCAGAACGTGTTGGAAATTGATGACGTCGATTTGAATGCTGCATACTGAACTCAAAATAGTCTGGAGTTCAAATAAGTTTAAAAAACATTGAAGTGCCCGTGTAACAGATGAGTTCTCGTCCGAAACCCTGATACCCCGAAAGAGATTGTCCAGTTTGTACACGAAGTGCATCTAGTTTTCGCCGTGACCCTCTCTACTCTTTTGCACATGCTATGCGGGTGAAATGATGAAACCATGCCTAGTTCTAACATTTTCAGAGTTATTTTTCTAGTGATTTTCAATTTCACGGTCATTTACATCTCTCTAAACAAATCGGTAAATGACTGAAAAACAGCAAATGATGTCAGAACGTGTTGGAAATTTATGACATCCCTGTGAATGCTGCATACTGAACCCAAAATAGTCTGGAATTCAAATAAGTTTAAAAAACATTGAAGTGCCAGTGTAACAGATGAGTTCTCGTCCGAAACGCTGATACCCCGAAAGAGATAGTCCAGTTTGTACACAAAGTGCGTCCAGTTTTCGCCGTGACCCTCTCTACTCTTTTGCACATGCTATGCGTGTGAAATGATGAAACCATGCCAAGTTCCAACATTTTGGGAGTTCATTTCGTAGTGATTTTCAATTTCACGGACATTTCGCTCTCTAAACAAGTCGGTAAATGACTGAAAAACAGCAAGTGATGCCAGAACGTGTTGAAAGTTGATGACGTCGCTTTGAATGCTGCATCCTGAACCCAAAATAGTCTGGAGTTCAAATAAGTTTAAAAAACGTTGAAGTGCCCGTGTAACAGATGAGTTCTCGTCCGAAACCCTGATACTCCGAAAGAGATTGTCCAGTTTGTACACGAAGTGCGTCCAGTTTTCGCCGTGACCCACTCTACTCTTTTGCACATGCTATGCAAGTGAAATGATGAAACCATGCCAAGTTCCAACATTTTCAGAGTTCATTTTGTAGTGATTTTCAATTTCACGGTCATTTCGCTCTCTCTAAACAAATCGGTAAATGACTGAAAAACAGCAAATGATGTCAGAACGTGTTGGAAATTGATGACGTCGGTTTGAATGCTGCATACTGAACCCAAAATAGTCTGGAGTTCAAATAAGTTTAAAAAACATTGAAGTGCCCGTGTAACAGATGAGTTCTCGTCCGAAATCCTAATACCCCGAAAGAGATTGTCCAGTTTGTACACGAAGTGCGTCCAGTTTTCGCCGTGACCCTCTCTACTCCTTTGCACATGCTATGCGGGTGAAATGATGATACCATGCCAAGTTCCAACATTTTCAGAGTTCATTTTGTAGTGATTTTCAATTTCACGGTCATTTCGCTCTCTAAACAAATCGGTAAATGACTGAAAAACAGCAAATGATGTCAGAACGTGTTGAAAATTGATGACGTCGCTTTGAATGCTGCATACTGAACCCAAAATAGTCTGGAGTTCAAATAAGTTTAAAAAACATTGAAGTGCCCGTGTAACAGATGAGTTCTCGTCCGAAACCCTGATACTCCGAAAGAGATTGTCCAGTTTGTACACGAAGTGCGTCTAGTTTTCGCCGTGACCCTCTCTGCTCCTTTGCACATGCTATGCGGGTGAAATGATGATACCATGCCAAGTTCCAACATTTTCAGATTTCATTTTGTAGTGATTCTCAATTTCACGGTCATTTCGCTCTCTAAAAAAATTGGTAAATGACTGGAAAACAGCAAATGATGTCAGAACGTGTTGGAAATTGATGACGTCGATTTGAATGCTGCATACTGAACTCAAAATAGTCTGGAGTTCAAATAAGTTTAAAAAACATTGAAGTGCCCGTGTAACAGATGAGTTCTCGTCCGAAACCCTGATACCCCGAAAGAGATTGTCCAGTTTGTACACGAAGTGCATCTAGTTTTCGCCGTGACGCTCTCTACTCTTTTGCACATGCTATGCGGGTGAAATGATGAAACCATGCCTAGTTCTAACATTTTCAGAGTTATTTTTCTAGTGATTTTCAATTTCACGGTCATTTACATCTCTCTAAACAAATCGGTAAATGACTGAAAAACAGCAAATGATGTCAGAACGTGTTGGAAATTTATGACGTCCCTGTGAATGCTGCATACTGAACCCAAAATAGTCTGGAATTCAAATAAGTTTAAAAAACATTGAAGTGCCAGTGAAACAGATGAGTTCTCGTCCGAAACGCTGATACCCCGAAAGAGATAGTCCAGTTTGTACACGAAGTGCGTCCAGTTTTCGCCGTGACCCTCTCTACTCTTTTGCACATGCTATGCGTGTGAAATGATGAAACCATGCCAAGTTCCAACATTTTGGGAGTTCATTTCGTAGTGATTTTCAATTTCACGGACATTTCGCTCTCTAAACAAGTCGGTAAATGACTGAAAAACAGCAAGTGATGCCAGAACGTGTTGAAAGTTGATGACGTCGCTTTGAATGCTGCATCCTGAACCCAAAATAGTCTGGAGTTCAAATAAGTTTAAAAAACGTTGAAGTGCCCGTGTAACAGATGAGTTCTCGTCCGAAACCCTGATACTCCGAAAGAGATTGTCCAGTTTGTACACGAAGTGCGTCCAGTTTTCGCCGTGACCCACTCTACTCTTTTGCACATGCTATGCAAGTGAAATGATGAAACCATGCCAAGTTCCAACATTTTCAGAGTTCATTTTGTAGTGATTTTCAATTTCACGGTCATTTCGCTCTCTCTAAACAAATCGGTAAATGACTGAAAAACAGCAAATGATGTCAGAACGTGTTGGAAATTGATGACGTCGGTTTGAATGCTGCATACTGAACCCAAAATAGTCTGGAGTTCAAATAAGTTTAAAAAACATTGAAGTGCCCGTGTAACAGATGAGTTCTCGTCCGAAATCCTAATACCCCGAAAGAGATTGTCCAGTTTGTACACGAAGTGCGTCCAGTTTTCGCCGTGACCCTCTCTACTCCTTTGCACATGCTATGCGGGTGAAATGATGATACCATGCCAAGTTCCAACATTTTCAGAGTTCATTTTGTAGTGTTTTTCATTTTCACGGTCATTTCGCTCTCTAAACAAATCGGTAAATGACTGAAAAACAGCAAATGATGTCAGAACGTGTTGAAAATTGATGACGTCGCTTTGAATGCTGCATACTGAACCCAAAATAGTCTGGAGTTCAAATAAGTTTAAAAACATTGAAGTGCCCGTGTAACAGATGAGTTCTCGTCCGAAACCCTGATACTCCGAAGGAGATTGTCCAGTTTGTACACGAAGTGCGTCCAGTTTTCGCCGTGACCCTCTCTACTCTTTTGCACATGCTATGCGGGTGAAATCATGATACCATGCCAAGTTCCAACATTTTCAGAGTTCATTTTGTAGTGATTTTCAATTTCACGGTCATTTCGCTCTCTCTAACAAATCGGTAAATGACTGAAAAACAGCAAATGATGTCAGAACGTGTTGGAAATTGATGACATCGCTGTGAATGTTGCATACTGAACCCAAAATAGTCTGGAATTCAAATAAGTTTAAAAAACATTGAACTGCCCGTGTAACAGATGAGTTCTCGTCCGAAACCCTGATACCCTGAAAGAGATTGTCCAGTTTGTACACGAAGTGCGTCCAGTTTTCGCCGTGACCCTCTCTACTCTTTTGCACATGCTATGCGGGTGAAATGATGATACCATGCCAAGTTCCAACATTTTCAGAGTTCATTTTGTAGTGATTTGCAATTTCACGGTCATTTCGCTCTCTCTAAACAAATCGATAAATGACTGAAAAATTGCGAATGATGTCAGGACGTGTTGGAAATTGATGACGTCGCTTTGAATGCTGCATACTGAACCCAAAATAGTCTGGAGTTCAAATAAGTTTAAAAAACATTGAAGTGTCCGTGTAACAGATGAGTTCTCGTCCGAAACCCTGATACCCCGAAAGAGATTGTCCAGTTTGTACACGAAGTGCGTCTAGTTTTCGCCGTGACCCTCTCTACTCCTTTGCACATGCTATGCGGGTGAAATGATGATACCATGCCAAGTTCGAACATTTTCAGACTTCATTTTGTAGTGATTTTCAATTTCACGGTCATTTCGCTCTCTAAACAAATCGGTAAATGACTGAAAAACAGCAATGATGTCAGAACGTGTTGAAAATTGATTACGTCGCTTTGAATGCTGCATACTGAACCCAAAATAGTCTGGAGTTCAAATAAGTTCAAAAAACATTGAAGTGCCCGTGTAACAGATGAGTTCTTGTCCGAAACCCTGATACTCCGAAAGAGATTGTCCAGTTTGTACACGAAGTGCGTCCAGTTTTCGCCGTGACCCACTCTACAATTTTGCACATGCTATGGGGGTGAAATAATAATACAATGCTAAGTTCCAACATTTTCAGAGTTCATTTTGTAGTGATTTTCAATTTCACGGTCATTTCGCTCTCTCTAAACAAATCAATAAATGACTGAAAACAACAAATGATGTTAGAGCGTGTTGGAAATTGATGACGTCGCTGTGAATGCTGGATACTGAACCCAAAATAGTCTGGAATTCAAATAAGTTTAAAAAACATTGAAGTGCCCGTGTAACAGATGAGTTCTCGTCCGAAACCCTGATACCCCGAAAGAGATTGTCTAGTTTGTACACGAAGTGCGTCCAGTTTTTGCCGTGAACCTCTCTACTCTTTTGAAAATGCTATGCGGGTGAAATGATGAAACCATGCCAAGTTCCAACATTTTCAGAGTTCATTTTGTAGTGATTTTCAATTTCACGGTCATTTCACTCTCTCTAAACAAATCGGTAAATGACTGAAAAATAGCAAATGATGTCAGAACGTGTTGGAAATTGATGACGTCGCTTTGAATGCTGCATACTGAACCCAAAATAGTCTGGAGTTCAAATAAGTTTAAAAAACATTGAAGTGCCCGTGTAACAGATGAGTTCTCGTCCGAAACCCTGATACTTCGAAAGAGATTGTCCAGTTTGTAAACGAAGTGCGTCCAGTTTTCGACGTGACCCTCTCTACTCTTTTGCACATGCTATGCGGGTGAAATGATGATACCATGCCAAGTTCCAACATTTTCAGAGTTCATTTTGTAGTGATTTTCAATTTCACGGTCATTCGGTCTAAACAAATCAGTAAATGACTGAAAAACAGCAAATGATGTCAGAACGTGTTGGAAATTAATGACGTCGCTTTGAATGCTCCATACTGAACCCAATATAGTCTAGAGTTCAAATAAGTTTAAAAAACATTGAAGTGCCCGTGTAACAGATGAGTTCTCGTCCGAACCCTGATACTCCGAAAGAGATTGTCCAGATTGTACACGAAGTGCGTCCAGTTTTCGCCGTGACCCTCTCTACTCTTTTGCACATGCTATGCGGGTGAAATGATGATACCATGCCAAGTTCCAAAATTTTCAGAGTTCATTTTGTAGTGATTTTCAATTTGACGGTCATTCGCTCTCTAAACAAATCGGTAAATGACTGAAAAACAGCAAATGATGTCAGAACGTGTTGGAAATTGATGACGTCGCTTTGAATGCTGCATACTGAACCCAATATAGTCTGGAGTTCAAATAAGTTTAAAAAACATTGAAGTGCCCGTGTAACAGATGAGTTCTCGTCCGAAACCCTGATACTCCGAAAGAGATTGTCCAGTTTATACACGAAGTGCGTCCAGTTTTTGCGGTGACCCTCTCTACTCTTTTGCACATGCTATGCGGGTGAAATGATGACTCCATGCCAATTTCCAACATTTTCAGAGGTCATTTTGTAGTGAATTTCAATTTCACGGTCATTTCGCTCTCTAAACAAATCGGTAAATGACTGAAAAATAGCAAATGATGTCATAACGTGTTGGAAATTGATGATGTCGCTTTGAATGCTGCATACTAAACACAAAATAGTCTGGAGTTCAAATAAGTTTAAAAAACATTGAAGTTCCCGTGTAACAGATGAGTTCTCGTTCGAAACCCTCATACTCCGAAAGAGATTGTCAAGTTTGTACACGAAGTGCGTCCAGTTTTCGCCGTGACCCTCTCTACTCCTTTGCACATGCTATGCGGGTGAAATGATGGTACCATGCCAAGTTCCAACATTTTCAGAGTTCATTTTGTAGTGATTTTCAATTTCACGGTCATTTCGCTCTCTAAATAAATCGGTAAATGACTGAAAAACAGCAAATGATGTCAGAACATGTTGGAAATTGATGATGTCGCTTTGAATGCTGCATACTGAACCCAAAATAGTCTGGAGTTCAAATAAGTTTAAAAAACATTGAAGTGCCCGTGTAACAGATGAGTTCTCGTCCGAAACCCTGATACTCCGAAAGAGATTGTCCAGTTTGTACACGAAGTGCGTCCTGTTTTCGCCGTGACCCTCTCTACTCTTTTGCACATGCTATGCGGGTGAAATGATGATACCATGCCAATTTCCAACATTTTCAGAGTTCATTTTGTAGTGATTTTCCATTTCACGGCCATTTCGCTCTCTAAACAAATCGGTAAATGACTGAAAAATAGCTAATGATGTCAGAACGTGTTGGAAATTGATGACGTCGCTTTGAATGCTGCATACTGAACCCAACTGGAGTTCAAATAAGTTTAAAAAACATTGAAGTTCCCGTGTAACTGATGAGTTCTCATCCGAAACCCTGATACTCCCAAAGAGATTGTCCAGTTTGTACACGAAGTGCATCCAGTTTTCGCCGTGACCCTCTCTACTCCTTTGCACATGCTTTGCGGGTGAAATGATGATACCATGCCAAGTTCCAACATTTTCAGAGTTCATTTTGTAGTGATTTTCAATTTCACGGTCATTTCGCTCTCTAAACAAATCGGTAAATGACTGAAAAAAAGCAAATGATGTCAGAACGTGTTGAAAATTGATGACGTCGCTTTGAATGCTGCATACTGAACCCAAAATAGTCTGGAGTTCAAATATGTTTAAAAAACATTGAAGTGCCCGTGTAAGAGATGAGTTCTCGTCTGAAACCCAGATACTCCGAAAGTGATTGTCCAGTTTGTACACGAAGTGCGTCCAGTTTTCGCCGTGACCCTCTCTACTCTTTTGCACATGCTATGCGGGTGAAATGATGATACCATGCCAAGTTCCAACATTTTCAGAGTTCATTTTGTAGTGATTTTCAATTTCACGGTCATTTCGCTCTCTAAACAAATCGGTAAATGACTGAAAAACAACAAATCATGTCAGAACATGTTGGAAATTGATGACGTCCCTTTGAATGCTGCATACTGAACCCAATATAGTCTGGAGTTCAAATAAGTTTAAAAAACATTGAAGTGCCCGTGTAACAGATGAGTTCTCGTCCGAACCCTGATACTCCGAAAGAGATTGTCCAGATTGTACACGAAGTGCGTCCAGTTTTCGCCGTGACCCTCTCTACTCTTTTGCAGATGCTATGCGGGTGAAATGATGATACCATGCCAAGTTCCAACATTTTCAGAGTTCATTTTGTAGTGATTTTCAATTTCACGGTTATTTCGCTCTCTAAACAAATCGGTAAATGACTGAAAAACAACAAATGATGTCAGAACGTGTTGGAAATTGATGACGTCGGTTTGAATGCTGCATACTGAACCAAAAATAGTCTGGAGTTCAAATAAGTTTAAAAAACATTGAAGTGCCCGTGTAACAGATGAGTTCTCGTCCGAAACCCTGACACTCCGAAAGAGATTGTCCAGTTTGTACACGAAGTGCGTCCAGTTTTTGCCGTGACCCTCTCTACTCTTTTGCACATGCTATGCAGATGAAATGATGATACCATGCCAATTTCCAACATTTTCAGAGTTTATTTTGTAGTGATTTTCAATTTCATGGTCATTTCGCTCTATAAACAAATCGGTAAATGACTGAAAAACAGCAAATGATGTCAGAACGTGTTGGAAATTGATGATGTCGCTTTGAATGCTGCATACTGAACCCAAAATAGTCTGGAGTTTACATAAGTTTAAAAAACATTGAAGTGCCCGTGTAACAGATGAGTTCTCGTCCGAAACCCTGATACTTTGGAAGAGATTGTCCAGTTTGTACACGAAGTGCGTCCAGTTTTCGCCGTGACCCTCTCTACTCTTTTGCACGTGCTATGCGGGTGAAATGATCATACCATGCCAAGTTCTAACATTTTCAGAGTTCATTTTGTAGTGATTTTCAATTTCACGGTCATTTCGCTCTCTAAACAAATCGGTAAATGACTGAAAAACAACAAATGATGTCAGAACGTGTTGGAAATTGATGATGTCACTTTGAATGCTGCATACCGAACCCAAAATAGTCTGGAGTTCAAATAAGTTTAAAAAACATTGAAGTGCCCGTGTAACAGATGAGTTCTCGTCCGAAACCCTGATACTCCGAAAGAGATTGTCCAGTTTGTACACGAAGTGCGTCCAGTTTTCGCCGTGACCCTCTCTACTCTTTTGCACATGCTATGCGGGTGAAATGATGATACCATGCCAAGTTCCAACATTTTCAGAGTTCATTTTGTAGTGATTTCCAATTTCACGGTCATTTCGCTCTCTAAACCAATCGGTAAATGACAGAAAAACAGCAAATGATGTCAGAACGTGTTGGAAATTGATGACGTCGCTTTGAATGCTGCATACTGAACGCAAAATAGTCTGGAGTTCAAATAAGTTTAAAAAACATTGAAGTGCCCGTGTAACAGATGAGTTCTCGTCCGAAACCCTGATACTCCGAAAGAGATTGTCCAGTTTGTACACGAAGTGTGTCCAGTTTTTGCGGTGACCCTCTCTACTCTTTTGCACATGCTATGCGGGTGAAATGATGACACCATGCCAATTTCCAACATTTTCAGAGTTCATTTTGTAGTGAATTTCAATTTCACGGTCATTTCGCTCTCTAAACAAATCGGTAAATGACTGAAAAACAGCAAATGATGTCAGAACGTGTTGGAAATTGATGACGTCGCTTTGAATGCTGCATACTAAACCCAACTGGAGTTCAAATAAGTTTAAAAAACATTGAAGTTCCCGTGTAACTGATGAGTTCTCATCCGAAACCCTGATACTCCCAAAGAGATTGTCCAGTTTGTACACGAAGTGCATCCAGTTTTCGCCGTGACCCTCTCTACTCCTTTGCACATGCTTTGCGGGTGAAATGATGATACCATGCCAAGTTCCAACATTTTCAGAGTTCATTTTGTAGTGATTTTCAATTTCACGGTCATTTCGCTCTCTAAACAAATCGGTAAATGACTGAAAAACAGCAAATGATGTCAGAACGTGTTGAAAATTGATGACGTCGCTTTGAATGCTGCATACTGAACCCAAAATAGTCTGGAGTTCAAATAAGTTTAAAAAACATTGAAGTGCCCGTGTAAGAGATGAGTTCTCGTCCGAAACCCAGATACTCCGAAAGTGATTGTCCAGTTTGTACATGAAGTGCGTCCAGTTTTCGCCGTGACCCTCTCTACTCTTTTGCACATGCTATGCGGGTGAAATGATGATACCATGCCAAGTTCCAACATTTTTAGAGTTCATTTTGTAGTGATTTTCAATTTCACGGTCATTTCGCTCTCTAAACAAATCGGTAAATGACTGAAAAACAACAAATCATGTCAGAACATGTTGGAAATTGATGACGTCCCTTTGAATGCTGCATACTGAACCCAATATAGTCTGGAGTTCAAATAAGTTTAAAAAACATTGAAGTGCCCGTGTAACAGATGAGTTCTCGTCCGAACCCTGATACTCCGAAAGAGATTGTCCAGATTGTACACGAAGTGCGTCCAGTTTTCGCCGTGACCCTCTCTACTCTTTTGCACATGCTATGCGGGTGAAATGATGATACCATGCCAAGTTCCAACATTTTCAGAGTTCATTTTGTAGTGATTTTCAATTTCACGGTTATTTCGCTCTCTAAACAAATCGGTAAATGACTGAAAAACAACAAATGATGTCAGAACGTGTTGGAAATTGATGACGTCGGTTTGAATGCTGCATACTGAACCAAAAATAGTCTGGAGTTCAAATAAGTTTAAAAAACATTGAAGTGCCCGTGTAACAGATGAGTTCTCGTCCGAAACCCTGACACTCCGAAAGAGATTGTCCAGTTTGTACACGAAGTGCGTCCAGTTTTTGCCGTGACCCTCTCTACTCTTTTGCACATGCTATGCAGATGAAATGATGATACCATGCCAATTTCCAACATTTTCAGAGTTTATTTTGTAGTGATTTTCAATTTCATGGTCATTTCGCTCTATAAACAAATCGGTAAATGACTGAAAAACAGCAAATGATGTCAGAACGTGTTGGAAATTGATGATGTCGCTTTGAATGCTGCATACTGAACCCAAAATAGTCTGGAGTTCACATAAGTTTAAAAAACATTGAAGTGCCCGTGTAACAGATGAGTTCTCGTCCGAAACCCTGATACTTTGGAAGAGATTGTCCAGTTTGTACACGAAGTGCGTCCAGTTTTCGCCGTGACCCTCTCTACTCTTTTGCACGTGCTATGCGGGTGAAATGATCATACCATGCCAAGTTCTAACATTTTCAGAGTTCATTTTGTAGTGATTTTCAATTTCACGGTCATTTCGCTCTCTAAACAAATCGGTAAATGACTGAAAAACAACAAATGATGTCAGAACGTGTTGGAAATTGATGATGTCACTTTGAATGCTGCATACCGAACCCAAAATAGTCTGGAGTTCAAATAAGTTTAAAAAACATTGAAGTGCCCGTGTAACAGATGAGTTCTCGTCCGAAACCCTGATACTCCGAAAGAGATTGTCCAGTTTGTACACGAAGTGCGTCCAGTTTTCGCCGTGACCCTCTCTACTCTTTTGCACATGCTATGCGGGTGAAATGATGATACCATGCCAAGTTCCAACATTTTCAGAGTTCATTTTGTAGTGATTTTCAATTTCACGGTCATTTCGCTCTCTAAACAAATCGGTAAATGACAGAAAAACAGCAAATGATGTCAGAACGTGTTGGAAATTGATGACGTCGCTTTGAATGCTGCATACTGAACGCAAAATAGTCTGGAGTTCAAATAAGTTTAAAAAACATTGAAGTGCCCGTGTAACAGATGAGTTCTCGTCCGAAACCCTGATACTCCGAAAGAGATTGTCCAGTTTGTACACGAAGTGTGTCCAGTTTTTGCGGTGACCCTCTCTCCTCTTTTGCACATGCTATGCGGGTGAAATGATGACACCATGCCAATTTCCAACATTTTCAGAGTTCATTTTGTAGTGAATTTCAATTTCACGGTCATTTCGCTCTCTAAACAAATCGGTAAATGACTGAAAAACAGCAAATGATGTCAGAACGTGTTGAAAATTGATGACGTCGCTTTGAATGGTGGATACTGAACGCAAAATAGTCTGGAGTTCAAATAAGTTTAAAAAACATTTAAGTGCCCGTGTAACAGATGAGTTCTCGTCCGAAACCCTGATACTCCGAAAGAGATTGCCCAGTTTGTACACGAAGTGCGTCCAGTTTTCGCCGTGACCCTTTCTACTCCTTTGCACATGCTATGCTTGTGAAATGATGATACCATGCCAAGTTCCAACATTTTCAGAGTTCACTTTGTAGTGATTTTCAATTTCACGGTCATTTCGCTCTCTAAACAAATCAGTAAATGACTGAAAAATAACAAATGATGTCAGAACGTGTTGAAAATTGATGACGTCGCTTTGAATGCTGCATACTGAACCCAACATAGTCTGGAGTTCAAATAAGTTTAAAATACATTGAAGTGCTCGCGTAACAGATGAGTTCTCATCCGAAACCCTGATACTCCGAAAGAGATTGTCCAGTTTGTACACGAAGTAAGTCCAGTTTTCGCCGTGACCCTCTCTACTCTTTTGCACATGCTATGCGGGTGAAATGATGATACCATGCCAAGTTCCAACATTTTCAGAATTCATTTTGTAGTGATTTCAATTTCACAGTCATTTCGCTCTCTAAACAAATCAGTAAATGACTGAAAAACAGCAATTGATGTCAGAACGTGTTGGAAATTGATGACGTCGCTTTGAATGCTGCATACTGAACCCAAAATAGTCTGGAGTTCAAATAAGTTTAAAAAACATTGAAGTTCCCGTGTAAGAGATGAGTTCTCGTCCGAAACCCTGATACTCCGAAAGATATTGTCCAGTTTGTAGACGAAGTGCGTCCAGTTTTCGCCGTGACCCTCTCTACTCCTTTGCACATGCTATGCGGGTGAAATGATGATACCATGCCAAGTTCCAACATTTTCAGAATTCATTTTGTAGTGATTTCAATTTCACGGTCATTTCGCTGTGTGTAAACAAATAGGTAAATGACTGAAAAACAGCAAATCATGTCAGAACGTGTTGGAAATTGATGACGTCGCTTTGAATGCTGCATACTGAACCCAAAATAGTCTGGAGTTCAAATAAGTTTAAAAAAACATTGAAGTTCCCGTGTAACAGATGAGTTCTCGTCCGAAACCCTGATACTCCGAAAGATATTGTCCAGTTTGTAGACGAAGTGCGTCCAGTTTTCGCCGTGACCCTCTCTACTCCTTTGCACATGCTATACGGGTGAAATGATGATACCATGCCAAGTTCCAACATTTTCAGAGATCATTTTGTAGTGTTTTTCAATTTCACGGTCATTTCGCTGTGTGTAAACAAATAGGTAAATGACTGAAAAACAGCAAATCATGTCAGAACGTGTTGGAAATTGATGATGTCGCTTTGAATGCTGCATACTGAACCCAAAATAGTCTGGAGTTCAAATAAGTTTAAAAAACATTGAAGTGCCCGTGTAACAGATGAGTTCTCGTCCGAAACCCTGATACCCCGAAAGAGATTGTCCAGTTTGTACACGAAGTGCGTCCAGTTTCCGCCGTGACCCTCTCTACTCCGTTGCACATGCTATGCGGGTGAAATGATGATACCATGCCAAGTTCCAACATTTTCAGAGTTCATTTTGTAGTGATTTTCAATTTTACTGTCAGTTCGCTCTCTAAACAAATCGGTAAATGACTGAAAAACAGCAAATGATGTCAGAACGTGTTGAAAATTGATGACGTCGCTTTGAATGCTGCATACTGAACCCAAAATAGTCTGGAGTTCAAATAATTTTAAAAAACATTGAAGTGCCCGTGTAACAGATGAGTTCTTGTCCGAAACCCTGATACCCCGAAGGAGATTGTCCAGTATGTACACGAAGTGCGTCCACTTTCCGCCGTGACCCTCTCTACTCCGTTGCACATGCTATGCGGGTGAAATGATGATACCATGCCAAGTTCCAACATTTTCAGAGTTCATTTTGTAGTGATTTTCAATTTCACGGTCAGTTCGCTCTCTAAACAAATCGGTAAATGACTGAAAAACAGCAAATGATGTGAGAACGTGTTGGAAATTGATGACGTCGCTAAAAATGCTGCATACTGAACCCAAAATAGTCTGGAGTTCAAATAAGTTTAAAAAACATTGAAGTGCCCGTGTAACAGATGAGTTCTCGTCCGAAACCCAGATACCCCGAAAGAGATTGTCCAGTTTGTACACGAAGTGCGTCCAGTTTTTGCCGTGACCCTCTCTACTCTTTTGCACATGCTATGCGGGTGAAATGATGATACCATGCCAAGTTCCAACATTTTCAGAGTTCATTTTGTAGTGATTTTCAATTTCACGATCATTTCGCTCTCTCTAAACAAATCGGCAAATGACTGAAAAACTGCGAATGATGTCAGAACGTGTTGGAAATTGATGACGTTGCTTTGAATGCTGCATACTGAACCCAAAATAGTCTGGAGTTCAAATAAGTTTAAAAAACATTGAAGTGCCCGTGTAACAGATGAGTTCTCGTCCGAAACCCTGATACCGCGAAAGAGATTGTCCAGTTTGTACACGAAGTGTGTCCAGTTTTCGCCGTGACCCTCTCTACTCCTATGCACATGCTATGCGGGTGAAATGATGATACCATGCCAAGTTCCAACATTTTCAGAGTTCATTTCGTAGTGATTTTGAATTTCACGGTCATTTCGCTCTCTAAACAAATCGGTAAATGACTGAAAAACAGCAAATGATGTCAGAACGTGTTGAAAATTGATGACGTCGCTTTGAATGCTGCATACTGAACCCAAAATAGTTTGGAGTTCAAATAAGTTTAAAAAACATTGAAGTGCCCGTGTAACAGATGAGTTCTCGTCCGAAACCCTGATACTCCGAAAGACATTGTCCAGTTTGTACACGAAGTGTGTCCAGTTTTCGCCGTGACCCTCTTTACTCTTTTGCACATGCTATGCGGGTGAAATGATGACACCATGCCAATTTCCAACATTTTCAGAGTTCATTTTGTAGTGAATTTCAATTTCACGGTCATTTCGCTCTCTAAACAAATCGGTAAATGACTGAAAAACAGCAAATGATGTCAGAACGTGTTGGAAATTGATGACGTCGCTTTGAATGCTGCATACTGAACCCAAAATAGTCTGGAGTTCAAATAAGTTTAAAAACCATTGAAGTGCCCGTGTAACAGATGAGTTCTCGTCCGAAACCCTGATACCCCGAAAGAGATTGTCCAGTTTGTACAAGAAGTGCGTCCAGTTTCCGCCGTGATCCTCTCTACTCCGTTGCACATGCTATGCGGGTGAAATGATGATACCATGCCAAGTTCCAACATTTTCAGAGTTCATTTTGTAGTGATATTCAATTTCACATTCAGTTCGCTCTCTAAACAAATCGGTAAATGACTGAAAAACAGCAAATGATGTCAGAACGTGTTGAAAATTGATGACGTCGATTTGAATGCTGCATACTAAACCCAAAATAGTCTGGAGTTCAAATAAGTTTAAAAAACATTGAAGTGCCCGTGTAAGAGATGAGTTCTCGTCCCAAACCCTGATACTCCGAAAGAGATTGTCCAGTTTGTACACGAAGTGCGTCCAGTTTTCGCCGTGACCCTCTCTACTCTTTTGCACATGCTATTCGGGTGAAATGATGACACCATGCCAATTTCCAACATTTTCAGAGTTCATTTTGTAGTGATTTTCAATTTCACGGTCATTTCGCTCTCTAAACAAATCGGTAAATGACTGAAAAACAGCAAATGATGTCAGAACGTGTTGGAAATTGATGACGTCGCTTTGAATGCTGCATACTGAACCCAAAATAGTCTGGAGTTCAAATAAGTTTAAAAAACATTGAAGTGGCCGTGTAACATATGAGTTCTCGTCCGAAACCCTGATACTCCGAAAGAGATTGCCCAGTTTGTACACGAAGTGCGTCCAGTTTTCGCCGTGACCCTCTCTACTCCTGTGCACATGCTATGCGGGTGAAATGATGATACCATGCCAAGTTCCAACATTTTCAGAGTTCATTTTGTAGTGATTTTCAATTTCACGGTCATCTCGCTCTCTAAACAAATCGGTAAATGACTGAAAAACAACAAATGATGTCAGAACGTGTTGAAAATTGATGATGTCGCTTTGAATGCTGCATACTGAACCCAAAATAGTCTGTAGTTCAAATAAGTTTAAAAAAAATTGAAGTGCCCGTGTAACAGATGAGTTCTCGTCCGAAACCCTGATACTCCGAAAGAGATTGTCCAGTTTGTACACGAAGTGCGTCCAGTTTTCGCCGTGACCCTCTCTACTCTTTTGCACATGCTATGCGGGTGAAATGATGAAACCATGCCAAGTTCTAACATTTTCAGAGTTCATTTTGTAGTGATTTTCAATTTCACGGTCATTTAGATCTCTCTAAACAAATCGGTAAATGACTGAAAAACAGCAAATGATGTCAGAACGTGTTGGAAATTGATGACGTCGCTGTGAATGCTGCATACTGAACCCAAAATAGTCAGGAATTCAAATAAGTTTAAAAAACATTGAAGTGCCCGTGTAACAGATGAGTTCTCGTCCGAAACCCTGATACCCCGAAATAGATTGTCCAGTTTGTACACGAAGTGCGTCCAGTTTTCGCCGTGACCCTCTTTACTCTTTTGCACATGCTATGCGGGTGAAATGATGACACCATGCTAAGTTCCAACATTTTCAGAATTCATTTTGTAGCGAATTTCAATTTCACGGTCATTTCGCTCTCTAAACAAATCGGCAAATGACTGAAAAACAGCAAATGACATCAGAACGTGTTGGAAATTGATGACGTCGCTTTGAATGCTGCATACTGAACCCAAAATAGTCTGGAGTTCAAATAAGTTTAAAAAACATTGAAGTGCCCGTGTAACAGATGAGTTCTCGTCCGAAACCCTGATACTCCGAAAGAGATTGTCCAGTTTGTACACGAAGTGCGTCCAGTTTTCGCCGTGACCCTCTCTACTCCTTTGCACATGCTATGCGGGTGAGATGATGATACCATGCCAAGTTCCAACATTTTCAGAGTTCATTTTGTAGTGATTCTCAATTTCACGGTCATTTCGCTCTATAAAAAAATTGGTAAATGACTGAAAAACAGCAAATGATGTCAGAACGTGTTGGAAATTGATGACGTCGGTTTGAATGCTGTATACTGAACCCAAAATAGTCTGGAGTTCAAATAAGTTTAAAAAACATTGAAGTGCCCGTGTAACAGATGAGTTCTCGTCCGAAACCCTGATACTCCGAAAGAGATTGTCCAGTTTGTACACGAAGTGCGTCCAGTTTCCGCCGTGACCCTCTCTACTGCGTTGCACATGCTATGCGGGTGAAATGATGATACCATGCAAAGTTCCGACATTTCCAGAGTTCATTTTGTACTGATTTTCAATTTCATGGTCAGTTCGCTCTCTAAACAAATCGGTAAATGACTGAAAAACAGCAAATGATGTCAGAACGTGTTGAAAATTGATGACGTCGCTTTGAATGCTGCATACTGAACCCAAAATAGTCTGGAGTTCAAATAAGTTTAAAAAACATTGTAGTGCCCGTGTAACAGATGAGTTCTTGTCCGAAACCCTGATACCCCGAAAGAGATTGTCCAGTTTGTACACGAAGTGCGTCCAGTTTTCGCCGTGACCCTCTCTACTCCTTTTCACATGCTATGCGGGTGAAATGATGATACCATGCCAAGTTCCAACATTTTTAGAGTTCATTTTGTAGTGATTTTCAATTTCACGGTCAGTTCGCTCTCTAAACAAATCGGTAAATGACTGAAAAACAGCAAATGATGTCAGAACGAGTTGGAAAATGATGACGTCGATTTGAATGCTGCATACTGAACCCAAAATAGTCTGGAGTTCAAATAAGTTTGAAAAACATTGAAGTGCCCGTGTAACAGATGAGTTCTCGTCCGAAACCCTGATACCCCGAAAGAGATTCTCCAGTTTGTACACGAAGTGCGTCCAGTTTTTGCCGTGACCCTCTCTACTCTTTTGCACATGCTATGCGGGTGAAATGATGATACCATGCCAAGTTCCAACATTTTCAGAGTTCATTTTGTAGTGATTTTCAATTTCACGGTCATTTCGCTCTCTCTAAACAAATCGGCAAATGACTGAAAAACTGCGAATGATGTCAGAACGTGTTGGAAATTGATGACGTTGCTTTGAATGCTGCATACTGAACCCAAAATAGTCTCGAGTTCAAATAAGTTTAAAAAACATTGAAGTGCCCGTGTAACAGATGAGTTCTCGTCCGAAACCCTGATACCCCGAAAGAGATTGTCCAGTTTGTACACGAAGTGTGTCCAGTTTTCGCCGTGACCCTCTCTACTCCTATGCACATGCTATGCGGGTGGAATGATGATACCATGCCAAGTTCCAACATTTTCAGAGTTCATTTTGTAGTGATTTTGAATTTCACGGTCATTTCGCTCTCTAAACAAATCGGTAAATGACTGAAAAACAGCAAATGATGTCAGAACGTGTTGAAAATTGATGACGTCGCTTTGAATGCTGCATACTGAACCCAAAATAGTCTGGAGTTCAAATAAGTTTAAAAAACATTGAAGTGCCCGTGTAACAGATGAGTTCTCAGCCGAAACCCTGATACTCCGAAAGACATTGTCCAGTTTGTACACGAAGTGCGTCCAGTTTTCGCTGTGACCCTCTTTACTCTTTTGCACATGCTATGCGGGTGAAATGATGACACCATGCTAAGTTCCAAAATTTTCAGAATTCATTTTGTAGTGAATTTCAATTTCACGGTCATTTCGCTCTCTAAACAAATCGGCAAATGACTGAAAAACAGCAAATGACGTCAGAACGTGTTGGAAATTGATGACGTCGCTTTGAATGCTGCATACTGAACCCAAAATAGTCTGGAGTTCAAATAAGTTTAAAAAACATTGAAGTGCCCGTGTAACAGATGAGTTCTCGTCCGAAACCCTGATACTCCGAAAGAGATTGTCCAGTTTGTACACGAAGTGCGTCCAGTTTTCGCCGTGACCCTCTCTACTCCTTTGCACATGCTATGCGGGTGAGATGATGATACCATGCCAAGTTCCAACATTTTCAGAGTTCATTTTGTAGTGATTCTCAATTTCACGGTCATTTCGCTCTATAAAATAATTGGTAAATGACTGAAAAACAGCAAATGATGTCAGAACGTGTTGGAAATTGATGACGTCGGTTTGAATGCTGTATACTGAACCCAAAATAGTCTGGAGTTCAAATAAGTTTAAAAAACATTGAAGTGCCTGTGTAACAGATGAGTTCTCGTCCGAAACCCTGATACTCCGAAAGAGATTGTCCAGTTTGTACACGAAGTGCATCCAGTTTTCGCCGTGACCCTCTCTACTCTTTTGCACATGCTATGCGGGTGAAATGATGAAACCATGCCAAGTTCTAACATTTTCAGAGTTATTGTTCTAGTGATTTTCAATTTCACGGTCATTTACATCTCTCTAAACAAATCGGTAAATGACTGAAAAACAGCAAATGATGTCAGAACGTGTTGGAAATTTATGACGTCGCTGTGAATGCTGCATACTGAACCCAAAATAGTCTGGAATTGAAATAAGTTTAAAAAACATTGAAGTGCCCGTCTAACAGATGAGTTCTCGTCCGAAACCCTGATACCCCGAAAGAGATTGTCCAGTTTGTACACGAAGTGCGTCCAGTTTTCGCCGTGACCCTCTCTACTCTTTTGCACATGCTATGCTGGTGAAATGATGAAACCATGCCAAGTTCCAACATTTTGGGAGTTCATTTTGTAGTGATTTTCAATTTCACGGTCATTTCGCTCTCTAAACAAGCCGGTAAATGACTGAAAAACAGCAAGTGATGTCAGAACGTGTTGAAAGTTGATGACGTCGCTTTGAATGCTGCATCCTGAACCCAAAATAGTCTGGAGTTCAAATAAGTTTAAAAAACATTGAAGTGCCCGTGTAACAGATGAGTTCTCGTCCGAAACCCTGATACCCCGAAAGAGATTGTCCAGTTTGTACACGAAGTGTGTCCAGTTTTCGCCGTGACCCTCTCTACTCCTATGCACATGCTATGCGGGTGGAATGATGATACCATGCCAAGTTCCAACATTTTCAGAGTTCATTTTGTAGTGATTTTGAATTTCACGGTCATTTCGCTCTCTAAACAAATCGGTAAATGACTGAAAAACAGCAAATGATGTCAGAACGTGTTGAAAATTGATGACGTCGCTTTGAATGCTGCATACTGAACCCAAAATAGTCTGGAGTTCAAATAAGTTTAAAAAACATTGAAGTGCCCGTGTAACAGATGAGTTCTCAGCCGAAACCCTGATACTCCGAAAGACATTGTCCAGTTTGTACACGAAGTGCGTCCAGTTTTCGCTGTGACCCTCTTTACTCTTTTGCACATGCTATGCGGGTGAAATGATGACACCATGCTAAGTTCCAAAATTTTCAGAATTCATTTTGTAGTGAATTTCAATTTCACGGTCATTTCGCTCTCTAAACAAATCGGCAAATGACTGAAAAACAGCAAATGACGTCAGAACGTGTTGGAAATTGATGACGTCGCTTTGAATGCTGCATACTGAACCCAAAATAGTCTGGAGTTCAAATAAGTTTAAAAAACATTGAAGTGCCCGTGTAACAGATGAGTTCTCGTCCGAAACCCTGATACCCCGAAAGAGATTGTCCAGTTTGTACACGAAGTGTGTCCAGTTTTCGCTGTGACCCTCTTTACTCTTTTGCACATGCTATGCGGGTGAAATGATGACACCATGCTAAGTTCCAAAATTTTCAGAATTCATTTTGTAGTGAATTTCAATTTCACGGTCATTTCGCTCTCTAAACAAATCGGCAAATGACTGAAAAACAGCAAATGACGTCAGAACGTGTTGGAAATTGATGACGTCGCTTTGAATGCTGCATACTGAACCCAAAATAGTCTGGAATTGAAATAAGTTTAAAAAACATTGAAGTGCCCGTCTAACAGATGAGTTCTCGTCCGAAACCCTGATACCCCGAAAGAGATTGTCCAGTTTGTACACGAAGTGCGTCCAGTTTTCGCCGTGACCCTCTCTACTCTTTTGCACATGCTATGCTGGTGAAATGATGAAACCATGCCAAGTTCCAACATTTTGGGAGTTCATTTTGTAGTGATTTTCAATTTCACGGTCATTTCGCTCTCTAAACAAGCCGGTAAATGACTGAAAAACAGCAAGTGATGTCAGAACGTGTTGAAAGTTGATGACGTCGCTTTGAATGCTGCATCCTGAACCCAAAATAGTCTGGAGTTCAAATAAGTTTAAAAAACATTGAAGTGCCCGTGTAACAGATGAGTTCTCGTCCGAAACCCTGATACCCCGAAAGAGATTGTCCAGTTTGTACACGAAGTGTGTCCAGTTTTCGCCGTGACCCTCTCTACTCCTATGCACATGCTATGCGGGTGGAATGATGATACCATGCCAAGTTCCAACATTTTCAGAGTTCATTTTGTAGTGATTTTGAATTTCACGGTCATTTCGCTCTCTAAACAAATCGGTAAATGACTGAAAAACAGCAAATGATGTCAGAACGTGTTGAAAATTGATGACGTCGCTTTGAATGCTGCATACTGAACCCAAAATAGTCTGGAGTTCAAATAAGTTTAAAAAACATTGAAGTGCCCGTGTAACAGATGAGTTCTCAGCCGAAACCCTGATACTCCGAAAGACATTGTCCAGTTTGTACACGAAGTGCGTCCAGTTTTCGCTGTGACCCTCTTTACTCTTTTGCACATGCTATGCGGGTGAAATGATGACACCATGCTAAGTTCCAAAATTTTCAGAATTCATTTTGTAGTGAATTTCAATTTCACGGTCATTTCGCTCTCTAAACAAATCGGCAAATGACTGAAAAACAGCAAATGACGTCAGAACGTGTTGGAAATTGATGACGTCGCTTTGAATGCTGCATACTGAACCCAAAATAGTCTGGAGTTCAAATAAGTTTAAAAAACATTGAAGTGCCCGTGTAACAGATGAGTTCTCGTCCGAAACCCTGATACTCCGAAAGAGATTGTCCAGTTTGTACACGAAGTGCGTCCAGTTTTCGCCGTGACCCTCTCTACTCCTTTGCACATGCTATGCGGGTGAGATGATGATACCATGCCAAGTTCCAACATTTTGGGAGTTCATTTTGTAGTGATTTTCAATTTCACGGTCATTTCGCTCTCTAAACAAGCCGGTAAATGACTGAAAAACAGCAAGTGATGTCAGAACGTGTTGAAAGTTGATGACGTCGCTTTGAATGCTGCATCCTGAACCCAAAATAGTCTGGAGTTCAAATAAGTTTAAAAAACATTGAAGTGCCCGTGTAACAGATGAGTTCTCGTCCGAAACCCTGATACTCCGAAAGAGATTGTCCAGTTTGTACACGAAGTGCGTCCAGTTTTCGCCGTGACCCTCTCTACTCTTTTGCACATGCTATGCGGGTGAAATGATGAAACCATGCCAAGTTCCAACATTTTCAGAGTTCATTTTGTAGTGATTTTCAATTTCACGGTCATTTCGCTCTCTCTAAACAAATCGGTAAATGACTGAAAAACAACAAATGATGTCAGAACGTGTTGGAAATTGATGACGTCGCTGTGAATGCTGCATACTGAACCCAAAATAGTCTGGAATTGAAATAAGTTTAAAAAACATTGAAGTGCCCGTCTAACAGATGAGTTCTCGTCCGAAACCCTGATACCCCGAAAGAGATTGTCCAGTTTGTACACGAAGTGCGTCCAGTTTTCGCCGTGACCCTCTCTACTCTTTTGCACATGCTATGCTGGTGAAATGATGAAACCATGCCAAGTTCCAACATTTTGGGAGTTCATTTTGTAGTGATTTTCAATTTCACGGTCATTTCGCTCTCTAAACAAGCCGGTAAATGACTGAAAAACAGCAAGTGATGTCAGAACGTGTTGAAAGTTGATGACGTCGCTTTGAATGCTGCATCCTGAACCCAAAATAGTCTGGAGTTCAAATAAGTTTAAAAAACATTGAAGTGCCCGTGTAACAGATGAGTTCTCGTCCGAAACCCTGATACTCCGAAAGAGATTGTCCAGTTTGTACACGAAGTGCGTCCAGTTTTCGCCGTGACCCTCTCTACTCCTTTGCACATGCTATGCGGGTGAGATGATGATACCATGCCAAGTTCCAACATTTTCAGAGTTCATTTTGTAGTGATTCTCAATTTCACGGTCATTTCGCTCTATAAAATAATTGGTAAATGACTGAAAAACAGCAAATGATGTCAGAACGTGTTGGAAATTGATGACGTCGGTTTGAATGCTGTATACTGAACCCAAAATAGTCTGGAGTTCAAATAAGTTTAAAAAACATTGAAGTGCCTGTGTAACAGATGAGTTCTCGTCCGAAACCCTGATACTCCGAAAGAGATTGTCCAGTTTGTACACGAAGTGCATCCAGTTTTCGCCGTGACCCTCTCTACTCTTTTACACATGCTATGCGGGTGAAATGATGAAACCATGCCAAGTTCTAACATTTTCAGAGTTATTGTTCTAGTGATTTTCAATTTCACGGTCATTTACATCTCTCTAAACAAATCGGTAAATGACTGAAAAACAGCAAATGATGTCAGAACGTGTTGGAAATTTATGACGTCGCTGTGAATGCTGCATACTGAACCCAAAATAGTCTGGAATTGAAATAAGTTTAAAAAACATTGAAGTGCCCGTCTAACAGACGAGTTCTCGTCCGAAACCCTGATACCCCGAAAGAGATTGTCCAGTTTGTACACGAAGTGCGTCCAGTTTTCGCCGTGACCCTCTCTACTCTTTTGCACATGCTATGCTGGTGAAATGATGAAACCATGCCAAGTTCCAACATTTTGGGAGTTCATTTTGTAGTGATTTTCAATTTCACGGTCATTTCGCTCTCTAAACAAGCCGGTAAATGACTGAAAAACAGCAAGTGATGTCAGAACGTGTTGAAAGTTGATGACGTCGCTTTGAATGCTGCATCCTGAACCCAAAATAGTCTGGAGTTCAAATAAGTTTAAAAAACATTGAAGTGCCCGTGTAACAGATGAGTTCTCGTCCGAAACCCTGATACTCCGAAAGAGATTGTCCAGTTTGTACACGAAGTGCGTCCAGTTTTCGCCGTGACCCTCTCTACTCTTTTGCACATGCTATGCGGGTGAAATGATGAAACCATGCCAAGTTCCAACATTTTCAGAGTTCATTTTGTAGTGATTTTCAATTTCACGGTCATTTCGCTCTCTCTAAACAAATCGGTAAATGACTGAAAAACAACAAATGATGTCAGAACGTGTTGGAAATTGATGACGTCGGTTTGAATGCTGCATACTGAACCCAAAATAGTCTGGAGTTCAAATAAGTTTAGAAAACATTGAAGTGCCCGTGTAACAGATGAGTTCTTGTCCGAAACCCTGATACTCCGAAAGAGATTGTCCAGGTTGTACACGAAGTGCGTCCAGTTTTCGCCGTGACCCTCTTTACTCTTTTGCACATGAGACGTCGCTTTGAATGCTGCATACTGAACCCAAAATAGTCTGGAGTTCAAATAAGTTTAAAAAACATTGAAGTGCCCGTGTAACAGATGAGTTCTCGTCCGAAACCCAGATACCCCGAAAGAGATTGTCCAGTTTGTACACGAAGTGCGTCCAGTTTTTGCCGTGACCCTCTCTACTCTTTTGCACATGCTATGCGGGTGAAATGATGATACCATGCCAAGTTCCAACATTTTCAGAGTTCATTTTGTAGTGATTTTCAATTTCACGGTCATTTCGCTCTCTCTAAACAAATCGGCAAATGACTGAAAAACTGCGAATGATGTCAGAACGTGTTGGAAATTGATGACGTTGCTTTGAATGTTGCATACTGAACCCAAAATAGTCTGGAGTTCAAATAAGTTTAAAAAACATTGAAGTGCCCGTGTGACAGATGAGTTCTCGTCCGAAACCCTGATACCCCGAAAGAGATTGTCCAGTTTGTACACGAAGTGTGTCCAGTTTTCGCCGTGACCCTCTCTACTCCTATGCACATGCTATGCGGGTGAAATGATGATACCATGCCAAGTTCCAACATTTTCAGAGTTCATTTTGTAGTGATTTTGAATTTCACGGTCATTTCGCTCTCTAAACAAATCGGTAAATGGCTGGAAAACAGCAAATGATGTTAGAACGTGTTGAAAATTGATGACGTCACTTTGAATGCTGCATACTGAACCCAAAATAGTCTGGAGTTCAAATAAGTTTAAAAAACATTGAAGTGCCCGTGTAACAGATGAGTTCTCGTCCGAAACCCTGATACTCTGAAAGACATTGTCCAGTTTGTACACGAAGTGCGTCCAGTTTTCGCCGTGACCCTCTTTACTCTTTTGCACATGCTATGCGGGTGAAATGATGACACCATGCTGAGTTCCAACATTTTCAGAATTCATTTTGTAGTGAATTTCAATTTCACGGTCATTTCGCTCTCTAAACAGATCGGTAAATGACTGAAAAACAGCAAATGATGTCAGAACGTGTTGGAAATTGATGACGTCGCGTTGAATGCTGCATACTGAACCCAAAATAGTCTGGAGTTCAAATAAGTTTAAAAAACATTGAAGTGCCCGTGTAACAAATGAGTTCTCGTCCGAAACCCTGATACCCCGAAAGAGATTGTCCAGTTTGTACACGAAGTGCGTCAAGTTTCCGCCGTGACCCTCTCTACTCCGTTGCACATGCTATGCGGGTGAAATGATGATACCATGCGAAGTTCCAACATTTTCAGAGTTCATTTTGTAGTGATTTTCAATTTCACAGTCAGTTCGCTCTCTAAACAAATCGGTAAATGACTGAAAAACAGCAAATGATGTCAGAACGTGTTGAAAATTGATGACGTCGCTTTGAATGCTGCATACTGAACCCAAAATAGTCTGGAGTTCAAATAACTTTAAAAAACATTGAAGTGCCCGTGTAAGAGATGAGTTCTCGTCCCAAACCCTGATACTCCGAAAGAGATTGTCCAGTTTGTACACGAAGTGCGTCCAGTTTTCGCCGTGACCCTCTCTACTCTTTTGCACATGCTATGCGGGTGAAATGATGACACCATGCCAAGTTCCAACATTTTCAGAATTCATTTTGTAGTGATTTTCAATTTCACGGTCATTTCGCTCTCTAAACAAATCGGTAAATGACTAAAAAACAGCAAATGATGTCAGAATGTGTTGGAAATTGATGACGTCGCTTTGAATGCTGCATACTGAACCCAAAATAGTCTGGAGTTCAAATAAGTTTAAAAAACATTGAAGTGCCCGTGTAACATATGAGTTCTCGTCCGAAACCCTGATACCCCGAAAGAGATTGTCCAGTTTGTACACGAAGTGCGTCCAGTTTCCGCCGTGACCCTCTCTACTCCGTTGCACATGCTATGCGGGTGAAATGATGATACCATGCGAAGTTCCAACATTTTCAGAGTTCATTTTGTAGTGATTTTCAATTTCACAGTCAGTTCGCTCTCTAAACAAATCGGTAAATGACTGAAAAACAGCAAATGATGTCAGAACGTGTTGAAAATTGATGACGTCGCTTTGAATGCTGCATACTGAACCCAAAATAGTCCGGAGTTCAAATAAGTTTAAAAAACATTGAAGTTCCCATGTAACAGACGAGTTCTCGTCCGAAACCCTGATACTCCGAAAGAGATTGTCCAGTTTGTACACGAAGTGCGTCCAGTTTTTGCCGTGACCCTCTCTACTCTTTTGCACATGCTATGCGGGTGAAATGATGAAACCATGCCAAGTTCTAACATTTTCAGAGTTCATTTTGTAGTGATTTTCAATTTCACGGTCATTTAGATCTCTCTAAACAAATCGGTAAATGACTGAAAAACAGCAAATGATGTCAGAACGTGTTGGAAATTGATGACGTCGCTGTGAATGCTGCATACTGAACCCAAAATAGTCAGGAATTCAAATAAGTTTAAAAAACATTGAAGTGCCCGTGTAACAGATGAGTTCTCGTCCGAAACCCTGATACCCCGAAAGAGATTGTCCAGTTTGTACACGAAGTGCGTCCAGTTTTCGCCGTGCCCCTCTCTACTCTTTTGCACATGCTATGCGGGTGAAATGATGAAACCATGCCAAGTTCCAACATTTTCGGAGTTCATTTTGTAGTGATTTTCAACTTCGCGGTCATTTCGGTCTCTAAACAAGTCGGTAAATGACTGAAAAACAGTAAGTGATGTCAGAACGTGTTGAAAGTTGATGACGTCGCTTTGAATGCTGCATCCTATACCCAAAATAGTCTGGAGTTAAAATAAGTTTAAAAAACATTGAAGTGCCCGTGTAACAGATGAGTTCTCGTCCCAAACCATGATACTCCGAAAGATATTGTCCAGTTTGTACACGAAGTGCGTCCAGTTTTCGCCGTGACCCTCTTTACTCTTTTGCACATGCTATGCGGGTGAAATGATGACACCACGCTAAGTTCCAACATTTTCAGAATTCATTTTGTAGTGATTTTCAATTTCAGGTCATTTCGCTCTCTGTAAACAAATCGGTAAATGACTGAAAAACAGCAAATGATGTCAGAACGTGTTGGAAATTGATGACGTCGCTTTGAATGTTGCATACTGAACCCAAAATAGTCTGGAGTTCAAATAAGTTTAAAAAACATTGAAGTGCCCGTGTAACAGATGAGTTCTCGTCCGAAACCCTGATACCCCGAAAGAGATTGTCCAGTTTGTACACGAAGTTCGTCCAGTTTCCAACGTGACCCTCTCTACTCCGTTGCAGATGCTATGCGGGTGAAATGATGATACCGTGCAAAGTTCCAACATTTTCAGAGTTCATTTTGTACTGATTTTCAATTTCATGGTCAGTTCGCTCTCTAAACAAATCGGTAAATGACTGAAAAACAGCAAATGATGTCAGAACGTGTTGAAAATTGATGACGTCGCTTTGAATGCTGCATACTGAACCCAAAATAGTCTGGAGTTCAAATAAGTTTAAAAAACATTGAAGTGCCCGTGTAACAGATGAGTTCTTGTTCGAAATCCTGATACCCCGAAAGAGATTGTCCAGTTTGTACACGAAGTGCGTCCAGTTTTCGCCGTGAGCCTCTCTACTCCTTTGCACATGCTATGCGGGTGAAATGATGATACCATGCCACGTTCCAACATTTTCAGAGTTCATTTTGTAGTGATTTTCAATTTCACGGTCAGTTCGCTCTCTAAACAAATCGGTAAATGACTGAAAAACAGCAAATGATGTCAGAACGTGTTGGAAATTGATGACGTCGCTTTGAATGCTGCATACTGAACCCAAAATAGTCTGGAGTTCAAATAAGTTTGAAAAACATTGAAGTGCCCGTGTAACAGATGAGTTCTCGTCCGAAACCCTGATACCCCGAAAGAGATTCTCCAGTTTGTACACGAAGTGCGTCCAGTTTTTGCCGTGACCCTCTCTACTCTTTTGCACATGCTATGCGGGTGAAATGATGATACCATGCCAAGTTCCAACATTTTCAGAGTTCATTTTGTAGTGATTTTCAATTTCACGGTCATTTCGCTCTCTCTAAACAAATCGGCAAATGACTGAAAAACTGCGAATGATGTCAGAACGTGTTGGAAATTGATGACGTTGCTTTGAATGCTGCATACTGAACCCAAAATAGTCTGGAGTTCAAATAAGTTTAAAAAACATTGAAGTGCCCGTGTAACAGATGAGTTCTCAGCCGAAACCCTGATACTCCGAAAGACATTGTCCAGTTTGTACACGAAGTGCGTCCAGTTTTCGCCATGACCCTCTTTACTCTTTTGCACATGCTATGCGGGTGAAATGATGACACCATGCTAAGTTCCAACATTTTCAGAATTCATTTTGTAGTGAATTTCAATTTCACGGTCATTTCGCTCTCTAAACAAATCGGCAAATGACTGAAAAACAGCAAATGATGTTAGAACGTGTTGGAAATTGATGACGTCGCTTTGAATGCTGCATACTGAACCCAAAATAGTCTGGAGTTCAAATAAGTTTAAAAAACATTGAAGTGCCCGTGTAACAGATGAGTTCTCGTCCGAAACCCTAATACACCGAAAGAGATTGTCCAGTTTGTACACGAAGTGTGTCCAGTTTTCGCCGTGACCCTCTCTACTCCTATGCACATGCTATGCGGGTGAAATGATGATACCATGCCAAGTTCCAACATTTTCAGAGTTCATTTTATAGTGATTTTGTATTTCACCGTCATTTCGCTCTCTAAACAAATCGGTAAATGACTGAAAAACAGCAAATGATGTCAGAACGTGTTGAAAATTGATGACGTCGCTTTGAATGCTGCATACTGAACCTAAAATAGTCTGGAGTTCAAATAAGTTTAAAAAACATTGAAGTGCCCGTGTAACAGATGAGTTCTCGTCCGAAACCCTGATACCCCGAAAGAGATTGTCCAGTTTGTACACGAAGTGCGTCCAGTTTTCGCCGTGACCCTCTTTACTCTTTTGCACATGCTATGCGGGTAAAATGATGACACCATGCTAAGTTCCAACATTTTCAGAATTCATTTTGTAGTGAATTTCAATTTCACGGTCATTTCGCTCTCTAAACAAATCGGCAAATGACTGAAAAACAGCAAATGATGTCAGAACGTGTTGGAAATTGATGACGTCGCTTTGAATGCTGCATACTGAACCCAAAATAGTCTGGAGTTCAAATAAGTTTAAAAAACATTGAAGTGCCCATGTAACAGATGAGTTCTTGTTCGAAACCCTAATACCCCGAAAGAGATTGTCCAGTTTGTACACGAAGTGCAACCAGTTTTCGCCGTGAGCCTCTCTACTCCTTTGCACATGCTATGCGGGTGAAATGATGATACCATGCCACGTTCCAACATTTTCAGAGTTCATTTTGTAGTGATTTTCAATTTCACGGTCAGTTCGCTCTCTAAACAAATCGGTAAATGACTGAAAAACAGCAAATGATGTCAGAACGTGTTGGAAATTGATGACGTCGCTTTGAATGCTGCATACTGAACCCAAAATAGTCTGGAGTTCAAATAAGTTTGAAAAACATTGAAGTGCCCGTGTAACAGATGAGTTCTCGTCCGAAACCCTGATGCCCCGAAAGAGATTCTCCAGTTTGTACACGAAGTGCGTCCAGTTTTTGCCGTGACCCTCTCTACTCTTTTGCACATGCTATGCGGGTGAAATGATGATACCATGCCAAGTTCCAACATTTTCAGAGTTCATTTTGTAGTGATTTTCAATTTCACGGTCATTTCGCTCTCTCTAAACAAATCGGCAAATGACTGAAAAACTGCGAATGATGTCAGAACGTGTTGGAAATTGATGACGTTGCTTTGAATGCTGCATACTGAACCCAAAATAGTCTGGAGTTCAAATAAGTTTAAAAAACATTGAAGTGCCCGTGTAACAGATGAGTTCTCAGCCGAAACCCTGATACTCCGAAAGACATTGTCCAGTTTGTACACGAAGTGCGTCCAGTTTTCGCCATGACCCTCTTTACTCTTTTGCACATGCTATGCGGGTGAAATGATGACACCATGCTAAGTTCCAACATTTTCAGAATTCATTTTGTAGTGAATTTCAATTTCACGGTCATTTCGCTCTCTAAACAAATCGGCAAATGACTGAAAAACAGCAAATGATGTTAGAACGTGTTGGAAATTGATGACGTCGCTTTGAATGCTGCATACTGAACCCAAAATAGTCTGGAGTTCAAATAAGTTTAAAAAACATTGAAGTGCCCATGTAACAGATGAGTTCTTGTTCGAAACCCTAATACCCCGAAAGAGATTGTCCAGTTTGTACACGAAGTGCAACCAGTTTTCGCCGTGAGCCTCTCTACTCCTTTGCACATGCTATGCGGGTGAAATGATGATACCATGCCACGTTCCAACATTTTCAGAGTTCATTTTGTAGTGATTTTCAATTTCACGGTCAGTTCGCTCTCTAAACAAATCGGTAAATGACTGAAAAACAGCAAATGATGTCAGAACGTGTTGGAAATTGATGACGTCGCTTTGAATGCTGCATACTGAACCCAAAATAGTCTGGAGTTCAAATAAGTTTGAAAAACATTGAAGTGCCCGTGTAACAGATGAGTTCTCGTCCGAAACCCTGATACCCCGAAAGAGATTCTCCAGTTTGTACACGAAGTGCGTCCAGTTTTTGCCGTGACCCTCTCTACTCTTTTGCACATGCTATGCGGGTGAAATGATGATACCATGCCAAGTTCCAACATTTTCAGAGTTCATTTTGTAGTGATTTTCAATTTCACGGTCATTTCGCTCTCTCTAAACAAATCGGCAAATGACTGAAAAACTGCGAATGATGTCAGAACGTGTTGGAAATTGATGACGTTGCTTTGAATGCTGCATACTGAACCCAAAATAGTCTGGAGTTCAAATAAGTTTAAAAAACATTGAAGTGCCCGTGTAACAGATGAGTTCTCAGCCGAAACCCTGATACTCCGAAAGACATTGTCCAGTTTGTACACGAAGTGCGTCCAGTTTTCGCCATGACCCTCTTTACTCTTTTGCACATGCTATGCGGGTGAAATGATGACACCATGCTAAGTTCCAACATTTTCAGAATTCATTTTGTAGTGAATTTCAATTTCACGGTCATTTCGCTCTCTAAACAAATCGGCAAATGACTGAAAAACAGCAAATGATGTTAGAACGTGTTGGAAATTGATGACGTCGCTTTGAATGCTGCATACTGAACCCAAAATAGTCTGGAGTTCAAATAAGTTTAAAAAACATTGAAGTGCCCGTGTAACAGATGAGTTCTCGTCCGAAACCCTAATACTCCGAAAGAGATTGTCCAGTTTGTACACGAAGTGTGTCCAGTTTTCGCCGTGACCCTCTCTACTCCTATGCACATGCTATGCGGGTGAAATGATGATACCATGCCAAGTTCCAACATTTTCAGAGTTCATTTTATAGTGATTTTGTATTTCACGGTCATTTCGCTCTCTAAACAAATCGGTAAATGACTGAAAAACAGCAAATGATGTCAGAACGTGTTGAAAATTGAAAGACGTCGCTTTGAATGCTGCATACTGAACCTAAAATAGTCTGGAGTTCAAATAAGTTTAAAAAACATTGAAGTGCCCGTGTAACAGATGAGTTCTCGTCCGAAACCCTGATACCCCGAAAGAGATTGTCCAGTTTGTACACGAAGTGCGTCCAGTTTTCGCCGTGACCCTCTTTACTCTTTTGCACATGCTATGCGGGTAAAATGATGACACCATGCTAAGTTCCAACATTTTCAGAATTCATTTTGTAGTGAATTTCAATTTCACGGTCATTTCGCTCTCTAAACAAATCGGCAAATGACTGAAAAACAGCAAATGATGTCAGAACGTGTTGGAAATTGATGACGTCGCTTTGAATGCTGCATACTGAACCCAAAATAGTCTGGAGTTCAAATAAGTTTAAAAAACATTGAAGTGCCCATGTAACAGATGAGTTCTTGTTCGAAACCCTAATACCCCGAAAGAGATTGTCCAGTTTGTACACGAAGTGCAACCAGTTTTCGCCGTGAGCCTCTCTACTCCTTTGCACATGCTATGCGGGTGAAATGATGATACCATGCCACGTTCCAACATTTTCAGAGTTCATTTTGTAGTGATTTTCAATTTCACGGTCAGTTCGCTCTCTAAACAAATCGGTAAATGACTGAAAAACAGCAAATGATGTCAGAACGTGTTGGAAATTGATGACGTCGCTTTGAATGCTGCATACTGAACCCAAAATAGTCTGGAGTTCAAATAAGTTTGAAAAACATTGAAGTGCCCGTGTAACAGATGAGTTCTCGTCCGAAACCCTGATACCCCGAAAGAGATTCTCCAGTTTGTACACGAAGTGCGTCCAGTTTTTGCCGTGACCCTCTCTATTCTTTTGCACATGCTATGCGGGTGAAATGATGATACCATGCCAAGTTCCAACATTTTCAGAGTTCATTTTGTAGTGATTTTCAATTTCACGGTCATTTCGCTCTCTCTAAACAAATCGGCAAATGACTGAAAAACTGCGAATGATGTCAGAACGTGTTGAAAATTGATGACGTCGCTTTGAATGCTGCATACTGAACCCAAAATAGTCTGGAGTTCAAATAAGTTTAAAAAACATTGAAGTGCCCGTTTAACAGATGAGTTCTCGTCCGAAACCCTGATACCCCGAAAGAGATTGTCCAGTTTGTACACGAAGTGCGTCCAGTTTTCGCCGTGACCCTCTTTACTCTTTTGCACATGCTATGCGGGTGAAATGATGACACCATGCTAAGTTCCAACATTTTCAGAATTCATTTTGTAGTGAATTTCAATTTCACGGTCATTTCGCTCTCTAAACAAATCGGCAAATGACTGAAAAACAGCAAATGATGTCAGAACGTGTTGGAAATTGATGACGTCGCTTTGAATGCTGTATACTGAACCCAAAATAGTCTGGAGTTCAAATAATTTTAAAAAACATTGAAGTGCCCGTGTAACAGATGAGTTCTGAGCCGAAACCCTGATACTCCGAAAGGCATTGTCCAGTTTGTACACGAAATGCGTCCAGTTTTCGCCGCGACCCTCTTTACTCTTTTGCACATGCTATGCGGGTGAAATGATGACTCCATGCTAAGTTCCAACATTTTCAGAATTCATTTTGTAGTGAATTTCAATTTCACGGTCATTTCGCTCTCTAAACAAATCGGCAAATGACTGAAAAACAGCAAATGATGTCAGAACGTGTTGGAAATTGATGACGTCGCTTTGAATGCTGCATACTGAACCCAAAATAGTCTGGAGTTCAAATAAGTTTAAAAAACATTGAAGTGCCCGTGTAACAGATGAGTTCTCGTCCGAAACCCTGATACTCCTTAAGAGATTGTCCAGTTTGTACACGAAGTGCGTCCAGTTTTCGCCGTGACCCTCTCTACGCTTTTGCACATGCTATGCGGGTGAAATGATGAAACCATGCCAAGTTCCAACATTTTCAGAGTTCATTTTGTAGTGATTTTCAATTTCAGGTCATTTCGCTCTCTGTAAAAAAATCGGTAAATGACTGAAAAACAGCAAATGATGTCAGAACGTGTTGGAAATTGATGACGTCGCTTTGAATGCTGCATACTGAACCCAAAAAAGTCTGGAGTTCAAATAAGTTTAAAAAACATTGAAGTGCCCGTGTAACAGATGAGTTCTCGTCCGAAACCCTGATACCCCGAAAGAGATTGTCCAGTTTGTACACGAAGTGCGTCCAGTTTCCGCCGTGACCCTCTCTACTCCGTTGCACATGCTATGCGGGTGAAATGATGATACCATGCAAAGTTCCAACATTTTCAGAGTTCATTTTGTACAGATTTTCAATTTCATGGTCAGTTCGCTCTCTAAACAAATCGGTAAATGACTGAAAAACAGCAAATGATGTCAGAACGTGTTGAAAATTGATGACGTCGCTTTGAATGCTGCATACTGAACCCAAAATAGTCTGGAGTTCAAATAAGTTTAAAAAACATTGAAGTGCCCGTGTAACAGATGAGTTCTTGTCCGAAACCCTGATACCCCGAAAAAGATTGTCCAGTTTGTACACGAAGTGCGTCCAGTTTTCGCCGTGACCCTCTCTACTCCTTTGCCCATGCTATGCGGGTGAAATGATGATACCATGCCAAGTTCCAACATTTTCAGAGTTCATTTTGTAGTGATTTTCAATTTCACGGTCAGTTCGCTCTCTAAACAAATCGGTAAATGACTGAAAAACAGCAAATGATGTCAGAACGTGTTGGAAATTGATGACGTCGCTTTGAATGCTGCATACTGAACCCAAAATAGTCTGGAGTTCAAATAAGTTTGAAAAACATTGAAGTGCCCGTGTAACAGATGAGTTCTCGTCCGAAACCCTGATACCCCGAAAGAGATTCTCCAGTTTGTACACGAAGTGCGTCCAGTTTTTGCCGTGACCCTCTCTACTCTTTTGCACATGCTATGCGAGTGAAATGATGATACCATGCCAAGTTCCAACATTTTCAGAGTTCATTTTGTAGTGATTTTCAATTTCACGGTCATTTCGCTCTCTCTAAACAAATCGGCAAATGACTGAAAAACTGCGAATGATGTCAGAACGTGTTGGAAATTGATGACGTTGCTTTGAATGCTGCATACTGAACCCAAAATAGTCTGGAGTTCAAATAAGTTTAAAAAACATTGAAGTGCCCGTGTAACAGATGAGTTCTCGTCCGAAACCCTGATACCCCAAAGAGATTCTCCAGTTTGTACACGAAGTGCGTCCAGTTTTCGCCGTGACCCTCTTTACTCTTTTGCACATGCTATGCGGGTGAAATGATGACACCATGCTAAGTTCCAACATTTTCAGAATTCATTTTGTAGTGAATTTCAATTTCACGGTCATTTCGCTCTCTAAACAAATCGGCAAATGACTGAAAAACTGCGAATGATGTCAGAACGTGTTGGAAATTGATGACGTTGCTTTGAATGCTGCATACTGAACCCAAAATAGTCTGGAGTTCAAATAAGTTTAAAAAACATTGAAGTGCCCGTGTAATAGATGAGTTCTCAGCCGAAACCCTGATACTCCGAAAGACATTGTCCAGTTTTCGCCGTGACCCTCTTTACTCTTTTGCACATGCTATGCGGGTGAAATGATGACACCATGCTAAGTTCCAACATTTTCAGAATTCATTTTGTAGTGAATTTCAATTTCACGGTCATTTCGCTCTCTAAACAAATCGGCAAATGACTGAAAAACAACAAATGATGTCAGAACGTGTTGGAAATTGATGACGTCGCTTTGAATGCTGCATACTGAACCCAAAATAGTCTGGAGTTCAAATAAGTTTAAAAAACATTGAAGTGCCCGTGTAACAGATGAGTTCTCGTCCGAAACCCTGATACCCCGAAAGAGATTGTCCAGTTTGTACACGAAGTGCGTCCAGTTTTCGCCGTGACCCTCTTTACTCTTTTGCACATGCTATGCGGGTGAAATGATGACACCATGCTAAGTTCCAACATTTTCAGAATTCATTTTGTAGTGAATTTCAATTTCACGGTCATTTCGCTCTCTAAACAAATCGGCAAATGACTGAAAAACAGCAAATGATGTCAGAACGTGTTGGAAATTGATGACGTCGCTTCGAATGCTGCATACTGAACCCAAAATAGTCTGGAGTTCAAATAATTTTAAAAAACATTGAAGTGCCCGTGTAACAGATGAGTTCTCAGCCGAAACCCTGATACTCCGAAAGACATTGTCCAGTTTGTACACGAAATGCGTCCAGTTTTCGCCGCGACCCTCTTTACTCTTTTGCACATGCTATGCGGGTGAAATGATGACTCCATGCTAAGTTCCAACATTTTCAGAATTCATTTTGTAGTGAATTTCAATTTCACGGTCATTTCGCTCTCTAAACAAATCGGCAAATGACTGAAAAACAGCAAATGATGTCAGAACGTGTTGGAAATTGATGACGTCGCTTTGAACGCTGCATACTGAACCCAAAATAGTCTGGAGTTCAAATAAGTTTAAAAAACATTGAAGTGCCCGTGTAACTGATGAGTTCTCGTCCGAAACCCTGATACTCCGAAAGAGATTGTCCAGTTTGTACACGAAGTGCGTCCAGTTTTCGCCGTGACCCTCTCTACGCTTTTGGACATGCTATGCGGGTGAAATGATGAAACCATGCCAAGTTCCAACATTTTCAGAGTTCATTTTGTAGTGATTTTCAATTTCAGGTCATTTCGCTCTCTGTAAACAAATCGGTAAATGACTGAAAAACAGCAAATGATGTCAGAACGTGTTGGAAATTGATGACGTCGCTTTGAATGCTGCATACTGAACCCAAAAAAGTCTGGAGTTCAAATAAGTTTAAAAAACATTGAAGTGCCCGTGTAACAGATGAGTTCTCGTCCGAAACCCTGATACCCCGAAAGAGATTGTCCAGTTTGTACACGAAGTGCGTCCAGTTTCCGCCGTGACCCTCTCTACTCCGTTGCACATGCTATGCGGGTGAAATGATGATACCATGCAAAGTTCCAACATTTTCAGAGTTCATTTTGTACAGATTTTCAACTTCATGGTCAGTTCGCTCTCTAAACAAATCGGTAAATGACTGAAAAACAGCAAATGATGTCAGAACGTGTTGAAAATTGATGACGTTGCTTTGAATGCTGCATACTGAACCCAAAATAGTCTGGAGTTCAAATAAGTTTATAAAACATTGAAGTGCCCGTGTAACAGATGAGTTCTTGTCCGAAACCCTGATACCCCGAAAGAGATTGTCCAGTTTGTACACGAAGTGCGTCCAGTTTTCGCCGTGACCCTCTCTACTCCTTTGCACATGCTATGCGGGTGAAATGATGATACCATGCCAAGTTCCAACTTTTTCAGAGTTCATTTTGTAGTGATTTTCAATTTCACGGTCAGTTCGCTCTCTAAACAAATCGGTAAATGACTGAAAAACAGCAAATGATGTCAGAACGTGTTGGAAATTGATGACGTCGCTTTGAATGCTGCATACTGAACCCAAAATAGTCTGGAGTTCAAATAAGTTTGAAAAACATTGAAGTGCCCGTGTAACAGATGAGTTCTCGTCCGAAACCCTGATACCCCGAAAGAGATTGTCCAGTTTGTACACGAAGTGCGTCCAGTTTTTGCCGTGACCCTCTCTACTCTTTTGCACATGCTATGCGGGTGAAATGATGATACCATGCCAAGTTCCAACATTTTCAGAGTTCATTTTGTAGTGATTTTCAATTTCACGGTCATTTCGCTCTCTCTAAACAAATCGGCAAATGACTGAAAAACTGCGAATGATGTCAGAACGTGTTGGAAATTGATGACGTTGCTTTGAATGCTGCATACTGAACCAAAAATAGTCTGGAGTTCAAATAAGTTTTAAAAACATTGAAGTGCCCGTGTAACAGATGAGTTCTCAGCCGAAACCCTGATACTCCGAAAGACATTGTCCAGTTTTCGCCGTGACCCTCTTTACTCTTTTGCACATGCTATGCGGGTGAAATGATGACACCATGCTAAGTTCCAACATTTTCAGAATTCATTTTGTAGTGAATTTCAATTTCACGGTCATTTCGCTCTCTAAACAAATCGGCAAATGACTGAAAAACAGCAAATGATGTCAGAACGTGTTGGAAATTGATGACGTCGCTTTGAATGCTGCATACTGAACCCAAAATAGTCTGGAGTTCAAATAATTTTAAAAAACATTGAAGTGCCCGTGTAACAGATGAGTTCTCAGCCGAAACCCTGATACTCCGAAAGACATTGTCCAGTTTGTACACGAAATGCGTCCAGTTTTCGCCGCGACCCTCTTTACTCTTTTGCACATGCTATGCGGGTGAAATGATGACTCCATGCCAAGTTCCAACATTTTCAGAGTTCATTTTGTAGTGATTTTCAATTTCAGGTCATTCGCTCTCTAAACAAATCGGCAAATGACTGAAAAACAGCAAATGATGTCAGAACGTGTTGGAAATTGATGACGTCGCTTTGAATGCTGCATACTGAACCCAAAAAAGTCTGGAGTTCAAATAAGTTTAAAAAACATTGAAGTGCCCGTGTAACAGATGAGTTCTCGTCCGAAACCCTGATACTCCGAAAGAGATTGTCCAGTTTGTACACGAAGTGCGTCCAGTTTCCGCCGTGACCCTCTCTACGCTTTTGCACATGCTATGCGGGTGAAATGATGATACCATGCAAAGTTCCAACATTTTCAGAGTTCATTTTGTACAGATTTTCAATTTCATGGTGAGTTCGCTCTCTAAACAAATCGGTAAATGACTGAAAAACAGCAAATGATGTCAGAACGTGTTGGAAATTGATGACGTCGCTTTGAATGCTGCATACTGAACCCAAAAAAGTCTGGAGTTCAAATAAGTTTGAAAAACATTGAAGTGCCCGTGTAACAGATGAGTTCTCGTCCGAAACCCTGATACCCCGAAAGAGATTCTCCAGTTTGTACACGAAGTGCGTCCAGTTTTTGCCGTGACCCTCTCTACTCTTTTGCACATGCTATGCGGATGAAATGATGATACCATGCCAAGTTCCAACATTTTCAGAGTTCATTTTGTAGTGATTTTCAATTTCACGGTCATTTCGCTCTCTCTAAACAAATCGGCAAATGACTGAAAAACTGCGAATGATGTCAGAACGTGTTGGAAATTGATGACGTTGCTTTGAATGCTGCATACTGAACCCAAAATAGTCTGGAGTTCAAATAAGTTTAAAAAACATTGAAGTGCCCGTGTAACAGATGAGTTCTCAGCCGAAACCCTGATACTCCGAAAGACATTGTCCAGTTTTCGCCGTGACCCTCTTTACTCTTTTGCACATGCTATGCGGGTGAAATGATGACACCATGCTAAGTTCCAACATTTTCAGAATTCATTTTGTAGTGAATTTCAATTTCACGGTCATTTTGCTCTCTAAACAAATCGGCAAATGACTGGAAAACAACAAATGATGTCAGAACGTGTTGGAAATTGATGATGTCGCTTTGAATGCTGCATACTGAACCCAAAAAAGTCTGGAGTTCAAATAAGTTTAAAAAACATTGAAGTGCCCGTGTAACAGATGAGTTCTCGTCCGAAACCCTGATACTCCGAAAGAGATTGTCCAGTTTGTACACGAAGTGCGTCCAGTTTCCGCCGTGACCCTCTCTACGCTTTTGCACATGCTATGCGGGTGAAATGATGATACCATGCAAAGTTCCAACATTTTCAGAGTTCATTTTGTACAGATTTTCAATTTCATGGTGAGTTCGCTCTCTAAACAAATCGGTAAATGACTGAAAAACAGCAAATGATGTCAGAACGTGTTGGAAATTGATGACGTCGCTTTGAATGCTGCATACTGAACCCAAAAAAGTCTGGAGTTCAAATAAGTTTGAAAAACATTGAAGTGCCCGTGTAACAGATGAGTTCTCGTCCGAAACCCAGATACCCCGAAAGAGATTGTCCAGTTTGTACACGAAGTGCGTCCAGTTTTCGCCGTGACCCTCTCTACTCCTTTGCACATGCTATGCGGGTGAAATGATGATACCATGCCAAGTTCCAACTTTTTCAGAGTTCATTTTGTAGTGATTTTCAATTTCACGGTCAGTTCGCTCTCTAAACAAATCGGTAAATGACTGAAAAACAGCAAATGATGTCAGAACGTGTTGGAAATTGATGACGTCGCTTTGAATGCTGCATACTGAACCCAAAATAGTCTGGAGTTCAAATAAGTTTGAAAAACATTGAAGTGCCCGTGTAACAGATGAGTTCTCGTCCGAAACCCTGATACCCCGAAAGAGATTGTCCAGTTTGTACACGAAGTGCGTCCAGTTTTTGCCGTGACCCTCTCTACTCTTTTGCACATGCTATGCGGGTGAAATGATGATACCATGCCAAGTTCCAACATTTTCAGAGTTCATTTTGTAGTGATTTTCAATTTCACGGTCATTTCGCTCTCTCTAAACAAATCGGCAAATGACTGAAAAACTGCGAATGATGTCAGAACGTGTTGGAAATTGATGACGTTGCTTTGAATGCTGCATACTGAACCAAAAATAGTCTGGAGTTCAAATAAGTTTTAAAAACATTGAAGTGCCCGTGTAACAGATGAGTTCTCAGCCGAAACCCTGATACTCCGAAAGACATTGTCCAGTTTTCGCCGTGACCCTCTTTACTCTTTTGCACATGCTATGCGGGTGAAATGATGACACCATGCTAAGTTCCAACATTTTCAGAATTCATTTTGTAGTGAATTTCAATTTCACGGTCATTTCGCTCTCTAAACAAATCGGCAAATGACTGAAAAACAGCAAATGATGTCAGAACGTGTTGGAAATTGATGACGTCGCTTTGAATGCTGCATACTGAACCCAAAATAGTCTGGAGTTCAAATAATTTTAAAAAACATTGAAGTGCCCGTGTAACAGATGAGTTCTCAGCCGAAACCCTGATACTCCGAAAGACATTGTCCAGTTTGTACACGAAATGCGTCCAGTTTTCGCCGCGACCCTCTTTACTCTTTTGCACATGCTATGCGGGTGAAATGATGACTCCATGCCAAGTTCCAACATTTTCAGAGTTCATTTTGTAGTGATTTTCAATTTCAGGTCATTCGCTCTCTAAACAAATCGGCAAATGACTGAAAAACAGCAAATGATGTCAGAACGTGTTGGAAATTGATGACGTCGCTTTGAATGCTGCATACTGAACCCAAAAAAGTCTGGAGTTCAAATAAGTTTAAAAAACATTGAAGTGCCCGTGTAACAGATGAGTTCTCGTCCGAAACCCTGATACTCCGAAAGAGATTGTCCAGTTTGTACACGAAGTGCGTCCAGTTTCCGCCGTGACCCTCTCTACGCTTTTGCACATGCTATGCGGGTGAAATGATGATACCATGCAAAGTTCCAACATTTTCAGAGTTCATTTTGTACAGATTTTCAATTTCATGGTGAGTTCGCTCTCTAAACAAATCGGTAAATGACTGAAAAACAGCAAATGATGTCAGAACGTGTTGGAAATTGATGACGTCGCTTTGAATGCTGCATACTGAACCCAAAAAAGTCTGGAGTTCAAATAAGTTTGAAAAACATTGAAGTGCCCGTGTAACAGATGAGTTCTCGTCCGAAACCCTGATACCCCGAAAGAGATTCTCCAGTTTGTACACGAAGTGCGTCCAGTTTTTGCCGTGACCCTCTCTACTCTTTTGCACATGCTATGCGGATGAAATGATGATACCATGCCAAGTTCCAACATTTTCAGAGTTCATTTTGTAGTGATTTTCAATTTCACGGTCATTTCGCTCTCTCTAAACAAATCGGCAAATGACTGAAAAACTGCGAATGATGTCAGAACGTGTTGGAAATTGATGACGTTGCTTTGAATGCTGCATACTGAACCCAAAATAGTCTGGAGTTCAAATAAGTTTAAAAAACATTGAAGTGCCCGTGTAACAGATGAGTTCTCAGCCGAAACCCTGATACTCCGAAAGACATTGTCCAGTTTTCGCCGTGACCCTCTTTACTCTTTTGCACATGCTATGCGGGTGAAATGATGACACCATGCTAAGTTCCAACATTTTCAGAATTCATTTTGTAGTGAATTTCAATTTCACGGTCATTTCGCTCTCTAAACAAATCGGCAAATGACTGGAAAACAACAAATGATGTCAGAACGTGTTGGAAATTGATGACGTCGCTTTGAATGCTGCATACTGAACCCAAAAAAGTCTGGAGTTCAAATAAGTTTAAAAAACATTGAAGTGCCCGTGTAACAGATGAGTTCTCGTCCGAAACCCTGATACTCCGAAAGAGATTGTCCAGTTTGTACACGAAGTGCGTCCAGTTTCCGCCGTGACCCTCTCTACGCTTTTGCACATGCTATGCGGGTGAAATGATGATACCATGCAAAGTTCCAACATTTTCAGAGTTCATTTTGTACAGATTTTCAATTTCATGGTGAGTTCGCTCTCTAAACAAATCGGTAAATGACTGAAAAACAGCAAATGATGTCAGAACGTGTTGGAAATTGATGACGTCGCTTTGAATGCTGCATACTGAACCCAAAAAAGTCTGGAGTTCAAATAAGTTTGAAAAACATTGAAGTGCCCGTGTAACAGATGAGTTCTCGTCCGAAACCCTGATACCCCGAAAGAGATTCTCCAGTTTGTACACGAAGTGCGTCCAGTTTTTGCCGTGACCCTCTCTACTCTTTTGCACATGCTATGCGGATGAAATGATGATACCATGCCAAGTTCCAACATTTTCAGAGTTCATTTTGTAGTGATTTTCAATTTCACGGTCATTTCGCTCTCTCTAAACAAATCGGCAAATGACTGAAAAACTGCGAATGATGTCAGAACGTGTTGGAAATTGATGACGTTGCTTTGAATGCTGCATACTGAACCCAAAATAGTCTGGAGTTCAAATAAGTTTAAAAAACATTGAAGTGCCCGTGTAACAGATGAGTTCTCAGCCGAAACCCTGATACTCCGAAAGACATTGTCCAGTTTTCGCCGTGACCCTCTTTACTCTTTTGCACATGCTATGCGGGTGAAATGATGACACCATGCTAAGTTCCAACATTTTCAGAATTCATTTTGTAGTGAATTTCAATTTCACGGTCATTTCGCTCTCTAAACAAATCGGCAAATGACTGAAAAACAACAAATGATGTCAGAACGTGTTGGAAATTGATGACGTCGCTTTGAATGCTGCATACTGAACCCAAAATAGTCTGGAGTTCAAATAAGTTTAAAAAACATTGAAGTGCCCGTGTAACAGATGAGTTCTCGTCCGAAACCCTAATACCCCGAAAGAGATTCTCCAGTTTGTACACGAAGTGCGTCCAGTTTTCGCCGTGACCCTCTTTACTCTTTTGCACATGCTATGCGGGTGAAATGATGACACCATGCTAAGTTCCAACATTTTCAGAATTCATTTTGTAGTGAATTTCAATTTCACGGTCATTTCGCTCTCTAAACAAATCGGCAAATGACTGAAAAGCAGCAAATGATGTCAGAACGTGTTGGAAATTGATGACGTCGCTTTGAATGCTGCATACTGAACCCAAAATAGTCTGGAGTTCAAATAATTTTAAAAAACATTGAAGTGCCCGTGTAACAGATGAGTTCTCAGCCGAAACCCTGATACTCCGAAAGACATTGTCCAGTTTGTACACGAAATGCGTCCAGTTTTCGCCGCGACCCTCTTTACTCTTTTGCACATGCTATGCGGGTGAAATGATGAAACCATGCCAAGTTCCAACATTTTCAGAGTTCATTTTGTAGTGATTTTCAATTTCAGGTCATTTCGCTCTCTGTAAACAAATCGGTAAATGACTGAAAAACAGCAAATGATGTCAGAACGTGTTGGAAATTGATGACGTCGCTTTGAATGCTGCATACTGAACCCAAAAAAGTCTGGAGTTCAAATAAGTTTAAAAAACATTGAAGTGCCCGTGTAACAGATGAGTTCTCGTCCGAAACCCTGATACCCCGAAAGAGATTGTCCAGTTTGTACACGAAGTGCGTCCAGTTTCCGCCGTGACCCTCTCTACTCCGTTGCACATGCTATGCGGGTGAAATGATGATACCATGCAAAGTTCCAACATTTTTAGAGTTCATTTTGTACAGATTTTCAATTTCATGGTCAGTTCGCTCTCTAAACAAATCGGTAAATGACTGAAAAACAGCAAATGATGTCAGAACGTGTTGGAAATTGATGACGTCGCTTTGAATGCTGCATACTGAACCCAAAAAAGTCTGGAGTTCAAATAAGTTTAAAAAACATTGAAGTGCCCGTGTAACAGATGAGTTCTCGTCCGAAACCTTGATACCCCGAAAGAGATTGTCCAGTTTGTACACGAAGTGCGTCCAGTTTCCGCCGTGACCCTCTCTACTCCGTTGCACATGCTATGCGGGTGAAATGATGATACCATGCAAGGTTCCAACATTTTCAGGGTTCATTTTGTACAGATTTTCAATTTCATGGTCAGTTCGCTCTCTAAACAAATCGGTAAATGACTGAAAAACAGCAAATGATGTCAGAACGTGTTGAAAATTGATGACGTCGCTTTGAATGCTGCATACTGAACCCAAAATAGTCTGGAGTTCAAATAAGTTTATAAAACATTGAAGTGCCCGTGTAACAGATGAGTTCTTGTCCGAAAACCTGATACCCCGAAAGAGATTGTCCAGTTTGTACACGAAGTGCGTCCAGTTTTCGCCGTGACCCTCTCTACTCCTTTGCACATGCTATGCGTGTGAAATGATGATACCATGCCAAGTTCCAACATTTTCAGAGTTCATTTTGTAGTGACTTTCAATTTCACGGTCAGTTCGCTCTCTAAACAAATCGGTAAATGACTGAAAAACAGCAAATGATGTCAGAACGTGTTGGAAATTGATGACGTCGCTTTCAATGTTGCATACTGAACCCAAAATAGTCTTGAGTTCAAATAAGTTTGAAAAACATTGAAGTGCCCGTGTAACAGATGAGTTCTCGTCCGAAACCCTGATACCCCGAAAGAGATTCTCCAGTTTGTACACGAAGTGCGTCCAGTTTTTGCCGTGACCCTCTCTACTCTTTTGCACATGCTATGCGGGTGAAATGATGATACCATGCCAAGTTCCAACATTTTCAGAGTTCATTTTGTAGTGATTTTCAATTTCACGGTCATTTCGCTCTCTCTAAACAAATCGGCAAATGACTGAAAAACTGCGAATGATGTCAGAACGTGTTGGAAATTGATGACGTTGCTTTGAATGCTGCATACTGAACCCAAAATAGTCTGGAGTTCAAATAAGTTTAAAAAACATTGAAGTGCCCGTGTAACAGATGAGTTCTCAGCCGAAACCCTGATACTCCGAAAGACATTGTCCAGTTTTCGCCGTGACCCTCTTTACTCTTTTGCACATGCTATGCGGGTGAAATGATGACACCATGCTAAGTTCCAACATTTTCAGAATTCATTTTGTAGTGAATTTCAATTTCACGGTCATTTCGCTCTCTAAACAAATCGGCAAATGACTGAAAAACAACAAATGATGTCAGAACGTGTTGGAAATTGATGACGTCGCTTTGAATGCTGCATACTGAACCCAAAATAGTCTGGAGTTCAAATAAGTTTAAAAAACATTGAAGTGCCCGTGTAACAGATGAGTTCTCGTCCGAAACCCTGATACCCCGAAAGAGATTCTCCAGTTTGTACACGAAGTGCGTCCAGTTTTCGCCGTGACCCTCTTTACTCTTTTGCACATGCTATGCGGGTGAAATGATGACACCATGCTAAGTTCCAACATTTTCAGAATTCATTTTGTAGTGAATTTCAATTTCACGGTCATTTCGCTCTCTAAACAAATCGGCAAATGACTGAAAAGCAGCAAATGATGTCAGAACGTGTTGGAAATTGATGACGTCGCTTTGAATGCTGCATACTGAACCCAAAATAGTCTGGAGTTCAAATAATTTTAAAAAACATTGAAGTGCCCGTGTAACAGATGAGTTCTCAGCCGAAACCCTGATACTCCGAAAGACATTGTCCAGTTTGTACACGAAATGCGTCCAGTTTTCGCCGCGACCCTCTTTACTCTTTTGCACATGCTATGCGGGTGAAATGATGACTCCATGCTAAGTTCCAACATTTTCAGAAGACATTTTGTAGTGAATTTCAATTTCACGGTCATTTCGCTCTCTAAACAAATCGGCAAATGACTGAAAAACAGCAAATGATGTCAGAACGTGTTGGAAATTGATGACGTCGCTTTGAATGCTGCATACTGAACCCAAAATAGTCTGGAGTTCAAATAAGTTTAAAAAACATTGAAGTGCCCGTGTAACAGATGAGTTCTCGTCCGAAACCCTGATACTCCGAAAGAGATTGTCCAGTTTGTACACGAAGTGCGTCCAGTTTTCGCCGTGACCCTCTCTACGCTTTTGCACATGCTATGCGGGTGAAATGATGAAACCATGCCAAGTTCCAACATTTTCAGAGTTCATTTTGTAGTGATTTTCAATTTCAGGTCATTTCGCTCTCTGTAAACAAATCGGTAAATGACTGAAAAACAGCAAATGATGTCAGAACGTGTTGGAAATTGATGACGTCGCTTTGAATGCTGCATACTGAACCCAAAAAAGTCTGGAGTTCAAATAAGTTTAAAAAACATTGAGGTGCCCGTGTAACAGATGAGTTCTCGTCCGAAACCCTGATACCCCGAAAGAGATTGTCCAGTTTGTACACGAAGTGCGTCCAGTTTCCGCCGTGACCCTCTCTACTCCGTTGCACATGCTATGCGGGTGAAATGATGATACCATGCAAAGTTCCAACATTTTCAGAGTTCATTTTGTACAGATTTTCAATTTCATGGTCAGTCCGCTCTCTAAACAAAACGGTAAATAACTGAAAAACAGCAAATGATGTCAGAACGTGTTGAAAATTGATGACGTCGCTTTGAATGCTGCATACTGAACCCAAAATAGTCTGGAGTTCAAATAAGTTTATAAAACATTGAAGTGCCCGTGTAACAGATGAGTTCTCGTCCGAAACCCTGATACCCCGAAAGAGATTCTCCAGTTTGTACACGAAGTGCGTCCAGTTTTCGCCGCGACCCTCTTTACTCTTTTGCACATGCTATGCGGGTGAAATGATGACTCCATGCTAAGTTCCAACATTTTCAGAATTCATTTTGTAGTGAATTTCAATTTCACGGTCATTTCGCTCTCTAAACAAATCGGCAAATGACTGAAAAACAGCAAATGATGTCAGAACGTGTTGGAAATTGATGACGTCGCTTTGAATGCTGCATACTGAACCCAAAATAGTCTGGAGTTCAAATAAGTTTAAAAAACATTGAAGTGCCCGTGTAACAGATGAGTTCTCGTCCGAAACCCTGATACTCCGAAAGAGATTGTCCAGTTTGTACACGAAGTGCGTCCAGTTTTCGCCGTGACCCTCTCTACGCTTTTGCACATGCTATGCGGGTGAAATGATGAAACCATGCCAAGTTCCAACATTTTCAGAGTTCATTTTGTAGTGATTTTCAATTTCAGGTCATTTCGCTCTCTGTAAACAAATCGGTAAATGACTGAAAAACAGCAAATGATGTCAGAACGTGTTGGAAATTGATGACGTCGCTTTGAATGCTGCATACTGAACCCAAAAAAGTCTGGAGTTCAAATAAGTTTAAAAAACATTGAGGTGCCCGTGTAACAGATGAGTTCTCGTCCGAAACCCTGATACCCCGAAAGAGATTGTCCAGTTTGTACACGAAGTGCGTCCAGTTTCCGCCGTGACCCTCTCTACTCCGTTGCACATGCTATGCGGGTGAAATGATGATACCATGCAAAGTTCCAACATTTTCAGAGTTCATTTTGTACAGATTTTCAATTTCATGGTCAGTTCGCTCTCTAAACAAAACGGTAAATAACTGAAAAACAGCAAATGATGTCAGAACGTGTTGAAAATTGATGACGTCGCTTTGAATGCTGCATACTGAACCCAAAATAGTCTGGAGTTCAAATAAGTTTATAAAACATTGAAGTGCCCGTGTAACAGATGAGTTCTCGTCCGAAACCCTGATACCCCGAAAGAGATTCTCCAGTTTGTACACGAAGTGCGTCCAGTTTTCGCCGCGACCCTCTTTACTCTTTTGCACATGCTATGCGGGTGAAATGATGACTCCATGCTAAGTTCCAACATTTTCAGAATTCATTTTGTAGTGAATTTCAATTTCACGGTCATTTCGCTCTCTAAACAAATCGGCAAATGACTGAAAAACAGCAAATGATGTCAGAACGTGTTGGAAATTGATGACGTCGCTTTGAATGCTGCATACTGAACCCAAAATAGTCTGGAGTTCAAATAAGTTTAAAAAACATTGAAGTGCCCGTGTAACAGATGAGTTCTCGTCCGAAACCCTGATACTCCGAAAGAGATTGTCCAGTTTGTACACGAAGTGCGTCCAGTTTTCGCCGTGACCCTCTCTACGCTTTTGCACATGCTATGCGGGTGAAATGATGAAACCATGCCAAGTTCCAACATTTTCAGAGTTCATTTTGTAGTGATTTTCAATTTCAGGTCATTTCGCTCTCTGTAAACAAATCGGTAAATGACTGAAAAACAGCAAATGATGTCAGAACGTGTTGGAAATTGATGACGTCGCTTTGAATGCTGCATACTGAACCCAAAAAAGTCTGGAGTTCAAATAAGTTTAAAAAACATTGAGGTGCCCGTGTAACAGATGAGTTCTCGTCCGAAACCCTGATACCCCGAAAGAGATTGTCCAGTTTGTACACGAAGTGCGTCCAGTTTGCGCCGTGACACTCTCTACTCCGTTGCACATGCTATGCGGGTGAAATGATGATACCATGCAAAGTTCCAACATTTTCAGAGTTCATTTTGTACAGATTTTCAATTTCATGGTCAGTTCGCTCTCTAAACAAAACGGTAAATAACTGAAAAACAGCAAATGATGTCAGAACGTGTTGAAAATTGATGACGTCGCTTTGAATGCTGCATACTGAACCCAAAATAGTCTGGAGTTCAAATAAGTTTATAAAACATTGAAGTGCCCGTGTAACAGATGAGTTCTCGTCCGAAACCCTGATACCCCGAAAGAGATTCTCCAGTTTGTACACGAAGTGCGTCCAGTTTTCGCCGCGACCCTCTTTACTCTTTTGCACATGCTATGCGGGTGAAATGATGACTCCATGCTAAGTTCCAACATTTTCAGAATTCATTTTGTAGTGAATTTCAATTTCACGGTCATTTCGCTCTCTAAACAAATCGGCAAATGACTGAAAAACAGCAAATGATGTCAGAACGTGTTGGAAATTGATGACGTCGCTTTGAATGCTGCATACTGAACCCAAAATAGTCTGGAGTTCAAATAAGTTTAAAAAACATTGAAGTGCCCGTGTAACAGATGAGTTCTCGTCCGAAACCCTGATACTCCGAAAGAGATTGTCCAGTTTGTACACGAAGTGCGTCCAGTTTTCGCCGTGACCCTCTCTACGCTTTTGCACATGCTTTGCGGGTGAAATGATGAAACCATGCCAAGTTCCAACATTTTCAGAGTTCATTTTGTAGTGATTTTCAATTTCAGGTCATTTCGCTCTCTGTAAACAAATCGGTAAATGACTGAAAAACAGCAAATGATGTCAGAACGTGTTGGAAATTGATGACGTCGCTTTGAATGCTGCATACTGAACCCAAAAAAGTCTGGAGTTCGAATAAGTTTAAAAAACATTGAAGTGCCCGTGTAACAGATGAGTTCTTGTCCGAAACCCTGATACCCCGAAAGAGATTGTCCAGTTTGTACACGAAGTGCGTCCAGTTTTCGCTGTGACCCTCTCTACTACTTTGCACATGCTATGCGGGTGAAATGATGATACCATGCCAAGTTCCAACATTTTCAGAGTTCATTTTGTAGTGATTTTCAATTTCACGGTCAGTTCGCTCTCTAAACAAATCGGTAAATGACTGAAAAACAGCAAATGATGTCAGAACGTGTTGGAAATTGATGACGTCGCTTTGAATGCTGCATACTGAACCCAAAATAGTCTGGAGTTCAAATAAGTTTGAAAAACATTGAAGTGCCCGTGTAACAGATGAGTTCTCGTCCGAAATCCTGATACCCCAAAAGAGATTCTCCAGTTTGTACACGAAGTGCGTCCAGTTTTTGCCGTGACCCTCTCTACTCTTTTGCACATGCTATGCGGGTGAAATGATGATACCATGCCAAGTTCCAACATTTTCAGAGTTCATTTTGTAGTGATTTTCAATTTCACGGTCATTTCGCTCTCTCTAAACAAATCGGCAAATGACTGAAAAACTGCGAATGATGTCAGAACGTGTTGGAAATTGATGACGTTGCTTTGAATGCTGCATACTGAACCCAAAATAGTCTGGAGTTCAAATAAGTTTAAAAAACATTGAAGTGCCCGTGTAACAGATGAGTTCTCAGCCGAAACCCAGATACTCCGAAAGACATTGTCCAGTTTGTACACGAAGTGCGTCCAGTTTTCGCCGTGACCCTCTTTACTCTTTTGCACATGCTATGCGGGTGAAATGATGACACCATGCTAAGTTCCAACATTTTCAGAATTCATTTTGTAGTGAATTTCAATTTCACGGTCATTTCGCTCTCTAAACAAATCGGCAAATGACTGAAAAACAACAAATGATGTCAGAACGTGTTGGAAATTGATGACGTCGCTTTGAATGCTGCATACTGAACCCAAAATAGTCTGGAGTTCAAATAAGTTTAAAAAACATTGAAGTGCCCGTGTAACAGATGAGTTCTCGTCCGAAACCCTGATACTCCGAAAGAGATTGTCCAGTTTGTACACGAAGTGTGTCCAGTTTTCGCCGTGACCCTCTCTACTCCTATGCACATGCTATGCGGGTGAAATGATGATACCATGCCAAGTTCCAACATTTTCAGAGTTCATTTTATAGTGATTTTGAATTTCACGGTCATTTCGCTCTCTAAACAAATCGGTAAATGACTGAAAAACAGCAAATGATGTCAGAACGTGTTGAAAATTGATGACGTCGCTTTGAATGCTGCATACTGAACCCAAAATAGTCTGGAGTTCAAATAAGTTTAAAAAACATTGAAGTGCCCGTGTAACAGATGAGTTCTCGTCCGAAACCCTGATACCCCGAAAGAGATTGTCCAGTTTGTACACGAAGTGCGTCCAGTTTTCGCCGTGACCCTCTTTACTCTTTTGCACATGCTATGCGGGTGAAATGATGACACCATGCTAAGTTCCAACATTTTTAGAATTCATTTTGTAGTGAATTTCAATTTCACGGTCATTTCGCTCTCTAAACAAATCGGCAAATGACTGAAAAACAGCAAATGACGTCAGAACGTGTTGGAAATTGATGACGTCGCTTTGAATGCTGCATACTGAACCCAAAATAGTCTGGAGTTCAAATAAGTTTAAAAAATATTGAAGTGCTCGTGTAACAGATGAGTTCTCGTCCGAAACCCTGATACTCCGAAAGAGATTGTCCAGTTTGTACACGAAGTGTGTCCAGTTTTCGCCGTGACCCTCTCTACTCCTATGCACATGCTATGTGGGTGAAATGATGATACCATGCCAAGTTCCAACATTTTCAGAGTTCATTTTATAGTGATTTTGAATTTCACGGTCATTTTGCTCTCTAAACAAATCGGTAAATGACTGAAAAACAGCAAATGATGTCAGAACGTGTTGAAAATTGATGACGTCGCTTTGAATGCTGCATACTGAACCCAAAATAGTCTGGAGTTCAAATAATTTTAAAAAACATTGAAGTGCCCGTGTAACAGATGATTTCTCGTCCGAAACCCTGATACCCCGAAAGAGATTGTCCAGTTTGTACACGAAGTGCGTCCAGTTTTCGCCGTGACCCTCTTTACTCTTTTGCACATGCTATGCGGGTGAAATGATGACACCATGCTAAGTTCCAACATTTTCAGAATTCATTTTGTAGTGAATTTCAATTTCACGGTCATTTCGCTCTCTAAACAAATCGGCAAATGACTGAAAAACAGCAAATGATGTCAGAACGTGTTGGAAATTGATGACGTCGCTTTGAATGCTGCATACTGAACCCAAAATAGTCTGGAGTTCAAATAAGTTTAAAAAATATTGAAGTGCTCGTGTAACAGATGAGTTCTCGTCCGAAACCCTGATACTCCGAAAGAGATTGTCCAGTTTGTGCACGAAGTGTGTCCAGTTTTCGCCGTGACCCTCTCTACTCCTATGCAGATGCTATGTGGGTGAAATGATGATACCATGCCAAGTTCCAACATTTTCAGAGTTCATTTTATAGTGATTTTGAATTTCACGGTCATTTCGCTCTCTAAACAAATCGGTAAATGACTGAAAAACAGCAAATGATGTCAGAACGTGTTGAAAATTGATGACGTCGCTTTGAATGCTGCATACTGAACCCAAAATAGTCTGGAGTTCAAATAATTTTAAAAAACATTGAAGTGCCCGTGTAACAGATGAGTTCTCGTCCGAAACCCTGATACCCCGAAAGAGATTGTCCAGTTTGTACACGAAGTGCGTCCAGTTTTCGCCGTGACCCTCTTTACTCTTTTGCACATGCTATGCGGGTGAAATGATGACACCATGCTAAGTTCCAACATTTTCAGAATTCATTTTGTAGTGAATTTCAATTTCACGGTCATTTCGCTCTCTAAACAAATCGGCAAATGACTGAAAAACAGCAAATGATGTCAGAACGTGTTGGAAATTGATGACGTCGCTTTGAATGCTGCATACTGAACCAAAAATAGTCTTGAGTTCAAATAAGTTTAAAAAACATTGAAGTGCCCGTGTAACAGATGAGTTCTCGTCCGAAACCCTGATACTCCGAAAGAGATTGTCCAGTTTGTACACGAAGTGTGTCCAGTTTTCGCCGTGACCCTCTCTACTCCTATGCACATGCTATGCGGGTGAAATGATGATACCATGCCAAGTTCCAACATTTTCAGAGTTCATTTTGTCGTGATTTTGAATTTCACGGTCATTTCGCTCTCTAAACAAATCGATAAATGACTGAAAAACAGCAAATGATGTCAGAACGTGTTGAAAATTGATGACGTCGCTTTGAATGTTGCATACTGAACCCAAAATAGTCTGGAGTTCAAATAAGTTTAAAAAACATTGAAGTGCCCGTGTAACAGATGAGTTCTCGTCCGAAACCCTGATACCCCGAAAGAGATTGTCCAGTTTGTACACGAAGTGTGTCCAGTTTTCGCCGTGACCCTCTCTACTCCTATGCACATGCTATGCGGGTGAAATGATGATACCATGCCAAGTTCCAACATTTTCAGAGTTCATTTTGTAGTGATTTTGAATTTCACGGTCATTTACATCTCTCTAAACAAACCGGTAAATGACTGAAAAACAGCAAATGATGTCAGAACGTGTTGGAAATTTATGTCGTCGCTTTGAATGCTGCATACTGAACCCGAAATAGTCTGGAGTTCAAATAAGTTTAAAAAACATTGAAGTGCCCGTGTAACAGATGAGTTCTCGTCTGAAACCCTGATACCCCGAAAGAGATTGTCCAGTTGTTACACGAAGTGCGTCCAGTTTCCGCCGTGACCCTCTCTACTCCGTTGCACATGCTATGCGGGTGAAATGATGATACCATGCAAAGTTCCAACATTTTCAGAGTTCATTTTGTACTGATTTTCAATTTCATGGTCAGTTCGCTCTCTAAACAAATCGGTAAATGACTGAAAAAAAGCAAATGATGTCAGAACGTGTTGAAAATTGATGACGTCGCTTTAAATGCTGCATACTGAACCCAAAATAGTCTGGAGTTCAAATAAGTTTAAAAAACATTGAAGTGCCCGTGTAACAGATGAGTTCTTGTCCGAAACCCTGATACCCCGAAAGAGATTGTCCAGTTTGTACACGAAGTGCGTCCAGTTTTCGCCGTGACCCTCTCTACTCCTTTGCACATGCTATGCGGGTGAAATGATGATACCATGCCAAGTTCCAACATTTTCAGAGTTCATTTTGTAGTGATTTTCAATTTCACGGTCAGTTCGCTCTCTAAACAAATCGGTAAATGACTGAAAAACAGCAAATGATGTCAGAACGTGTTGGAAATTGATGACGTCGCTTTGAATGCTGCATACTGAACCCAAAATAGTCTGGAGTTCAAATAAGTTTGAAAAACATTGAAGTGCCCATGTAACAGATGAGTTCTCGTCCGAAACCCTGATACCCCGAAAGAGATTCTCCAGTTTGTACACGAAGTGCGTCCAGTTTTTGCCGTGACCCTCTCTACTCTTTTGCACATGCTATGCGGGTGAAATGATGATACCATGCCAAGTTCCAACATTTTCAGAGTTCATTTTGTAGTGATTTTCAATTTCACGGTCATTTCGCTCTCTCTAAACAAATCGGCAAATGACTGAAAAACTGCGAATGATGTCAGAACGTGTTGGAAATTGATGACGTTGCTGTGAATGCTGCATACTGAACCCAAAATAGTCTGGAGTTCAAATAAGTTTAAAATACATTGAAGTGCCCGTGTAACAGATGAGTTCTCGTCCGAAACCCTGATACCCCGAAAGAAATTGTCCAGTTTGTACACGAAGTGTGTCCAGTTTTCGCCGTGACCCTCTCTCCTCCTATGCACATGCTATGCGGGTGAAATGATGATACCATGCCAAGTTCCAACATTTTCAGAGTCCATTTTGTAGTGATTTTGAATTTCACGGTCATTTCGCTCTCTAAACAAATCGGTAAATGACTGAAAAACAGAAATGATGTCAGAACGTGTTGAAAATTGATGACGTCGCTTTGAATGCTGCATACTGAACCCAAAATAGTCTGGAGTTCAAATAAGTTTAAAAAACATTGAAGTGCCCATCTAACAGATGAGTTCTCAGCCGAAACCCTGATACTCCGAAAGACATTGTCCAGTTTGTACACGAAGTGCGTCCAGTTTTCGCCGTGACCCTCTTTACTCTTTTGCACATGCTATGCGGGTGAAATGATGACACCATGCTAAGTTCCAACATTTTCAGAATTCATTTTGTAGTGAATTTCAATTTCACGGTCATTTCGCTCTCTAAACAAATCGGCAAATGACTGAAAAACAGCAAATGATGTCAGAACGTGTTGGAAATTGATGACGTCGCTTTGAATGCTGCATACTGAACCCAAAATAGTCTGGAGTTCAAATAAGTTTAAAAAACATTGAAGTGCCCGTGTAACAGATGAGTTCTCGTCCAAAACCCTGATACTCCGAAAGAGATTGTCCAGTTTGTACACGAAGTGCGTCCAGTTTTCGCCATGACCCTCTCTACTCTTTTGCACATGCTATGCGGGTGAAATGATGAAACCATGCCAAGTTCTAACATTTTCAGAGTTATTTTTCTAGTGATTTTCAATTTCACGGTCATTTACATCTCTCTAAACAAATCGGTAAATGACTGAAAAACAGCAAATGATGTTAGAACGTGTTGGAAAATTTTGACGTCGCTTTGAATGCTGCATACTGAACCCAAAATAGTGTGGAGTTCAAATAAGTTTAAAAAACATTGAAGTGCCCGTGTAACAGATGAGTTCTCGTCCGAAACCCTGATACCCCGAAAGAGATTGTCCAGTTTGTACACGAAGTGCGTCCAGTTTCCACCGTGACCCTCTCTACTCCGTTGCACTTTCTATGCGGGTGAAATGATGATACCATGCAAAGTTCCAACATTTTCAGAGTTCATTTTGTACTGATTTTCAATTTCATGGTCAGTTCGCTCTCTAAACAAATCGGTAAATGACTGAAAGACAGCAAATGATGTCAGAACGTGTTGAAAATTCATGACGTTGCTTTGAATGCTGCATACTGAACCCAAAATAGTCTGGAGTTCAAATAAGTTTAAAAAACATTGAAGTGCCCGTGTAACAGATGAGTTCTTGTCCGAAACCCTGATACCCCGAAAGAGATTGTCCAGTTTGTACACGAAGTGCGTCCAGTTTTCGCCGTGACCCTCTCTACTCCTTTGCACATGCTATGCGGGTGAAATGATGATACCATGCCAAGTTCCAACATTTTCAGAGTTCATTTTGTAGTGATTTTCAATTTCACGGTCAGTTCGCTCTCTAAACAAATCGGTAAATGACTGAAAAACAGCAAATGATGTCAGAACGTGTTGGAAATTGATGACGTCGCTTTGAATGCTGCATACTGAACCCAAAATAGTCTGGAGTTCAAATAAGTTTGAAAAACATTGAAGTGCCCGTGTAACAGATTAGTTCTCGTCCGAAACCCTGATACCCCGAAAGAGATTCTCTAGTTTGTACACGAAGTGCGTCCAGTTTTTGCCGTGACCCTCTCTACTCTTTTGCACATGCTATGCGGGTGAAATGATGATACCATGCCAAGTTCCAACATTTTCAGAGTTCATTTTGTAGTGATTTTCAATTTCACGGTCATTTCGCTCTCTCTAAACAAATCGGCAAATGACTGAAAAACTGCGAATGATGTCAGAACGTGTTGGAAATTGATGACGTTGCTGTGAATGCTGCATACTGAACCCAAAATAGTCTGGAGTTCAAATAAGTTTAAAAAACATTGAAGTGCCCGTGTAACAGATGAGTTCTCGTCCGAAACCCTGATACCCCGAAAGAAATTGTCCAGTTTGTACACGAAGTGTGTCCAGTTTTCGCCGTGACCCTCTCTCCTCCTATGCACATGCTATGCGGGTGAAATGATGATACCATGCCAAGTTCCAACATTTTCAGAGTCCATTTTGTAGTGATTTTGAATTTCACGGTCATTTCCCTCTCTAAACAAATCGGTAAATAACTGAAAAACAGCAAATGATGTCAGAACGTGTTGAAAATTGATGACGTCGCTTTGAATGCTGCATACTGAACACAAAATAGTCTGGAGTTCAAATAAGTTTAAAAAACATTGAAGTGCCCATGTAACAGATGAGTTCTCAGCCGAAACCCTGATACTCCGAAAGAGATTGTCCAGTTTGTACACGAAGTGCGTCCAGTTTTCGCCGTGACCCTCTTTACTCTTTTGCACATGCTATGCGGGTGAAATGATGACACCATGCTAAGTTCCAACATTTTCAGAATTCATTTTGTAGTGAATTTCAATTTCACGGTCATTTCGCTCTCTAAACAAATCGGCAAATGACTGAAAAACAGCAAATGATGTCAGAACGTGTTGGAAATTGATGACGTCGCTTTGAATGCTGCATACTGAACCCAAAATAGTCTGGAGTTCAAATAAGTTTAAAAAACATTGAAGTGCCCGTGTAACAGATGAGTTCTCGTCCGAAACCCTGATACTCCAAAAGAGATTGTCCAGTTTGTACACGAAGTGCGTCCAGTTTTCGCCGTGACCCTCTCTACTCTTTTGCACATGCTATGCGGGTGAAATGATGAAACCATGCCAAGTTCTAACATTTTCAGAGTTATTTTTCTAGTGATTTTCAATTTCACGGTCATTTACATCTCTCTAAACAAATCGGTAAATGACTGAAAAACAGCAAATGATGTCAGAACGTGTTGGAAATTTATGACGTCGCTTTGAATGCTGCATACTGAACCCAAAATAGTCTGGAGTTCAAATAAGTTTAAAAACCAATGAAGTGCCCGTGTAACAGATGAGTTCTCGTCCGAAACCCTGATACCCCGAAAGAGATTGTCCAGTTTGTACACGAAGTGCGTCCAGTTTCCGCCGTGACCCTCTCTACTCCATTGCACATGCTATGCGGGTGAAATGATGATACCATGCAAAGTTCCAACATTTTCAGAGTTCATTTTGTACTGATTTTCAATTTCATGGTCAGTTCGCTCTCTAAACAAATCGGTAAATGACTGAAAAACAGCAAATGATGTCAGAACGTGTTGAAAATTCATGACGTCGCTTTGAATGCTGCATACTGAACCCAAAAAAGTCTGGAGTTCAAATAAGTTTAAAAAACATTGAAGTGCCCGTGTAACAGATGAGTTCTTGTCCGAAACCCTGATACCCCGAAAGAGATTGTCCAGTTTGTACACGAAGTGCGTCCAGTTTTCGCCGTGACCCTCTCTACTCCTTTGCACATGCTATGTGGGTGAAATGATGATACCATGCCAAGTTCCAACATTTTCAGAGTTCATTTTGTAGTGATTTTCAATTTCACGGTCAGTTCGCTCTCTAAACAAATCGGTAAATGACTGAAAAACAGCAAATGATGTCAGAACGTGTTGGAAATTGATGACGTCGCTTTGAATGCTGCATACTGAACCCAAAATAGTATGGAGTTCAAATAAGTTTGAAAAACATTGAAGTGCCCGTGTAACAGATGAGTTCTCGTCCGAAACCCTGATACCCCGAAAGAGAATGTCCAGTTTGTACACGAAGTGCGTCCAAATTTTGCCGTGACCCTCTCTACTCTTTTGCACATGCTATGCGGGTGAAATGATGATACCATGCCAAGTTCCAACATTTTCAGAGTTCATTTTGTAGTGATTTTCAATTTCACGGTCATTTCGCTCTCTCTAAACAAATCGGCAAATGACTGAAAAACTGCGAATGATGTCAGAACGTGTTGGAAATTGATGACGTTGCTTTGAATGCTGCATACTGAACCCAAAATAGTCTGGAGTTCAAATAAGTTTTAAAAACATTGAAGTGCCCGTGTAACAGATGAGTTCTCAGCCGAAACCCTGATACCCCGAAAGAGATTGTCCAGTTTGTACACGAAGTGTGTCCAGTTTTCGCCGTGACCCTCTCTACTCCTATGCACATGCTATGCGGGTGAAATGATGATACCATGCCAAGTTCCAACATTTTCAGAGTTCATTTTGTAGTGATTTTGAATTTCACGGTCATTTCGCTCTCTAAACAAATCGGTAAATGACTGAAAAACAGCAAATGATGTCAGAACGTGTTGAAAAATGATGACGTCGCTTTGAATGCTGCATACTGAACCCAAAATAGTCTGGAGTTCAAATAAGTTTAAAAAACATTGAAGTGCCCGTGTAACAGATGAGTTCTCAGCCAAAACCCTGATACTCCGAAAGACATTGTCCAGTTTGTACACGAAGTGCGTCCAGTTTTCGCCGTGACCCTCTTTACTCTTTTGCACATGCTATGCGGGTGAAATGATGACACCATGGTAAGTTCCAACATTTTCAGAATTCATTTTGTAGTGAATTTCAATTTCACGGTCATTTCGCTCTCTAAACAAATCGGCAAATGACAGAAAAACAGCAAATGATGTCAGAAAGTGTTGGAAATTGATGACGTCGCTTTGAATGCTGCATACTGAACCCAAAATAGTCTGGAGTTCAAATAAGTTTAAAAAACATTGAAGGGCCCGTGTAACAGATGAGTTCTCGTCCGAAACCCTGATACTCCGAAAGAGATTGTCCAGTTTGTACACGAAGTGCGTCCAGTTTTCGCCGTGACCCTCTCTACTCCTTTGCACATGCTATGCGGGTGAAATGATGATACCATGCCAAGTTCCAACATTTTCAGAGTTCATTTTGTAGTGATTCTCAATTTCACGGTCATTTCGCTCTCTAAAAAAATGGTAAATGACTGAAAAACAGCAAATGATGTCAGAACGTGTTGGAAATTGATGACGTCGGTTTGAATGCTGCATACTGAACCCAAAAGAGTCTGGAGTTCAAATAAGTTTAAAATACATTGAAGTGCCCGTGTAACAGATGAGTTCTCGTCCGAAACCCTGATACTCCGAAAGAGATTGTCCAGTTTGTACACGAAGTGCATCCAGTTTTCGTCGTGACCCTCTCTATTCTTTTGCACATGCTATGCGGGTGAAATGATGAAACCATACCAAGTTCTAACATTTTCAGAGTTATTTTTCTAGTGATTTTCAATTTCACGGTCATTTACATCTCTCTAAACAAATCGGTAAATGACTGAAAAACAGCAAATGATGTCAGAACGTGTTGGAAATTTATGACGTCGCTGTGAATGCTGCATACTGAACCCAAAATAGTCTGGAATTCAAATAAGTTTAAAAAACATTGAAGTGCCCGTGTAACAGATGAGTTCTCGTCTGAAACCCTGATACCCCGAAAGAGATTGTCCAGTTGTTACACGAAGTGCGTCCAGTTTCCGCCGTGACCCTCTCTACTCCATTGCACATGCTATGCGGGTGAAATGATGATACCATGCAAAGTTCCAACATTTTCAGAGTTCATTTTGTACTGATTTTCAATTTCATGGTCAGTTCGCTCTCTAAACAAATCGGTAAATGACTGAAAAACAGCAAATGATGTCAGAACGTGTTGAAAATTCATGACGTCGCTTTGAATGCTGCATACTGAACCCAAAAAAGTCTGGAGTTCAAATAAGTTTAAAAAACATTGAAGTGCCCGTGTAACAGATGAGTTCTTGTCCGAAACCCTGATACCCCGAAAGAGATTGTCCAGTTTGTACACGAAGTGCGTCCAGTTTTCGCCGTGACCCTCTCTACTCCTTTGCACATGCTATGCGGGTGAAATGATGATACCATGCCAAGTTCCAACATTTTCAGAGTTCATTTTGTAGTGATTTTCAATTTCACGGTCAGTTCGCTCTCTAAACAAATCGGTAAATGACTGAAAAACAGCAAATGATGTCAGAACGTGTTGGAAATTGATGACGTCGCTTTGAATGCTGCATACTGAACCCAAAATAGTCTGGAGTTCAAATAAGTTTGAAAAACATTGAAGTGCCCATGTAACAGATGAGTTCTCGTCCGAAACCCTGATACCCCGAAAGAGATTCTCCAGTTTGTACACGAAGTGCGTCCAGTTTATGCCGTGACCCTCTCTACTCTTTTGCACATGCTATGCGGGTGAAATGATGATACCATGCCAAGTTCCAACATTTTCAGAGTTCATTTTGTAGTGATTTTCAATTTCACGGTCATTTCGCTCTCTCTAAACAAATCGGCAAATGACTGAAAAACTGCGAATGATGTCAGAACGTGTTGGAAATTGATGACGTTGCTGTGAATGCTGCATACTGAACCCAAAATAGTCTGGAGTTCAAATAAGTTTAAAATACATTGAAGTGCCCGTGTAACAGATGAGTTCTCGTCCGAAACCCTGATACCCCGAAAGAAATTGTCCAGTTTGTACACGAAGTGTGTCCAGTTTTCGCCGTGACCCTCTCTCCTCCTATGCACATGCTATGCGGGTGAAATGATGATACCATGCCAAGTTCCTACATTTTCAGAGTCCATTTTGTAGTGATTTTGAATTTCACGGTCATTTCGCTCTCTAAACAAATCGGTAAATGACTAAAAAACAGAAATGATGTCAGAACGTGTTGAAAATTGATGACGTCGCTTTGAATGCTGCATACTGAACCCAAAATAGTCTGGAGTTCAAATAAGTTTAAAAAACATTGAAGTGCCCATCTAACAGATGAGTTCTCAGCCGAAACCCTGATACTCCGAAAGACATTGTCCAGTTTGTACACGAAGTGCGTCCAGTTTTCGCCGTGACCCTCTTTACTCTTTTGCACATGCTATGCGGGTGAAATGATGACACCATGCTAAGTTCCAACATTTTCAGAATTCATTTTGTAGTGAATTTCAATTTCACGGTCATTTCGCTCTCTAAACAAATCGGCAAATGACTGAAAAACAGCAAATGATGTCAGAACGTGTTGGAAATTGATGACGTCGCTTTGAATGCTGCATACTGAACCCAAAATAGTCTGGAGTTCAAATAAGTTTAAAAAACATTGAAGTGCCCGTGTAACAGATAAGTTCTCGTCCAAAACCCTGATACTCCGAAAGAGATTGTCCAGGTTGTACACGAAGTGCGTCCAGTTTTCGCCATGACCCTCTCTACTCTTTTGCACATGCTATGCGGGTGAAATGATGAAACCATGCCAAGTTCTAACATTTTCAGAGTTATTTTTCTAGTGATTTTCAATTTCACGGTCATTTACATCTCTCTAAACAAATCGGTAAATGACTGAAAAACAGCAAATGATGTTAGAACGTGTTGGAAATTTATGACGTCGCTTTGAATGCTGCATACTGAACCCAAAATAGTCTGGAGTTCAAATAAGTTTAAAAAACATTGAAGTGCCCGTGTAACAGATGAGTTCTCGTTTGAAACCCTGATACCCCGAAAGAGATTGTCCAGTTTGTACACGAAGTGCGTCCAGTTTCCACCGTGACCCTCTCTACTCCGTTGCACTTTCTATGCGGGTGAAATGATGATACCATGCAAAGTTCCAACATTTTCAGAGTTATTTTTGTACTGATTTTCAATTTCATGGTCAGTTCGCTCTCTAAACAAATCGGTAAATGACTGAAAAACAGCAAATGATGTCAGAACGTGTTGAAAATTCATGACGTTGCTTTGAATGCTGCATACTGAACCCAAAATAGTCTGGAGTTCAAATAAGTTTAAAAAACATTGAAGTGCCCGTGTAACAGATGAGTTCTTGTCCGAAACCCTGATACCCCGAAAGAGATTGTCCAGTTTGTACACGAAGTGCGTCCAGTTTTCGCCGTGACCCTCTCTACTCCTTTGCACATGCTATGCGGGTGAAATGATGATACCATGCCAAGTTCCAACATTTTCAGAGTTCATTTTGTAGTGATTTTCAATTTCACGGTCAGTTCGCTCTCTAAACAAATCGGTAAATGTCTGAAAAACAGCAAATGATGTCAGAACGTGTTGGAAATTGATGACGTCGCTTTGAATGCTGCATACTGAACCCAAAATAGTCTGGAGTTCAAATAAGTTTGAAAAACATTGAAGTGCCCGTGTAACAGATTAGTTCTCGTCCGAAACCCTGATACCCCGAAAGAGATTCTCCAGTTTGTACACGAAGTGCGTCCAGTTTTTGCCGTGACCCTCTCTACTCTTTTGCACATGCTATGCGGGTGAAATGATGATACCATGCCAAGTTCCAACATTTTCAGAGTTCATTTTGTAGTGATTTTCAATTTCACGGTCATTTCGCTCTCTCTAAACAAATCGGCAAATGACTGAAAAACTGCGAATGATGTCAGAACGTGTTGGAAATTGATGACGTTGCTGTGAATGCTGCATACTGAACCCAAAATAGTCTGGAGTTCAAATAAGTTTAAAAAACATTGAAGTGCCCGTGTAACAGATGAGTTCTCGTCCGAAACCCTGATACCCCGAAAGAAATTGTCCAGTTTGTACACGAAGTGTGTCCAGTTTTCGCCGTGACCCTCTCTCCTCCTATGCACATGCTATGCGGGTGAAATGATGATACCATGCCAAGTTCCAACATTTTCAGAGTCCATTTTGTAGTGATTTTGAATTTCACGGTCATTTCCCTCTCTAAACAAATCGGTAAATGACTGAAAAACAGCAAATGATGTCAGAACGTGTTGAAAATTGATGACGTCGCTTTGAATGCTGCATACTGAACACAAAATAGTCTGGAGTTCAAATAAGTTTAAAAAACATTGAAGTGCCCATGTAACAGATGAGTTCTCAGCCGAAACCCTGATACTCCGAAAGAGATTGTCCAGTTTGTACACGAAGTGCGTCCAGTTTTCGCCGTGACCCTCTTTACTCTTTTGCACATTCTATGCGGGTGAAATGATGACACCATGCTAAGTTCCAACATTTTCAGAATTCATTTTGTAGTGAATTTCAATTTCAAGGTCATTTCGCTCTCTAAACAAATCGGCAAATGACTGAAAAACAGCAAATGATGTCAGAACGTGTTGGAAATTGATGACGTCGCTTTGAATGCTGCATACTGAACCCAAAATAGTCTGGAGTTCAAATAAGTTTAAAAAACATTGAAGTGCCCGTGTAACAGATGAGTTCTCGTCCGAAACCCTGATACTCCAAAAGAGATTGTCCAGTTTGTACACGAAGTGCGTCCAGTTTTCGCCGTGACCCTCTCTACTCTTTTGCACATGCTATGCGGGTGAAATGATGAAACCATGCCAAGTTCTAACATTTTCAGAGTTATTTTTCTAGTGATTTTCAATTTCACGGTCATTTACATCTCTCTAAACAAATCGGTAAATGACTGAAAAACAGCAAATGATGTCAGAACGTGTTGGAAATTTATGACGTCGCTTTGAATGCTGCATACTGAACCCAAAATAGTCTGGAGTTCAAATAAGTTTAAAAACCAATGAAGTGCCCGTGTAACAGATGAGTTCTCGTCCGAAACCCTGATACCCCGAAAGAGATTGTCCAGTTTGTACACGAAGTGCGTCCAGTTTCCGCCGTGACCCTCTCTACTCCATTGCACATGCTATGCGGGTGAAATGATGATACCATGCAAAGTTCCAACATTTTCAGAGTTCATTTTGTACTGATTTTCAATTTCATGGTCAGTTCGCTCTCTAAACAAATCGGTAAATGACTGAAAAACAGCAAATGATGTCAGAACGTGTTGAAAATTCATGACGTCGCTTTGAATGCTGCATACTGAACCCAAATTAGTCTGGAGTTCAAATAAGTTTAAAAAACATTGAAGTGCCCGTGTAACAGATGAGTTCTTGTCCGAAACCCTGATACCCCGAAAGAGATTGTCCAGTTTGTACACGAAGTGCGTCCAGTTTTCGCCGTGACCCTCTCTACTCCTTTGCACATGCTATGTGGGTGAAATGATGATACCATGCCAAGTTCCAACATTTTCAGAGTTCATTTTGTAGTGATTTTCAATTTCACGGTCAGTTCGCTCTCTAAACAAATCGGTAAATGACTGAAAAACAGCAAATGATGTCAGAACGTGTTGGAAATTGATGACGTCGCTTTGAATGCTGCATACTGAACCCAAAATAGTCTGGAGTTCAAATAAGTTTGAAAAACATTGAAGTGCCCGTGTAACAGATGAGTTCTCGTCCGAAACCCTGATACCCCGAAAGAGAATGTCCAGTTTGTACACGAAGTGCGTCCAAATTTTGCCGTGACCCTCTCTACTCTTTTGCACATGCTATGCGGGTGAAATGATGATACCATGCCAAGTTCCAACATTTTCAGAGTTCATTTTGTAGTGATTTTCAATTTCACGGTCATTTCGCTCTCTCTAAACAAATCGGCAAATGACTGAAAAACTGCGAATGATGTCAGAACGTGTTGGAAATTGATGACGTTGCTTTGAATGCTGCATACTGAACCCAAAATAGTCTGGAGTTCAAATAAGTTTTAAAAACATTGAAGTGCTCGTGTAACAGATGAGTTCTCAGCCGAAACCCTGATACCCCGAAAGAGATTGTCCAGTTTGTACACGAAGTGTGTCCAGTTTTCGCCGTGACCCTCTCTACTCCTATGCACATGCTATGCGGGTGAAATGATGATACCATGCCAAGTTCCAACATTTTCAGAGTTCATTTTGTAGTGATTTTGAATTTCACGGTCATTTCGCTCTCTAAACAAATCGGTAAATGACTGAAAAACAGCAAATGATGTCAGAACGTGTTGAAAAATGATGACGTCGCTTTGAATGCTGCATACTGAACCCAAAATAGTCTGGAGTTCAAATAAGTTTAAAAAACATTGAAGTGCCCGTGTAACAGATGAGTTCTCAGCCAAAACCCTGATACTCCGAAAGACATTGTCCAGTTTGTACACGAAGTGCGTCCAGTTTTCGCCGTGACCCTCTTTACTCTTTTGCACATGCTATGCGGGTGAAATGATGACACCATGCTAAGTTCCAACATTTTCAGAATTCATTTTGTAGTGAATTTCAATTTCACGGTCATTTCGCTCTCTAAACAAATCGGCAAATGACAGAAAAACAGCAAATGATGTCAGAACGTGTTGGAAATTGATGACGTCGCTTTGAATGCTGCATACTGAACCCAAAATAGTCTGGAGTTCAAATAAGTTTAAAAAACATTGAAGGGCCCGTGTAACAGATGAGTTCTCGTCCGAAACCCTGATACTCCGAAAGAGATTGTCCAGTTTGTACACGAAGTGCGTCCAGTTTTTGCCGTGACCCTCTCTACTCCTTTGCACATGCTATGCGGGTGAAATGATGATACCATGCCAAGTTCCAACATTTTCAGAGTTCATTTTGTAGTGATTCTCAATTTCACGGTCATTTCGCTCTCTAAAAAAATGGTAAATGACTGAAAAACAGCAAATGATGTCAGAACGTGTTGGAAATTGATGACGTCGGTTTGAATGCTGCATACTGAACCCAAAAGAGTCTGGAGTTCAAATAAGTTTAAAAAACATTGAAGTGCCCGTGTAACAGATGAGTTCTCGTCCGAAACCCTGATACTCCGAAAGAGATTGTCCAGTTTGTACACGAAGTGCATCCAGTTTTCGCCGTGACCCTCTCTATTCTTTTGCACATGCTATGCGGGTGAAATGATGAAACCATAGCAAGTTCTAACATTTTCAGAGTTATTTTTCTAGTGATTTTCAATTTCACGGTCATTTACATCTCTCTAAACAAATCGGTAAATGACTGAAAAACAGCAAATGATGTCAGAACGTGTTGGAAATTTATGACGTCGCTGTGAATGCTGCATACTGAACCCAAAATAGTCTGGAATTCAAATAAGTTTAAAAAACATTGAAGTGCCCGTGTAACAGATGAGTTCTTGTCCGAAACCCTGATACCCCGAAAGAGATTGTCCAGTTTGTACACGAAGTGCGTCCAGTTTTCGCCGTGACCCTCTCTACTCTTCTGCACATGCTATGCGGGTGAAATGATGAAACCATGCCAAGTTCCAACATTTTGGGAGTTCATTTTGTAGTGATTTTCAATTTCACGGTCATTTCGCTCTCTAAACAAGTCGGTAAATGACTGAAAACACTAAGTGATGTCAGAACGTGTTGAAAGTTGATGACGTCGCTTTGAATGCTGCATCCTGAACCCAAAATAGTCTGGAGTTCAAATAAGTTTAAAAAACGTTGAAGTGCCCGTGTAACAGAAGAGTTCTCGTCCGAAACCCTGATACTCCGAAAGAGATTGTCCAGTTTGTACACGAAGTGCGTCCAGTTTTCGCCGTGACCCTCTCTACTCTTTTGCACATGCTATGCGGGTGAAATGATGAAACCATGCCAAGTTCCAACATTTTCAGAGTTCATTTTGTAGTGATTTTCAATTTCACGGTCATTTCGCTCTCTCTAAACAAATCGGTAAATGACTGAAAAACAGGAAATGATGTCAGAACGTGTTGGAAATTGATGACGTCGGTTTGAATGCTGCATACTGAACCCAAAATAGTCTGGAGTTCAAATAAGTTTAAAAAACATTGAAGTGCCAGTGTAACAGATGAGTTCTTGTCCGAAACCCTGATACCCCGAAAGAGATTGTCCAGTTTGTACACGAAGTGCGTCCAGTTTTCGCCGTGACCCTCTCTACTCCTTTGCACATGCTATGCGGGTGAAATGATGATACCATGCCAAGTTCCAACATTTTCAGTGTTCATTTTGTAGTGATTTTCAATTTCACGGTCATTTCGCTCTCTAAACAAATCGGTAAATGACTGAAAAATAGCAAATGATGTCAGAACGTGTTGAAAATTGATGACGTCGCTTTGAATGCTGCATACTGAACCCAAAATAGTCTGGAGTTCAAATAAGTTTAAAAAACATTGAAGTGCCCGTGTAACAGATGAGTTCTCGTCCGAAACCCTGATACTCCGAAGGAGATTGTCCAGTTTGTACACGAAGTGCGTCCAGTTTTCGCCGTGACCCTCTCTACTCTTTTGCACATGCTATGCGGGTGAAATGATGATACCATGCCAAGTTCCAACATTTTCAGAGTTCCTTTTGTGGTGATTTTCAATTTCACGGTCATTTCGCTCTCTCTAAACAAATCAGTAAATGACTGAAAAACAGCAAATGATGTTAGAGCGTGTTGGAAATTGATGACGTCGCTGTGAATGCTGCATACTGAACCCAAAATAGTCTGCAATTCAAATAAGTTTAAAAAACATTGAAGTGCCCGTGTAACAGATGAGTTCTCGTCCGAAACCCTGATACCCCGAAAGAGATTGTCCAGTTTGTACACGAAGTGCGTCCAGTTTTCGCCGTGAACCTCTCTTCTCTTTTGAAAATGCTATGCGGGTGAAATGATGAAACCATGCCAAGTTCCAACATTTTCAGAGTTCATTTTGTAGTTATTTTCAATTTCACGGTCATTTCGCTCTCTCTAAACAAATCAGTAAATGACTGAAAAATAGCAAATGACGTCAGAACGTGTTGGAAATTGATGATGTCGCTTTGAATGCTGCATACTAAACCCAAAATAGTCTGGAGTTCAAATAAGTTTAAAAAACATTGAAGTGCCCGTGTAACAGATGAGTTCCCGTCCGAAACCCTGCTACCCCGAAGAGATTGTCCAGTTTGTACACGAAGTGCGTCCAGTTTTCGCCGTGACCCTCTCTACTCCTTTGCACATGCTATGCGGGTGAAATGATGATACCATGCCAAGTTCCAACATTTTCAGAGTTCTTTTTGTAGTGATTTTCAATTTCACGGTCATTTCGCTCTCTAGACAAATAGGTAAATGACTGAAAAACAGCAAATGATGTCAGAACGTGTTGAAAATTGATGACGTCGCTTTGAATGCTGCATACTGAACCCGAAATAGTCTGGAGTTCAAATAAGTTTAAAAAACATTGAAGTGCCCGTGTAACAGATGAGTTCTCGTCCGAAACCCTGATACTCCAAAAGAGATTGTCCAGATTGTAAACGAAGTGCGTCCAGTTTTCGCCGTGACCCTCTCTACTCTTTTGCACATGCTATGCGGGTGAAATGATGATACCATGCCAAGTTCCAACATTTTCAGACTTCATTTTGTAGTGATTTTCAATTTCACGGTCATTTCGCTCTCTAAACAAATCGGTAAATGACTGAAAAACAGCAATGATGTCAGAACGTGTTGAAAATTGATGACGTCGCTTTGAATGCTGCATACTGAACCCAAAATAGTCTGGAGTTCAAATAAGTTTAAAAAACATTGAAGTGCCCGTGTAACAGATGAGTTCTTGTCCGAAACCCTGATACCCCGAAAGAGATTGTCCAGTTTGTACACGAACTGCGTCCAGTTTTCGCCGTGACCCTCTCTACTCCTTTGCACATGCTATGCGGGTGAAATGATGATACCATGCCAAGTTCCAACATTTTCAGACTTCATTTTGTAGTGATTTTGAATTTCACGGTCATTTCGCTCTCTAAATAAATCGGTAAATGACTGAAAAATAGCAAATGATGTCAGAACGTGTTGGAAATAGATGACGTCGCTTTGAATGCTGCATACTGAACCCAAAATAGTCTGGAGTTCAAATAAGTTTAAAAAACATTGAAGTGCCCGTGTAACAGATGAGTTCTTGTCCGAAACCCTGATACCCCGAAAGAGATTGTCCAGTTTGTACACGAACTGCGTCCAGTTTTCGCCGTGACCCTCTCTACTCCTTTGCACATGCTATGCGGGTGAAATGATGATACCATGCCAAGTTCCAACATTTTCAGACTTCATTTTGTAGTGATTTTCAATTTCACGGTCATTTCGCTCTCTAAATAAATCGGTAAATGACTGAAAAATAGCAAATGATGTCAGAACGTGTTGGAAATTGATGACGTCGCTTTGAATGCTGCATACTGAACCCAAAATAGTCTGGAGTTCAAATAAGTTTAAAAAACATTGAAGTGCCCGTGTAACAGATGAGTTCTCGTCTGAAACCCTGATACTCTGAAAGAGATTATCCAGTTTGTACACGAAGTGCGTCCAGTTTTCGCCGTGACCATCTCTACTCTTTTGCACATGCTATGCGGGTTAAATGAAGATACCATGCCAATTTCCAACATTTTCAGAGTTCATTTTGTAGTGATTTTCAATTTCACGGTCATTTCGCTCTCTCTAAACAAATCGGTAAATGACTGAAAAACAGCAAATGATGTCAGAACGTGTTGGAAATTGATGACGTCGCTGTGAATGCTGCATACTGAACCCAAAATAGTCTGGAATTCAAATAAGTTTAAAAAACATTGAACTGCCCGTGTAACAGATGAGTTCTCGTTCGAAACCCTGATACCCTGAAAGAGATTGTCCAGTTTGTACACGAAGTGCGTCCAGTTTTCGCCGTGACCCTCTCTACTCTTTTGCACATGCTATGCGGGTGAAATGATGATACCATGCCAAGTTCCAACATTTTCAGAGTTCATTTTGTAGTGATTTTCAATTTCACGGTCATTTCGCTCTCTCTAAACAAATCGATAAATGACTGAAAAACTGCGAATGATGTCAGAACGTGTTGGAAATTGATGATGTCGCTTCGAATGCTGCATACTGAACCCAAAATAGTCTGGAGTTCAAATAAGTTTAAAAAACATTGAAGTGCCCGTGTAACATGTAAAAATATACATAAAAAATACATTGATTATCATTGATCTTTTTGTGTACAATTTGAATTGTCAATATGAGTCCTCAACGGTTTAGAAACCGGTGAAGACTCATATTGCGACCACAAATTCTACACATAGAGTTCAATGAAGAACAAGTGCTTGTGATAGTTTAAGGTGGTAAAAATCTTGCTAGGGGAGCGAAGTGGGACTAAAAACAGCCTGCCACAACATCTTTACTACCGGTTCATGCCACGAACCGGTACTAAAGGGGCTGGCCGGGCCCCAGCCTCTTTAGTACCGGTTCGTGGCATGAACCGGTACTAAAGGTTCGCACTAAGCCGGTACTAAAGATCTCCTCCCGCCTACTCCGAAAGAGATTATCCAGTTTGTACACGAAGTGCGTCCAGTTTTCGCCGTGACCCTCTCTACTCCTTTGCACATGCTATGCGGGTGAAATGATGATACCATGCCAAGTTCCAACATTTTCAGACTTCATTTTGTAGTGATTTTCAATTTCACGGTCATTTCGCTCTCTAAACAAATCGGTAAATGACTGAAAAACAGCAATGATGTCAGAACGTGTTGAAAATTGATGACGTCGCTTTGAATGCTGCATACTGAACCCAAAATAGTCTGGAGTTCAAATAAGTTTAAAAAACATTCAAGTGCCCGTGTAACAGATGAGTTCTTGTCCGAAACCCTGATACTCCGAAAGAGATTGTCCAGTTTGTACACGAAGTGCGTCCAGTTTTCGCCGTGACCCTCTCTACTCTTTTGCACATGCTATGCGGGTGAAATGATGATACCATGCCAACTTCCAACATTTTCAGAGTTCATTTTGTAGTGATTTTCAATTTCACGGTCATTTCGCTCTCTAAATGACTGAAAAACAGCAAATGATGTTAGAGCGTGTTGGAAATTGATGACGTCGCTGTGAATGCTGCATACCGAACCCAAAATAGTCTGGAATTCAAATAAGTTTAAAAAACATTGAAGTGCCCGTGTAACAGATGAGTTCCCGTCCGAAACCCTGATACCCCGAAAGAGATTGTCCAGTTTGTACACGAAGTGCGTCCAGTTTTCGCCGTGACCCTCTCCACTCCTTTGCACATGCTATGCGGGTGAAATGATGATACCATGCCAAGTTCCAACATTTTCAGAGTTCTTTTTGTAGTGATTTTCAATTTCACGGTCATTTCGCTCTCTCTAAACAAATCGGTAAATGACTGAAAAATAGCAAATGATGTCAGAACGTGTTGGAAATTGATAACGTCGCCTTGAATGCTGCATACTGAACCCAAAATAGTCTGGAGTTCAAATAAGTTTAAAAAACATTGAAGTGCCCGTGTAACAGATGAGTTCCCGTCCGAAACCCTGATACCCCGAAAGAGATTGTCCAGTTTGTACACGAAGTGCGTCCAGTTTTCGCCGTGACCCTCTCCACTCCTTTGCACATGCTATGCGGGTGAAATGATGATACCATGCCAAGTTCCAACATTTTTAGAGTTCTTTTTGTAGTGATTTTCAATTTCACGGTCATTTCGCTCTCTAAACAAATCGGTAAATGACTAAAAAACAACAAATGATGTCAGAACGTGTTGAAAATTGATGACGTCGCTTTGAATGCGTGGCAAAAGACGACATTAATATTCTAAACAATTATGCAATATCTAAACCGGAAAGATAACTCGTATTCTTAACTGGCAGTTCTCAGCTACAACATTATTGCTTGGCAAATCTTTGTATTGCCTCTCCTACAACATCATTCACGTGTATGGGATACTTAGCTAGATTGTGACTAGAGATTTTATTTTTACACTCATTTGGCATTTTGTTGACCTTCAGTTGTATTCCTATTATTGGTTGGCCTTGCAGAGTCTGATCCCTATTTACCTTCTGAAGATTTATTGTCCATATATGGCCCTTGCAAAAGAATTGTCTTACTATTTGCAGATAGGTATTGTCACATTCAGGGTCTTTGTGTGCCTCATTTGTGGAAACATAAATGGCAAAAATTACCCTTACATCTAGATGTGTACGTGTCAAGCTAGAACTATACTTATTTACATCTTGGTAGATGATCAGTAATGGCTATACCATTTCCTCGGCTCTATGCAATTTTATTTATGTGGTGAGCAGTGAGCTACAGGCGGGGTAGCTCGTATGTGGTTAATGTTATGCGCATTTTTTTTCATCTTAATGGCTCTACGTTTTCACATACATATGGAGGTTTTTTTATGACCTATGGTAGACTCATTTGTATGTGATTAATTTTATGCGTAACTTCTCATCCGCTATAATTTGAATTAATGGATGCAATTTGATTATTTATTGTGTGGAATTAAGTATCTAACTTTTCATATTTAGATTTATGCATCCATTCTTACATTTTTGTTAGCTAACACTTCACAGTGTGTAATTTATAATTATTATCTATTGAACACTTCTAATGTTCCCCCAAAAAAGGCTCTGCATGTGCTTTTACAATGTTATTAATTTTCAATTATCTTCATCTTTTTTTTACACAACCATATTTTTCTTAGCTCTCGTTCCACTACATGCTCCTAACCGGTCGGAGGAATACTAAATTGTGTGTCAAATTGACTCCTATGCAAGTAGATAATGAGCAATAAAAGTTGATCATTGCTGTCTTTTACGATGTCAGTGTGTCACCATCAACAATAATTAGACGTCATGAATTGGCTCCCACATACAATTTGAGAAATGCTAGATAAAAAAAGGTTAGCATGAAAATATTAACCGTAAATACCATACGAATCAGACTGGCTCTTTCATACATATTAGGAAAAGCCTAGTGATTGTTTTTTTTTTCTGAACACTAACTCGCCTCTTTCCTAGGCTGGCTGCAAAAATATGGGATAAGGAGACATGCATACGTATTTATTTCCTGCAAATCACAACCGTTCCTTTTAACTATTTTTCTACTGTTACTCCCTCCGTCCCATAATATAAGAACGTTTTTTACACTAGTGTAGTGTCAAAAACGTTCTTATATTATGGGACGGAGGGAGTATATTTCAGCCATTCGCTTTCTATCATTTAATAATGTAATACTCCCTTCGATCCATAATAAGTGTCACAACTTTGAATTAAGGTTAGGGCACTTATTATGGATCGGATGGAGTAATAGATGGATCAAATAGTAAAATAATATATGAGTGTTACAATAGAATTAGCTATCGCAGGGAGCTAGAAATGCAGTATTGTAGGTATGTACATAATTTAAAGATTCTTATGGCTCATGCACATCAAGCATGTCACTTGTCCCCAAGCAATGCAGGATGGCCTAAAAGAAACGGAAAAAAGTACAACATCGAGATTGTAGAACATACACTATTTCTTGTAATACCAAGAATTAAATATATTGGCCATGTTGCATAAGAACCTCACTTTCTAGTGCTTCTGCACAATTCTAATGGTTCTTCCATGAAAAAAATTAGAAGAATCAATAATTACAGTGGCATGACAAAAAAGATTAAGCATTGGATTAACTATTGATGCTTCAAATAAAACTTAAGCATTTGAAACCCAAGACATAAATGAGTTACTTAGTTGGGTGAAGTTGATTTTGTAGCTAGTTATATTTTTTTTCTAGATGAACAAAACCTATGGAAGGAACTAATCTACAACAAACCAAGAAAGATCAAGTGCACTGTCATGAAAATCCTTATTGTGAAATTTTGTTCATATTAAGCATGTCCCCGACCATCTGCAATGTAAAAAAAGATATGACACATTCGGAAATCCATTTTGGCTCCCGGGGGCACGTGCTCTGCGTGCGGAAATTATTTTTGTAATGTAAAAAAAATCTCAACAAAAATCCTATGTGTTATTAGTCATATCCAAATGCTATCTTCAATTTTTTATGCAAAAGTGTTAAGCATTTTGGCGTGCGCAAAAAAAAGAACACCAAATGTTACCCCCAAATTGTTTTTTTCATCGACGAAACATTACCACTCCGTTTCGCCTGAGAGTTGTCAAGCATTCTTGTTACACTAACACGAACATCTACAAAAAAATTCTGTATTTCTAAAACATTTACTATCATATTTTGGTTACTGTTCACCCAGGAGCATGTGCTTCCGGGAGCCGAAACACCTCCCCCATGACACATTGTCTTTTTTTATAAAGGATGGATTCTATTGGCTCAATGTGTAGCATCAAGAGGATACAAACACAAAAAGCACAAACCTGGCATGTGAATAGCTAGGATGCATAGAGCCAACACAAACACACGCACACCCAGAACACGCCCACAAATAGCAAAGTCGTATACGACCAAACCTATGTATAGGCAAGGAAAAAAAGCTCCAAAGCGATCAAATCTGCGGTCGGCGAACTATAACAATGACCATATCCGAACCAACCATCTGATGACACCACACGGGCGACGGGATTCTTCAACAACAACACCTTCAGAAAGGGAGCGATGCTCAAGTGTCGTCGTAGCTAGATCCAACCACGAAATGTCAAAAATCTAAGTTTTCACCTTGAAGATCGAGTCCAAGCATAACCCACCAATGCCTTCAACAAGGTAATAACATAAAAACATCGTCATTGCTAGGTATAACCAACTCAGGTTAGACCTAGGCTTTCACCTCGGAGCTTGAGACCGGGTGCTCGATTAACACCACCATTGAAGCCACTAATGTGTTGTCGCCACCCGTTTTCTGCGATCCCAACAGCTACATGCGATGCGAACGCCGACGCTGCACCACCATCCCTCTGCATTAAGTTGTCGTCTATAGTTTGAATTTCACCGCTGCTTGCTACGTCATGTAATCTCATTGCATAACTATTTAAATTAAAAGAATATAATCAACCATACCAGGAAAAAAATATGTTTGCTTACATATCACATACATCAATGCTTAAACCTGATCTCCACACTCTTGTTCACTTCCTCTCTTCTTATGATGGAGAAATTAAGAATCCACAAACTGTTTTGATCTGTAATAATGAATACTACTCAGAAAGCATCTGAAAAACAAAATCCAGGTATTGTAACTAGATTACATCAGAACCACACATTTATGTGCATACCCACGTGACAGCCTGTACGCGAGTAATCCTTTTGCGTCTGTAGATATCTATCCTATACACACGTAGTTCGCAATTTATACATGGCAATGTAGGCAACAGAAAGGAATCCAAGATGAGTAAACAGAGACCTTTGTCTAAATTTGCACGGCTGCTTGCAGTGCCCGGAGAGCATGTCGAAGGTCGAGGCCGCCGTCTTGTCCCTCTGGGTGTCACGACGGTGACTAGTTATGAATTGGACTGGCTCCATCATATGGGGATAGTCCAACATCCTTTAGCAATAGTTTTTTTTCGGACCCTGATAAGTGCTACACGTGTGGCACAAAGTAATTTTTTCCTGACATTTTTTGATGGCAAGTTTACTTACAAGAGGATGACAACTTTCTGTTTGGATGGCAAGTTTCAATTTTTTTGAGATTTTTTTCGGATGGCAACTTTAATGTAAAAAAGATCAGGGTGGTGTTATTTCGTGCCACACGTGTGGCACTTATCATTTAGAATTTTTTTCTGGACCTCGTCTATTTCCTATGCTGGCTGGGAACATATGGTCTAAAAACATTTGGGATAAGGATACGTGCATACGTACTTATTTTCTGCAAATCACAGGCTTTCGTTTACACCTCTTAATCTACTGTGACATCTAAGCCATTTGTTTTCTATCGTGTTATGTTACATCTCATTTTCTACCGTTTTTATAACACAACTATCGTTTTTAATAAATAATACAATAGATAGATAAGGTCATCACGTAGTACCTCTTCACGCTACACCTCCAACGGACTCTATTGGTTTCATGCACCATAATCCACTAGTCAAGGGATATGTGATCCGATAAAAGGACACTACGCTCCAAAACAATGCTTTAATGATAGAATCGAGCTCAAACATCGATGTTGTCCGATCTGACCATAAGTGAAATCTGGAGCTATCACCATCGGTGGGGAACTTCAGACCAACCATTTCAACAAGGGAACGGGCCTAGCGCCGGTGGTGCTGGCCAGGACGCATGCTGGCAGTGCCCTACTTCACCTCGCGTCGTCTCACTGGCCAGTGGTGGTGGTCATCTTCTTCGTCGAAGGTGGCCAGCTAGAGGCTTGGTGATCGGATATCTCAAGATTCATCATCTAGTCCCGGCTGCGAGTTGGGGAGACATGGTTGCCGATGAAAACCGAGCCGACGACAGTTGATGGAGGCGTTCTACGCCGTTACCTTGATGGGAAGGCATCGTCGTGTAACTACTGTCGACCCACTCGTGCTGCTCCAGGGGAAACCCTAGGATCTGGTGTTCCAGATCGGACGATGGCGGCACTGCGGTGTCGTTTCTCTCTTGGGAGCATCGTTTGTGGAGCAGCGCTGGAAGACACATGCACGAGGTGGAGCGGCTTCGTCTTGCATGGAACTTCGGTGGAGATGTCAAGTCATGCCTGACCGACAGGTGCTACGCACGACAGATCTTCAAAAGACTTCAAACTGTGTCGGCTGGTGGTACTTGGCAGCATGGTGCTGATCTATATCAGTGGCAATCGCGACGTGCTCAACTGTTTGCGCGCAGGGAGGTGGTGCCGTTGGGCGCCGTGGTGGCGTCGAGGACAACTAGACCGAGCAAGGATGATGCGTCAGTACAACTCTGAAGATGGAGCGGTGATAGTTGGCGGCGGTGGCCTCTGAGAGCGCATCGGACCAGTGTGTGCCCCAAACCCGAAAAGTGGCTAGGTTGAGGCATTAGGTCTTAGATGTTAGGCTTGGCTGCGAGGTCTCTGGTATTAGGCCCGAACTATCAGCATCCCTTCATCAACTGGATAGGAGTAGCGACAGATGTTGCCTAGACGGTGGTTTCGGACTTACTGTTGTATTTCTTTGTAAGGTCTTTTGTGAATAATTAATAAAATGGATGCATACATCGTCCAGATGTAGAGGCCAGGGGTCTTCCTCCTTAAAAAAAACAAGGGAACAATGTGCAGACTCTTTGACCTTCAGTTTTGTATTTAAAAGAAGTTGGCATCCTAAATTTCCAATTTCCATCTTCACAAATTTCCGTGTTGGTTTTCGGTATTATACATTGGCTGACTTGTGGGTGTCCAACAGGAGAAGTATGATGCACTTCTATACGTACTATATAAGAGCATCTCCAATAGATAATGTATATTTTGGTGGTCCAAACCGATGATGGCCCAAATTTGGAGCACCAAAAAATGCTTTTTACATCTTTGAAAAAGGCTCAACTCCAACGGATGGTCCAAAACAGAGATGTAAATAAAAGAGCAACTCCAACAGATGGTCCAAAACGAAGATTAAAATGACCAACTACTACTTCATCTCAACATAGTTCAAACATGAAATTCAACATAGTTTCATTCACAAATTCAACTACTACTTATTCGAACTACTAGATGAAACTACTCCTCGTCGTTGGAGCTGCGGAACTGCTCCCAGAACTTGTCCTTGGTCGGGTCATCACACCCCTCATCCTCCTCCTCGGAGTCACCCCAGTCCTCATCCGACGACTCGATAAGGATCACAGTCGAGGGGCTGGCCTCGTCCTCCTTCTTCACCCCCTTCTTTTTCGCCTCGACGTCACGCTTCTGGTAGTGCTCCAGCTCGGCCTGGAGGTACTGCGAATGCTCTCGCGCAAACCGAACAATCGTCGCCTCGTCGCTCTCGCCGGGAGTGACGACAACCGTCGGTCTCTTCTTCGCCTTCTTCCCCGACATCTCCATCCGGATGCCATGCGGCAGGAGCCACTACACCACTACCTGGGACTCGACCTCCGGGAAGTTGAGGTCCCTTGTTGGCCGTTCGGCACGCCACACCGCCACGTCGTAGGCACGCGCGGCCTCATCGGCAGTGGGATACGTGCCGAGCCACCAACACCGCCCGACGTCGAAGAACTCCACTCCGAAGTTTCCGGAGGGCTTCGCCCTCAGGCCGAAGAAATCAGACTAGCCCTTCTGCATTTTCTTCAGCTCATCGAGGAGCGGACAGCGGCCTAGCGGGGAGCGAGTTTGGGCGGTGGCCGAGCGGGTGGTGGCGTGTGGCGCCGGGCGGCGGCGTGCGGCGCGGGGCGGAGGCGGACGGAGCAGGGCGGCGGACGGAGCAGGGCGGCGGACGGACCAGAGGCGGAGGCGGCCGGAGAGGAGGCGGACGGAGCGGGGCCGGGCTGAGGTGGCCGGAGAGGAGGCGGACGGGGTCGGGGCGGGGCGGAGGCGGCCGAAGCAGAGGCGGACGCGATGGGGCGGCGCGGCGCGGCGGCCCAAGAGGGGTTGAATCGCGGCGGGGTGGCGTCGGAGAGCTGTGGCGGGGCGGCGGCCGAGCAGGGAGCGGCGGCGGGCGGGTCGCGGGCGGGCGGTCGCGAGGCAGAAGGGGAATGAAGTGGCTGTTGTTCGTTTGGCGTGCGGCCACGGTTTTACATCAGTTGTATACTTGTATCTCGTCATGTAAATTTGCATCATGAAGTTTTCAATTTTACATCTCCAGGAGGCGGTGGTTCAACTTTTTTTACATATGGACCGTCTGTTGAAGCAACTCTTTTTGCTCTCGAAGCTCCAAAAATTAGTTATTTTTATATATGGACCGTCTATTGGAGATGCTCTAAGTGCACTATTAGCAGCAGAATTGCTTTCTGTTTTACTATTATTCCAGAATTTTAACTGGGTAGTCCTGTCAAATTTAAAGCGCATATTCCTGATTAATGAAGCAGTGAATCAGCAATTCAGCATAAGAAAAAACTTGTGGGCACTCATGCGTTGGGTCAAAACAGGGGTATGAACAAGAGGTGGAATTTCCCACAACAAGCAAATCCAGTAAGGGAGTATAGGCGCCCCAGTAGCTAAAAGATAGTTTCTGCCAGGACAAAGAAGATAATTCAACCGTTGGGTGTGTGGATCTTGAATATCCCCTTAGAAACATTATCGTAGAGTGGTCAAACCTGTTCTAGACACTCGAATAAAGTAGAAAGCCTATTCAGTTATTTTTCATACAAAGAGAAACACTGTAATCACCACATCCTTTATTATTTGATCGAACCAATCGAAAACATATAACCACATTCTGCATGCTCCGCATCAATGTAATGATGGGCCAGACTTTGCTACCGAACACACGAAACAATAGCAACCACCAGTAAAAATATGCCCACGACAGTGGCCGCCCTGATGCAACTCTGCGATACAAGCGGCAGCGCAAACCATGTTGACGCACGGCCCTCTGTACGACCTCACTTCCGCACAGGGTCCTGGTGGCGGCTGGATCGGTGCAGGTGGAGGTGGATTGGTCTTTGGAGATGGAGGAGGTGGAGGAGGAGCCAAATCAGTCTTTGGAGGTGGAGGTGGATGGCTCTTTGGAGATGGAGGAGGTGGAGGAGACAAATGACTGCCCCCTGGATTAGGAGGAGGGGCCAAGTCACCGCCATCACCTCCGCCCAAGTCATCTTCTCCTTTGATTGGGCCTGTTGTTCAAACCAAACACGAAGTTAGTAACTCAAGTACAAAAAAGAGGATAAAAAGTGCAAACTACTGATTAATAGTCTTTCTCTGGGCATCCTGGTACGTATTTACCAACCAACTTGGTGTTAGTCGTATGTTGGATATATTAATCGTCTCAAGATGAAGGATATATATGACATAGATGGATGATTGGGCTTCTCATACCTGAAAAGGCGAGCAAAACAACGAGAAGAGCAATCAGCATGGTGATCCTTCTTACAGTCATTTCACAAAGATGTGAATACTGAAGACTGGAGTTTGGGATAGACCCTACATTTATAGATGCTTGGACCGTCTCATTTTTCAGATCTTCAGGGCACTCTTATTACATGATATCTTAAGCTATATCATGAGCATTAAATATATATTTATATATAAGTCCTCCAATGCACTGTATCTTGTTGTATCTAGAAGATCTCCATTTAATGTGTTTTGTGAAAGGATAATAGTATGACTTGTCTTTGTTTTGGTACTTATGAATGATCCGCCAACATGTATGGATTTTTGTTATTAATGTTTTCTTTTCTATCAAGATAAGTGGATTTTCCATCATAAATAGATGGACGGCATGCATTTATTTGAGGGCTTATTTTATTATAACAAAGTCTTTAGTCCAAAACAAGTTGGGGTAGGGTAGAGGTGAAACCCATAAGATCTTGCAACCAACTCGTGGTTCTGGCACATGGATAGCAAGCTTTCAAGCACCACTATCCATGGCTAGTTCTCAGTTGATACTCCAGTCCTTCAGATCCCTCTTTACGGACTCCTCCCATGTCAAGTTCGGTCTACCCGACATCTCTTGACATTATTGGCACGCTTTAGCTATCCGCTATGCACCGACGCTTCTAGAGGCCTGCACTGAATATGCCCAAACTATATCAGACGATGTTGGAGAAGCTTCTCTTCAATCAACGCTACCCCAACTCTATCTCCTATATCATCATTCCGGACTTGGTCGTTCCTTGTGTGGCCACACGTCCATCTCAACATGCGCATCTCCGTCACATCTAACTGTTGAACATGTTGCCTTTTAGCCGACCAACACTCAGCGCCATACAACATTGCAGGTTGAACCGCCATCCTATAGAACTTGCCTTTTAGATTTCGTGGCACTCTCTTGTCACAGAGAATGCCAGAAGCTTGGCGCTACTTCATCCATCCGGCTTTGATTTGATGATTCACGTCTTCATCGATATCCCCATTCTTTTGCAGCATACACCCTATATATCTAAATAGGTCCTTTTGAGGCACCACCTGTCCATCAAGGCTAACCTCCCCCTCCTCCTTTTGCCTAGTAGTACTGAAATCGCACCTCATGTACTTGGTTTTAGTTCTACTAAGTCTAAAACCTTTCGATTCCAAAGTTTGTCTCCATAGCTCTAACTTCCTATTGACCCCCGTCCGACTATCATCGGCTAGCACCACATCATCTGCAAAGAGCATACACCATGGTATATCTCCTCTTATATCCCTTGTGACCTCATCCATCACTAGAGCGAAAAGGTAAGGGCTCAAAGTTGACCCCTGGTGCAGTCCTACTTTAATCGGGAAGTCATCAGTGTCGCCATCACTTGTTTGAACACTTGTCACAACATTATCATACATGTCCTTGACAAGGGTAATGTACTTTGCTGAGACTTTGTGTTTCTCCAAGGCCCACCGCATGACATTCCGCGGTATCTTATCGTAGGCCTTCTCTAAGTCAATAAACACCATATGCAAGTCCTCCTTTTGCTCTCTGTATCTCTCCATGAGTTGTCGTACCAAGAAAATGGCTTCCATGGTCGACCTCCCAAGCATGAAACCAAACTGATTTTTGGTCACCGTTGTCATACTTCTTAAGCGGTGATCAGTGACTCTCTCCCATAGCTTCAATGTATGGCTCATCAGCTTAATTCCACGGTAATTAGCACACCTCTGAACGTCCCCCTTGTTCTTGAAGATTTGTACTAATATACTCTGTCTACATTCTCCTGGCATCTTGTTTGCCAGAAAAATAAGGTTGAAAAGCTTAGTTAGCCATACTATAGCTATGTCTTGGAGGCCTCTTCACACCTCAATGGGGATATAATCAGGGCCCATCGCCTTGCCTCCTTTCATCCTTTTTAAAGCCTACTTGACCCCCGACTCCTGGATTAGCCGCACAAAATGCCTGCTGATATCATAAAAGGAGTCATCCAGTTCAATGGTAGAGCTCTCATTCTCCCCATTGAACAGCTTGTCGAAGTACTCTCGCCATCTATGCTTAATCTCCTCGTCCTTCACCAATAGCTGGTCTGCGCCATCCTTGATGCATTTGACTTGGTCAACATCTCTCATCTTCCTCTCTCAGATCTTGGCCATCTTATAGATGTCCATTTCGCCTTCCTTCGTGTCTAACCGCTGGTAGAGGTCCTCATATGCCAGACCCCTTGCATCACTCACAGCTCGCTTTGTGGCCTTCTTTGCCATCTTGTACTTATGTATGTTGTGTGCACTCCTATATAGGTAGAGGCGTCTAGGAAAATCTTTCTTCTCCTTAATAGCCTTCTGGACATCACCATACCACCACCAGGTATCTTTAGCTTCTCTTTTACTTCCCCTGGACACTCCAAACTCCTCTGAGGCCACCTTACGAATGCAAGTCGCCATCTTCATCCGCACATTGTTTGCATCTCCTCCTTCCTCCCAAGGGCCCTTCTTAATGACCCTCTCCTTAACGCCTAAGCTCCCTCTCCCTTGAGTTTCCACCACTTTGTTCTAGCACCTTTGGTCGAGGGTTTATTTTATTATAGAGTAAAATACATGGGCGGTCCTAAAAGTATTCAAGGTGTGCCCAATAGGTATGGAAAGTTTGAAAACACACACTTGGGTCCTATATGTGTGTACCTCATTCACCCTTGGTCCTATTCGCGCTAACTAGGCCGTGTGGCCCGTTGACTCATGCCATATAGGCAATATTTTTGCCAAAACACCCTGGTAGGCTTCTCCTTCTCACTTATGGCCCCTCTTCTTTTCTCCTCCTCCACTTGTTTGCCAGGATAGCATACTTGCGAGTGTTCCTTGGCTGCAGCCGATATAAGCACTACACCGCGAGCTTGACCAACCTCACGCCACCGTGCTTTCTACAGTCACCCAACAATGCACCCCAGACCACCAAGTGTTCCTCGCACGATACGTGGCTAGGCAATATGCTAGCTCTGGTGACCTTATGTGGTTGTGGCACACGGTTAGGTACCGGGGTGAATGACTTACACACAGGTAGGACCTAGATGTGCATTTTGAAACTATTAGGACCTACTTGGCACAACCTCGAATACTTTTAGGACCGCCAGCGTACTTTACTCTTTGCTGTAAATAAGAGACTGGCAAGCTCCTGTAATACACGATGGAAAAAGTTAATACCTTTAGTGCATCTTTATTCTCAATTTAATTTTCTTCAATGGAGTAGACAGAAAATTCCGAACCAATTTGACAAACTAAAAGCATCCATGTAAGGAATTAAATTGTGAAAAATAAACCAACAAGATGAATACTCCCAAGTGAAAAAATGGGGGGCTATGTGTTATTGTGTTCACCATCTCATTGAAACATGTTGTGATAACTCGACATGGAGGTCAAACTTGAAATAACTAGCATTTATATTACATCTTTTGAACAAAAAACAGGAGGTAACTCTTTGGAGATAGTGCAATGGTTACCACTAGTATAATCCCGAATGAACGAAGGCATGTATGGCAAGGATAGATCTACCATAATTAATATAGCATATTTATAGAAAGAGACATCTACTAACGAGATAAACCCTAGTTCCAAGAAAACTAAATGGTAATAATGTCTCATAAGAAATAATCAATAGTATTCACTACTCCTGAATCGAATACCACTGACCGGCCAAAAGTTTTCATTCCTAATGCGCTAGTGACCGTTAAGTGCCTCTGGGTCGGTGATGACATTGCCATTACTGGCTAGCCACTTGATCGGTCACTAATGACTAGTCATCGTCATTAGTGACCGTCCAAATAGGGGTCAACAAGGACTAGTATGACTGGTCACTAATGTGTTCCGGAGGGCACGGAAAAATAGGGACATCCAGCTAGCTGCATTTTCACAGAAGACCAGCCTCATACATGCATTTTCACACAAGATCCATAAAAACATGTCAGCGACAACAACATATAGCATCTTTTCAACTGACAGCTACTTCTAGTAGACAACAGAACCACCACATCTTATAGTTACCTCTCTAGCTCTCTTGCTGGCAGGTACTTCCGGCTAGTACCAACACCTTGTCTTCTCACGTCGTAGCGCCGACAAACCTTCAAGTGGCAAAGCAACTGCTCAAGGTAAGCTAAAGGGGGGCTAAAAATATATGAAGTAAACTAGGGACATATCCGAAACATAGACAATTCTTCACTGCGATAGAACTTTGCATTGTAGCTAACATGGAATTATCAATTTTTCCAATCCAATGACTACTAAACTAATAACATACCTTGGAGCAAAAATGACCCACATAGTTCTGGTGCTCGGTACACAACCTATTGGAAATTTTATCCTAAAAACATGAAAGAAATTAGCTGCTGCTATCGATATTGACTAGCTATACGAAATAGGCAACATGTAGGGGAAATTGCAATACCGTCCAAAAGATTACAGTTGGAGTATCACTTATAGCTACCCTTGTAAGGCCAAAATCGCATATTTTGATATTAGAATCAAAATTAGCTAATATATTATTTGGTTTGAGATCTCAATGAAATACATTTGCTACAAGAAGCTATTGGAACTTTGGAAGATGCATCACCCATAACAGGAATGTTAGTGTCACAAACATGATTGATTGGAAAATGGCAACACAAAGATGGAGCATATTTAATGAAGCCAAAATGGATTTTTTTTATAATCCTTATTTTATATAATTTCCGACCAACTTGTAAATTCACAGAATTTCTCAAGACTCAAACTGTCATAAGACTACTATGCCTATCTAGTTGGTGACTTGCTCCGCAAATAGCAGCACCAATAATATCACAAGAAGCTTGGAATGATATTCATGTTGTATCTAAATAAGAGCAATTTGAACATGCTTCATCTTACCTCCTCTTTTCACATGGGAGGTAAGAAGGTAAGAGTTACTCGGGCCCACTACTTAATGAAATCATTAGCTCGGATCTATGATCTACTCTTACCTCTCATGTGAAAAGAGAAGGTTGAGGGAGCATGTTAAAATTTGCCATCTATGTAATTGAAAAAATGTAACTTTTGATCACCACATTAATTAGTCAGCGGGTATTTAAACTAGAACACAAAAATCAGGCTATGGCAAGCTAGCTCAAATTCAACAAATCGACATAAGATATCGGGATTTTCGAAGAACTAGCAAAGTAGCCCGCTCACGGGCTAGGATTATACAAATGCAATTTATGTAGATCTCAACCATTTATCTCGAGAAGATTTTATCCGATTTGTCTAAACAAAATTAGGACAAAATTTGGTGACACATATATAATCTTCCTTTTGAAAACATACTATCATCTTAGATATATATAAGTTTTTCTTGTCGACATTTGAATATATATGTTTCGCATGAATCATGTACCCATATGTTATGTGTTTTTTTGCAATATATGTATTTCTTTATGGTCAGACCCGTTGGACAAATTATGTTTATCTATTTTATGGTATTTCTAGCATGGTTCTCAATTTGAAGAATATTTTTCATTAAGCATGTAATAAGTAGTTGTTGCCGGTTTCATATAGGTATATGTATATTTCATAAGGATTGTGTAAGAATGACACATTTACTTACGACTTGTACATTATGCGTGTACCAATAATCTGCAAGTTTTGTACATATAGAAATATATATGAAATTATGACTGTTTGCATGCAACATTAAATCATTGTTCCAGTAGCAATACAATCAAGGACATTAAAGTTGCAAAGTATCTAGGGATCCATCAGCAAGAAAATAGTGATTCATGTGGTGTTATTGTCGCGTACCATGGTAATCAGCTGGAAACTTTTCAGCAAACTTATCCTTGAAGTTAACCATCCATTCCGTTGGACATAACACCGTTGATTGAAAAAATTGAAGATACATAATCATGTGTATATCAAAAATTAATACAAACTTGACATTGCAAACTGAAGATAAGATAGATGAAGTAAAATGTTCAAAAGATTTTCCATACATCACTACAATGGTGAACAATCGCATTTCGAACATCTTGTTAGATCACATCAGGTCGATGAGATCATGAAATTTACAATGATCAAATTTTCCGCAAGTATTGTTTTTTCTATTTTGCAAGATGTGACATCTCTTCTGTGGTGAGTATCTGAAAATATATGCAGCGCGGGATTGGAATTAATTTGGAACCTCGAACAATAGCAAGAATAAGAAAACATGATTTAAATCCTTATCTAAACCCATATCTTCTGTTGAGAGGCATGTCTATATAGATTTGGTTATAATTTTGCTTTAGGGATAAACATCACTAAGACCTTTTACTCAAAGATTATCAACACAATGGTATGATGTGAAGAATCTATGGTTGTAAGAACATTCTTATCGAGAATGCCAATTTGGTTCCCGGGCTCAGCTGCACCCGCTCCGACGAAAAAATCAAAACAAATACTAGAAACATTCAAAAAATTCCAATTTTTTTGTGTGGTAGGTAATTTAATGCGTGAGGTTCGCTGCAAATTTCAACTCGTTTGGACATTTGAGCAGCTCTCTGCAAAAAGACAAAATCAGGGTCTGTAAAAAAGTTTATTGTTCACGAACTGTTTTGACCCGATTTGTCTTTTTTGCCGAGAGCGGCTCAGATATTCAAATGAGTTGAAATTTGGAGCGGACCTCACGCATCAAATTATCTACCACAAATTTTTTTTGGATTTTCTAGAATTTTTCTAGTATTTGTTTTGAATTTTTTTCTGAGCGGGAGCATATGAGCCCGGGCTCAGATGCGGATTTTTTATTCTTATCCTCCAAATATCATGACATACTTTTCCCAGTCAAATCTGGATATACATAATTTTTGCATAATAGAAAAATAACACATATAGGACAACATATACACGTTCTGCAGATAGGATTATAGGTCAAGAAATTGGCATGGTACTTCACCAACCTTTCTCGTGTAGCCGCGCATCAATACAGCCTAGTCAACATCGTCGCGTACAGAGCCACAGATACCAAGACTCCAGGAGTAGTCGTGGAATGCCACACCTGCTCTCTTGTTGCTGTCCTTCGAGGCTCCATCTACCCTCATTTGTGATGATTCTCCCAATGGAACTGGTCGACAAGAATAGTACGGTTATCACGCACCAATGCAAGTCCATGGTGCACTTTCGTTCTGGCCCCTCGGGGCATGCATGCCTATACCGTTCCTCCGCCCGCTAGGGCGGGGACGTCAGTTTTTTGCATGCATATGCAAACCTTTGGCCCACTTATACATTAGATCATCATTGCAAATCATATTTTATTGCAGTTTGGCTTCATCCTAGAAATTCTACGCAACTCAAGAACCCACGGAGAGAGTTGAGAATTTCGTTATTTTCATATTTGAGTTTTCTCGAATTTTGAAAAAAGGATCGTTTGATTTTAATTATTTTCTTTTTGAATATTTCTTTTATAAAAATAAAAGAGAGAGGATAAAATGACTTCCTTAAAATGAAGAAATATTGGATATTTAATTTTAAAATTAAAAAGAATTTGATTCGGAGTTTTATCGCTATTTTATTTGAATTAGGAAAATATGCGTTTTCTAAAATTGCATTAGAGTCCTAAATAAATGTTCACCTTGTCCGCTATATTTTTAGAGGATGGGGAAAATTTATTTAAGGATTTTTGGAGTCCGTTTGGTATTTCTTTTATTTGTTTTTCTGCGCGGAATAATTTAAAAAAAATTACCGACCTAACCGGGCCGTGTCCGCCTGGGACACTCTACCCGGCCGGCCCTTTAAAGGCCGAAGGCCAAGCCGCCAGCCCCCACAACCGAAACCCTAGCCCCGCCTCGAAACCCGCTCCACCGCCGCCGAACTTGCCGCCGCCGCCGGAACCCGCCACCGCCGCCCCTCGCCGCCGCCACCGACCACCGCTGCCGACCCCGCCGCCATCCGCCGTCGCCGCCGACCACCACCGCCGGATCCGCCGCCGCCCTCGCCGGATTCGTCGAGGTAGCCGCCGTCGCGGTTTTCGTTAGAAAACCGTCGGTTTTTCTTAAGAACCCGCGGTTTATTTTGTTTGTAGATCGGTTTTATTTTTTTCTGGTTAGTTATTTAGCGAACGCCCGTTCGTTCGTTCATTTTAACGAACGATTTTCACCGTTTAACCGCAGACAGCGAACGTTCGTTCGTTAGCCTGTTCATCAGTTTTTCTTTTTCTCGGATTTTTCGCGACTATTTTCGATCGGGATTTCTGATCCGATTTTTGTTTTAGTTTATCTTTTCGCTCGTTTATCGGAATCAGGCGATTCAGGCGCCTAGAGTTTCGTTTCGAAGCCCTCTTTCTGTTGAATCAACTTAAACAAGTTTTTGCCATTGTAAAATTTGACTTTAGTCCAGATTAGTAATCGAAGCTTGTTTTTTTCGCAATTTGATTTTTGTTGCTTCGTTTGATTTGATTCTTTTTGCAAACCGGAGTTCTTAAGTTGAACTTTCTGGTTAGATCTTCTTATTTGAGTTTTATCCGTGCATCTTTGCTTGATTTCTTATTGTATGACTTGTTTGTTTGCGATAGAGTACCCGGAGTGCGAAGCGTGCTACTACGAGTCTCTAGGTTTCACGGATCATCAGCAAGGCAAGTAACACTTTGATCATACCTCTTTACTACCCAGTTTTATTGCATTAGATCAATCCTCAAACAATTGCATGGTTAGGATCTGATTTAAATTGTGGGTTTGGGGAGTAGATGAGGTAGTACCTATTCACCTGTTTATTATCAAACATATGGGAGTTACTTCTATGTTGCTTGTACTACTATGCTATGCTCGTAGACGTGGTTTGGGTTTGAGTGTATTCATGACAGATGTAAGTATTGTTAATTAATGGTTAACTTAAGGTGGCAACTTTAATACACATCTGGATGGATTGAGGCACCTGGGGAACCCAGTGTTTCCTGTATTTTTGGAAATCTCGGGGTACCGTGTGATTCTCCTATGGACTGCCACCCAGGCTCAAAGGGATCATAAGATTATTCATGCTAGAAACTTCCGTGTGCAGCCACATGCCATTATGGGCTCTGGCATAGTTGAGTAAGTTGTGGGAAACCTTTCCATGATGGGCTAGCAGATGTAGGGGATTATAGGTGTACAGGCCTATCTATCGGTTAAGGCAACCTCTTCGGAAAGACTGTGTCTCGGTCATCCGTTTCTCAAACATTATGTAGTGCGAGAAATCCAATGGAGGAGATCGAGTCTTGTGGGAAAAGTGCACAAACCTCTGCAGAGTGTACAAACTAATCATGGCTAGTCGTGTCCCGGTTATGGACATCTTGAGTATCTAGTTCTTGGATTATCATGTGGATCTCATCACTCTTAATATAATTTGATTGCGTTTAATGATGATGCTTAATTGGGATTGAGTTGGGTGAACCTTCTCAATGTTTAACAACTACCATAATAGTTAAATAAAATTTATTCCTTTGTTGTAGGGAAAAATTGGCTTTTCGCAAAAGATATTAACCATACAGCCTCCACCAGCCATATATGCATGTAGTGATAGCATTATTCTGTTCATTTCTCTCTTGTGTTACATTGCCAGCATATTCCATGTGCTGACCCGTTTCGGGCTGCAACGTATCATGTTGTAGACTTTTCAGACGACGAGTAAGGTGCCCTAGGTCGTGGTCTTTCACTCAGTGATGCCGTTGGAGTTGATGGACTCACTTTATCTTCCAAGCCTTCCGCTGTTATCGTATTAGATGGCCTTAAGCCATATTTATTGTAATAAGTTCTCTTTTGAGACATTCGATGTAATAAGTGTGTGATTGCTACTCTGTTATAAATCCTCAAGTACTATGCGTGTCAGCATTACCGATCTAGGGATGACCCTGATGCACAGAGATCAGACTGTTTGAGGTCTGGTCGCTACAAGATGGTATCAGAGCCCACGCTGACTGTAGGACACGACCACTAAGCTAAAGCCCTATATCACTACTCTCTTCTCATTTCTGACTCCTCTCCATTTTCTACTCTTTAGGATGGCAAGCTCAAGGAACAAGTTTGCACAACCGGATGAAGACACCCCCTTTGGACGACACTTGAAGGAAGTCACTAGATACCTGAACATCGGAATACCAAGCTTCACCGGGACTTACAACGCCACTTTACCAGAAGAGGAGCGCTGGACGATTCAAGTTCAAATTCCAGGAAGGACATTCACGCCAGTCACTGAGCCCATAGAGTTTTCCTTTGATGCACCAACCTGGAGTCTAGGAAAAAGTATGGCAGCCCACATCACCATGGGACGCATTGGGGAAGTTTACCACAAGGATCTCAAGGATACAATCTACCAGATTTGTGGGCGCCCAGATGAGCAATGGGAGATGATCAGCACCAGGAAGGATAGATCGATTGCAGCTTTCATCCAGGAGTTCAACACATTCAACGCCAGGAGAACCAGATGTGCGCAGGCATGATAGATTTGAAGAAGGCGATGACCAGGATCACAGAGCTGGAGGAAGAACTCAAGGCTACTCGCGAAGATTATGAGGAGGAAATCGTCGTAGTAGTGGAGAAGAATGACGACCTGACAAGGAAGCTGGGGGTATTCATGGGAGACCCCGCGCCAGGAGGAGAAGATGACGGTTCCACTTGCCCGGAGAACTACATCATCATCGACGACACCGACTCGGAACCCGACGATAGCGATGATGACTATGTTGATGAAGCTAGAGCGGATATCATGGATTCTTCGGCCGATCAATTTTTCTAGTCGACCACCATATCAATAGTAGTATTCCACCATGTATATAGTATAGTCCGAGCACTTTTGTAACGATAGTTCTAAACCGATCGTATGCCCTTGCTTGATTGATTGAGTGATATGATTGTGTTTGTCTCATGTGCATATGGGTAGTGTTTTCCCCCTAGACCTCATTCTACTCTGTTTTCTAATCTTTTCTAAACCCAGCAGATGCCTCCGAGACGCGATAATGGATTTGCTTTCCCACCGGAGCTCACTCAGTTGATCCAGCAGCAAAATGCATTGATGCAGATACTAGTCCAGAATCAGAATCAAGGGAACAACAACAACAACAACAACCCACCACCACCACCACCTGTTGATCACTTAGCCCGTTTTCTAAGGCTGAATCCGCCGGTGTTCTCCAGTAGCACCGAGCCGATAGTTGCAGATGATTGGCTCCGCAAGATTGGAAGGGAGTTAACCACTGCAGGATGCACAGATGCGAAGAGAGTGCGTTTTGCCGCACATCAGCTTGATGGACACGCAACATCATGGTGGGAGAATTTCACAGCCACTTACCCCATTGACACTATTAGATGGGACCAGTTCCAGCAGGCTTTTCGCACTGCCCATGTATCAACAGGAGCTATGGCCATGAAGAAGCGTGCATTTCGCAACTTACGCCAAGGAGGATGCACAGTTGGCCAATATGTGGATGACTTTAGTAAGCTAGCACGTTATGTCCCAGATGACGTCGCTACAGATGCAGCTAAGCAGGAGAAGTTTCTGGTACGACTAAATGATGAGCTGAGCATGCAGTTGATGGTGGCAAATTTCAATAACTACCAGGAGTTGGTAGATAGAGCTCTCATGATTGAAGGGAAGTAGCAGCAGATTGACAACCGCAAGAGGAAGTATGGACAAGGGAAGTATATTTCTGGAGCTCAGCAGAGACCCCGTTTCACCCCGAACTCGGGAGGACTTGTCCATAACCATGGAGGTCACAATCACACTGGAGGAAGTTCGCACAACCATAGTGGCTCCAAGAACGGAAATGGTAATGGAGGAAGCAACGGACAGAACCGTTCCAACCCAGCAACGCCAGCCAAGAAAGATCTAAGCCACGTTACTTGCTACAAGTGCCAGAAGATTGGGCATTACGCCAATGAATGTCCTGAAGCTAAGAATGGTAACGGCAATGGAAGCTCTGGGAAGAAGCCCAACCCATTCAACAGGGGACAAGTGAACCACGTTAACGTGGAGGAGGTTGAAGCCCAGCCAGATGCAGTAATAGGTAAGTTTTTGGTTAAGTCATTTACTGCAGACGTTCTTTTTGATATTGGTGCATCGCATTCATACATATCAAGGGGATTTGTGGAGAAGTATAAACTGCCCACCAAAGTTCTTAGTACACCTTTGTTAGTGAGCTCGCCAGGAGCAGAGTATATGGCAAACCAAGGATGTTTTCAGATGCCATTGACCATAGGTAGGCATGTTTTCCCCTCAGATCTGATAATTTTGGAGTCGCAAGGTTTGGATGTGATTATGGGTATGGATTGGCTATCGATGTATGGAGGAAACATCGATTGCGCCAGTAAGTCGATTTTGCTCACCACCCCAGAAGGAAGAAGGATCAAGTATGTATCCCGGCATGTGCCGAGTAGGACTCAAGTAAATTCCTTATCAGGAGTTGTACAGGAGGAACTACCAGTGGTGAAGGATTTCCCGAATGTATTTCCAGAAAGAGTTGCCAGGCATGTCACCAGATAGAGACATTGAGTTTTTGATTGAACTTTTTCCAGGACCAATATCTAAGAGACCATACAGAATGCCCGCAAAAGATTTGGAGGAAATTAAGAAGCAGATTAAGGAGTTACTGGATAAAGGTTATATTCGCCCAAGTTCGTCACCTTGGGGATCACCAGTGCTTCTAGTGGAGAAGAAGGATGGATCGTTAAGGATGGTTGTTGATTATCGAGGATTGAATGCGGTGACGATCAAGAACAAGTACCCACTGCCAATGATCAATGATTTGTTTGATTAGCTGCAAGGAGCTAAGGTGTTTTCCAAGATCGATCTGCGATCAGGGTACCACCAGTTGAAGATTCGAGAGCAGGATATACCTAAGACAACTTTTACCACGAGGTACGGGCTATATGAGTATACCGTTATGTCATTTGGCCTGACTAACGCACCTTCCTATTTTATGAACATGATGAACAAGGTGTTTATGGAGTTTTTGGATAAGTTCGTTGTGGTGTTCATTGATGATATTCTGGTCTACTCAAAGAAAGAAGAGGAGCATAAAGAGCATTTGCGTTTAGTACTTGGGAAGCTCAGAGAACATCAGTTATATGCCGAGTTCAGCAAGTGTGGGTTTTGGTTAAAGGAAGTTGGATTCCTTGGACATGTTATATCCGGAGAAGGAATAGCGGTCACTAGTAGAAAAAGGGCCTATTGTCCCGGTTGGTAAGGGCCTTTTGTCCCGGTTTTTGAACCGGTTCTAAAGGGTCGTTACTAATGCCCTAACCCTTTAGTCCTGGTTCTTACACGAACCGGGACAGATGGGCCTCCACGTGGCCGGTGCGGCGACTCAGGCAGGAGGGCCTTTGGTCCCGGTTGGTGGCACTAACCGGGACCAATAGGCATCCACGCGTCAGCATTTCAGGGGCTGGGGTTTTTGTTTTTTTGAAAGGGGGGGGGGGGTTGGGGGTTTTGGGGGGTTAATTTAGGTGTTTCATATATTGTGTTAGCTAGCTAATTAATAGAGAGAAGTGTCCTCTCTTATCTCCATGCTTGGTCCACGCTACATACTATATACGTATTGAGAGGACTAGACACGCTAGCTAGTAATCAAATGAAGGAAACAGAAGATCGTCATGAACATATGCATACAGAGAGAAGTGATATCGACCACCTCTCCTTCTCTGAGAGATTGGTCGAACAACAAGTTCTCGTATATCTATCCGACACTACCGGCTACATATATACAATAATTATGTCTTACAATATAATCTCCTAATTAAATTGTAAGAACACAGGGTCCACATAGTATTCTCCGTTTTTAGCGATCACGTGGTCAAGGAAGAATGCCGCCAATTCCTCTTGAATTGTTCGCATACGATTTGGTGCTAGGAGTTCATCCCGCATCCGAAAGTTCTAATTTAAAGAAGGGGGTCAATACATATATATATATATATGAATAAATGAAACTCAACACAAATGATGGTAATAAAATAAAATTGTGAATATTATTGCTTACGCACTTCATATTGTTCGTTAGAGTAGCCCCGCTCACAGGTCGTGTAGCGGATGGACTCGCAAACGTAGTATCGACAGTAATTATTCCCGGGTTCCTGCCACAACCACTTTACAAGAAATAGAGGTCAATCAAACTGATAAGCAAGCATGCTAAATGGTATTGATGAAACTAGCGCTTGAATCACTAGGAGATGCGCGGAACATGCTACTACAGTACTTACTTTCGGGGTGTCTAAATTGCAGCTTCTTCGGCAGTCCCGGAGCTTTTTTGGTGAATTTTCTCCAAACCCTGCCAGACAAAGAAAACAATTACTTGATATCAGGAAATGAACAAAGTTGCTGATATGGTGGATAATGATCGATTTAACTTACTTCTCGAGCATTTGAGTCATGTCCGCATAGTCCTGGGGATCTTTTCGTCTCGAGTCTAAGACGGTTACTACTCCCTGCTCAAGCTTAATCTCTAGGAGAATATAGTGGAAGCTGCGCACGCATGCATAAGTCATCAATTACATTACTATAACCTGCACTAATAAGGGAAACCGAATATGCACAAGACAGTAACACTCACTTGAAGTTGTAAGGAAAGAGTATTATATCTTTGTTTTCATTTATTACCAACGATCGTAGCAAGTTGGCCTCGGTATTTTCGGCATGATATTTATCCTCAGTTGCATCTATGAGATTTGTGTTAATGAACCCAATATCACCGATTTGTCTTTTCTTCAATTCGGCGATCTTCAAACTGCATAATATAGTGAGGATAATTATAAATACATGCAATGAAAGAGCTGACCTATATAGAGAGACTTAATGACAGAAGTAGTACTACTTATAGACAGTAGCAAGTGATCGTTGATTTATCGAGGGCCTTTTGATTGAAAAACTGGAAGAACTCCTCAAGTGGAACATTCAACAGTTCAATTCCAACGAGGTCATGCTCCGGTTTAACTCTCAGCGTCAAACTATTCCTCCCCCCAGACTCTCTGCAGGTTTTCATGTACCAATCATGTAATCTTCGCATCATCGTTGTTAGAGATCTTTCATCTTTGACGAGAGGCTTCCCGTAATGGTATTTGTGTTCGTCCACCTCCAAGATATCATAATGTACATCATCGGGCAGGTAATCTCCAAGATTGCTATAACCGGGCACCATCCTCGGATCATGAGCGGGGGGCACGATTGGTTTGCTTGTTCGCCGAGCTGGGCAATTTTTTTCCCAGCTCGTCGTTCTTTTAACCTTTGATCACTGGCAGTACTTCCCGACCGCTCCGCTTCGGCAAATGTCTTTGCAATAATGCGCTCATAGTTGCCTTTCGGCGGAGACTTTGGTGGTTTGTCAGGGAAGCCAGAGTGCGCTTCGCTTTCACTGGATCTACCTTCTCCTCCGGAGGTGGATATTTATTTGCTTTCACCCCTTCAAAGAAGTTCGTCACTTCGGCTCGCACGATCTTCGTGGTTTCCTCCTCGGTCCTCTCGTATGGTAACTTCTCTGGAGTCTTCAGAGAAGGACCGAATCTGTATTGCCTCCCGCCTCTGGCTGTACTGCTAGACGCCGGCAGAGCAGACGGAGCGGCTGCGGCTGTCTTCTTTCCTTGCTTACGAGGCGGAGGAGAAGGACTAACGACGCGCCGGAGCAGCCGGAGCGGCGGCGGGTCTCTTCTGCCCTTGCTGATGAGGCGGAGAAGGAGGAGGCTGGCTGCTCTGGCACGCCGGCGCAGGTGGAGAAGGAGGCGGAGTGCCGCCACGCGCTGGAGAAGGAGGCTGAGTGCCCTGATCACTCGCCGAAGGAGGAGGCGGAGGAGGAGGCAGAGTGCCGCCACGCGCCGGAGAAGGAGGCTGAGTGCCCTGATCACTCGCCGGAGGAGGAGGCGGAGGAGGAGGCGGAGTGCCCTTACTCGCCGGAGGCGTCCGGTTCGGAAGGTTGATGAGGTCCTTCCGCCATAGGCATGGAGTCTTCAGAGCAGAACCCAGCCGAGTCTCCCCTTCACCAGTAGGGTGGTCAAGCCGGAGGTCCTCAAATCCCTCCGTTATTTCATCCACCATCACCCTAGCATATCCTTCTGGAATCGGCCGGCAGTGGTAGGTTGCGCCGGGTTCAGGAGGTAAAACAGAGCCAACAGCCGCCTTGACTTTGAAGTTCTGCCATTGCGTCATAAGGTGGCAATGTGGAGACTCCGTGATAGCATCCACGGGGTAGCTAGCAGGAGCCGTCAAGATATGCTCCGGCTGAAGCAGCTCGGTGGAAGCCACACTGCTTCTCCGCTGAGATGGCGGGGTAGCTTCGGGGGTAGTTTCGGCATGTCGATTGCCGTCTTGTTCCTCTAGCGCTTGAACCCTTTCGTGCAGCTTCTGAATTTGGGTCTGCTCCACTTTTTTCCTCCTCTCCTGGCTTTTGTAACCGCCTGCGTCCGGAAAACCAGCCTTCCACGGAACGGAGCCTGGCGTGCCTCCTGTCTGTCCAGGGTGCCCAGGATTCCCGAGGGCCATTGTGAGCTCATCGTTCTCTCTGTCTGGAACGAACGTCCCTTCCTGCGCTGCATCGATATAGTGCTGAAGCCTCTTGACTGGTATTCTCAAAAGCTCGTCCGTCCAAACGCACCTCCCTGATACAGGGTCCAATTTTCCGCCAGCCCCGAAGAACCATGTCCGGCAACGGTCTGGACAGTTCATTGTCTGTGGTTCGATCCCTTTATCAAGCAGATCATTCTCAGCCTTGGCCCACTTTGGCCGGGCTTTGAGGTAGCCACCTAACTCCGTGCGATGGTGAAGCTTCTGCTTCGCAGCATTCTTCTTGTTTGTCGCTGACATCTTCTTACTCTTTTCCGATGTCTTGTGGGCCACAAATGCGGGCCAGTGATCTCTGATCTTCTCATACCGGCCGATGAATTCTGGTGTCTCTTCTTTGTCGACAAACTTTTTAGCTCATTCTTCCACCTCCTGAATAGGTCTGCCATCTTCTTAAGAGCATGAGACTTGATTAATTGCTCTTTAACTGGCTTCTCCGGATCCTCCTCTGGCGGTAGGGTGAAATTTGCCTTCAGCTCAGTCCAAAGATCATCTTTCTGCATATCATTGACATAAGACACCTCAGGGTCTTCCTTCTTAGGCTTATACCATTGGTGGATGCTGATCGGGATCTTGTCCCTAACAAGAACCCCGCACTGAGCAGCAAACGCATCCTTTGTCCGGATGGGTTCAATCGGTTGGCCGTCGCGCGCGATTGCTGTGATCTCAAACCATTCATCCGAGTGCAACTTTCTCTTCGGGCCTCGTCTCTTTACCGAAGTTGTGCTCGATCCGGAGGGCTAGAAAAAAAAGAAAGACGAGAGTTAATTAATATGTGTACATACCAAAACAATGAATGCATCAATTAGCTAGTCAGCACAGGCTTAATTAATATATTTACCTGGCCGGACTCTGTTCGGTCACCAGAGCCGTCACCACGGGCTCCTTCTTGCACCAGCATTGGGTCACCGGAGCCATCATAATCATGTCTTTCCTCCTCCACTCTTCGATCACCGTAGCCTGCTTCTTCACCGTGTCCTTCCAGACCATCATTGTCGTTAAGATACGACAAGACATCACCTCCGGCTAAGATTATGTCCCCCAACACCTCTTTTGCTGCCTCGTCTCGTCCGTGCTCCATTGTTTCTGCAAATATTACAACATGGCAATTATTATACAAACATGACAGAAGGTGGATATATTAGTGGCAAACGTAGACCTAGCTACCTAATCACAACAAGGAATCATATTAGTGGCCTCGACACTTCTCTAGGGTTTGGGGTGGCCTCGGCAACGCTTCAAGGGTTCATATGCAAAAGCCATGGATTTCTTCTATACTTTGACACTAGCTAGGAAACCTCTCGACCCCTTGGCCCCTCGACGACCCTTGAACCCTCGACCCTCGAACCCTCGATCCTCGACCCTCGGCCCCTCGGCCCCTCGACGACCTTCGAACCCTCGACCCTCGACCCAAGCTAGTTCCCGACCCTCGCCCCCCTCGAACCCTCATCGACCCCCTCCCCCCCTCATGTCGAAGTTATCGGGGAGGGGGTATATCGACCCCCCCCCCCCTCATGTTGAAGTTATCGGGGAGGGGGTATATCGACAACGACATACCCGATAAAAAATAAGAAGACGAAGAAGAAAAAAATGAGAAGAAGAGAGGATTAGAGGAGAAGATCGAAGAAAAAAAAGAAGAATAAAAAAGAGGAGAAGAAGAAAGGAATAGAGGAGAAGAAGAAAAAATAGAATATTTTCTATTTTTTCTTCTTCACCTCTATTCCTTTCTTCTTCTCCTCTTCTTTTTCTTCTTTTTTCCTCTTCTTATTTATTTCTCCTCTTCTTCTCCTTTCTTCCTCTTCTTATTTTCTTTTTTCCTCTCCTTCTTTTTCTTCTTCTTCCTTCTTAATATCACTTAGCAACTTTTGCAAAGATCGGGGGGGGGGGGGGGGGGGGGGGGGGTGCTCCCGTAGTCTAAAATCGGTCTATGCACGATAGAAAATTCTGATACATCTATGATCCCTCATACATACATACATACAAAAAATACATATATGATCCCTCGTACATACATACATACAAAAAACATCCGAAAATAGCATATATATAAGAACATCTAAAAAATACATCTAAAAATACATATATGATCCCTCACACATACATACCTACATCTCAATTTCTTTTATGAACAACTAAAAACATCTGAAAACAGCATATAAGAACATCTAAAAACATCTAAACAAATAGAATATATATAAATATATATAACAAAAAAATAAAGGAAAGCTACGGGCCGGGCAGAGGGGCATGGCGGCGCCGGCGGCGCCGGCGGGGCAGGGCAGGGGCGCAGGTGCGTGAGGCAGGGAAGGGGTGTGGGAGCGTGGCAGGGCAGGGGCGTGAGGCAGGTGCTCACAGGGGGTGGCGGGGCACGGCGGGCGACGTCGGGGCGGGCGCAGTGGCGCGGGGGGCGGCGCCGGCGTCGGGGCAGATGGCGTCGAGGGCGTCGGCGACAGCGAAGTTGAGCAGCCTGACGGCGTCAGCGGCGGTGGCGCAGGGGCGCGGGGAGCGGCGCCGGCGTCGTGGCAGATGGCGTCGAGGGCGTCGGCGGCGGCGAAGTTGAGCAGCCTGACGGCGTTGGCGGCGGCGGCGAGGTGGACCAGCCTGGCGGCGTCGGGGCAGGGCTCGGCGGCGACGGCGACGAGGAGCAGGGGGCGTCGGGCGGAGAAGAAAGTGATGGATTTTGGAGAAACTGCTAAGTCCTGCTTATATACACAGCGCATTGGTCTCGGTTCGTGGCACAAACCGGGACGAATGCCCCCCTTCGGTCCCGGTTCGTGCCACCAACCGGCACCAAAGGTCTCTTTTCAGCAGCCCAAAGGGCGGGAAGCAGAGGCCTTTGGTCCCGGTTGGTGGCACCAACTGGGACTAAAGGTGGGGCATTGGTCCCGGTTGGTGCCACGAACCGGGACCAAAGCACCCCTTTAGTCCCGGTTGGTGCCACCAACCGGGACCAAAGGCCTTGTGCTGCCCGCGTCGCGGCCAAAAGTTTAGTAACACCTTGCTAGCTGAGAGCGCTCGAGAGTGGTTTATAAGCGCTGCTGCGGCCACCCTCTCGAGCTCCTCTCAACTACAGGCTTTCGGGCCTAACGTGTCACTATTTTCCTGTGGGCCTACTGGGTCTGTTGCGGGCCTGAATCCTGGCCCATGGTTGGATTTCTAGTCGTATTCAGCCCGTGGTGGCCCACTAGGTGGCACTTCTTTTTGTTTTCTTTGTTGCTTTATTTATTTTATTTTGTTTCTACTTACAACAAAATACATACTATTGCTATTTTATTTTATTTTATTTTGTTTCTACTTATTTATTAAAGTTTATTTTGTTTCTACTTATTTATTATATTTTATTTTCTACTTATTTATTTTATTATGTTTCTACTTATTTATTTTATTTTCTTTTTGCTTATAATGTTTTAACAGAAAATACTTTGATAATTTTAGTTGCATAAATTTTATATAATTTTAGTTTCAATAATACTAGAGGTTTATAAAACTTTTTAGTTGAATCCTTTTGATATTAGAGTCTCATTAAAGTTTTCTAGTTCATTCTTTTTTCTATTAGAGTTTCATTAAAGTTTATTTTGTTTCTACTTATTTATTTTCTTTTCTTTTTTGATTTTTTATTGACTTTGTGAAAATTCTTTTTGCCTTTTAATGTTTTGAACAGAAAATACTTTGATAATTTTAGTTGCATAAATTTTATATAATTTTAGTTTAAAAAATACTAGAGGTTTATAAAAGCTTATTAGTTGATTCCTTTTGCTATTAGAGTTTTATAAAAGTTTTTTAGTTGATTTTGTTTTTGCTATTGAAGAATATTATAGTTTTGTTTAGTTGATCATAACTGAATATTTTAATTGATTTTCTTTTTGCTATTGAAGAATATTATTTTAATTGATCATTCTTTTTTATATTAGTTCGTTTTTTGAGCTAAATGACCCTGAAATTGAAAAGCACTACAAATGAACTCTGAAAAGGTTGAAAGTTAGCATGGTATCATCATTTCACCCACATAGGATGTGCTAAAAAGTTGAGAGGGTTACGGGAAAAACTGGATGCACTTCGTGTACAAAATGGACAATCTCTTTGGAAGTATCAGGGTTTCGGACGAAAACTCATCTGTTACAAAGGGATTTCATTTTTTTTGAACTTATTTGAACTCTAGACTTTTTGTGTGTTCAAAATGCACCATTCAAAGCCACATCATCAATTTTCAACCCTTTCTGACTTCATTTGTTATTTATCATGCATCTACTGATTTTTTTGAGCTAAATGACCCTGAAATTGAAAAGCACGACAAATGAACTCTGAAAAGGTTGAAAGTTGGCATGGTATCATCATTTCACTCACATAGCATGTGCTAAAAAGTTGAGAGGGTTACGAGAAAAACTGGATGCACTTCGTGTACAAAATGGACAATCTCTTTCGAAGTATCAGGGTTTTGGACGAAAACTCATCTGTTACAAAGGGATTTCAATTTTTTTGAACTTATTTGAACTACAGACTTTTTGTTTGTTCAAAATGCACCATTCAAAGCCACATCATCAATTTTCAACCCTTTCTAACTTCATTTGTTATTTTTCATGCATTTACTGATTTTTTTGAGCTAAATGACCCTAAAATTGAAATGCACTATAGATGAACTCTGAAAAGGTTGAAAGTTGGCATGCTATCATCATTTCACCCACATAGCATGTGCTAAAAAGTTGAGAGGGTTACGGGAAAAACTGGATGCACTTCGTGTACAAAAAGGACAATCTCCTTCGAAGTATCAGGGTTTCGGACGAAAACTCATCTGTTACAAAGGGATTTCATTTTTTTGAACTTATTTGAACTCCAGACTTTTTGTGTGTTCAAAACGCACCATTCAAAGCCACATCATCAATTTTCAACCCTTTCTGACTTCATTTGTTATTTTTCATGCATTTACTGATTTTTTTGAGCTAAATGACCCTGAAATTGAAAAGCACTACAAATGAACTCTGAAAAGGTTGAAAGTTGGCATGGTATCATCATTTCACCCACATAGCATGTGCTAAAAAGTTGAGAGGGTTACGTCAAAAACTGGATGCATTGCGTGCATTATATATAATTATGTGTGTCAAAAACCATTACAGATTCACATGGATAGATAAGTGACCAAATTAATAGAAGTTCATCATCACATTAAAAACAAAGTACATACATAGTTCTCATTGAACAACATATAGCTCTCCAGAGCATCTAGTTAAACCATACATTGAAACTATGTAAAACCTTACAATGCAACAACAAATGCAATCATAATCACAACCAAGGTAACAATTGATCCAACGGCATAATGATACCAAGCCTCGGTATGAATGGCATATTTTCTAATCTTTCTAATCTTCAACCGCATTGCATCCATCTTGATCTTATGATTATCGACGACATCCACAACATGCAACTCCAATATCATCTTCTCCTCCTCAATTTTTTTTATTTTTTCCTTCAAGTAATTGTTTTCTTCTTCAACTAAATTTGACCTCTCGAAAATAGGGTCGGTTGGAATTTCCGGTTCAACTACCTCCTACATAAATAAAATCTATATCACATTGGTCGGCATAATTGTCATAAACAATAAATGAACCAAATAGTTATAAAAAGATAATATATACCACATCCGAATCATAGACAGGATGAGGGCCGACGGGGGCGGATACCAAAACCATCGCACTATATAATAACAAGCAATAATAAAAGTAAGAAAATTAGACAAGTATCTATCTAAAGTAAGAATTGTTTTTCTTTCAGAAAGAAGACAAGAACAAGAGGCTCACCATGGTGGTGCCGGCGACGAGATCGGCGCGGGCAATCGACGGCGGTGAAGACGGGGACGGGACGTGACGGACCGCTAAACCTATGCAAATCTCGGGGAAAATGGAGCTTGGAGGTCGAGTTTCGAGAGGAGAAAACTTAACTAGTGTGGCTCGGGCATTTCATTGAACACCTCATGTGCATATGAGGTGAGCTAGAGCACCCAAATGCCCTCCCCTCGCCGGCCACAAAATACAGAGCACTGTGGAGTGCTCTGCTGCGGCGGGGGGGGGGGGGTATATATAGGCAACTCATTTGTGCCGGTTCGTGGCTCGAACTGGGACTAAAGCCCCCCCTTCTGTCCCGGTTCGTGGCGACCAATGTATGTGGGCCAGGAGCGAGGCCCATTGGTCCCAGTTCGTGCCAGGAACCGGGACAAATGGGTCCAGACGAACCGGGACCAATGCCCATGAGGCCCCGGCCGGCCCCCTGGGCTCACGAACCGGGACGTATGCCCCCATGGGTCCTGGTTCGTGACTGAACTGGGACTAATGGACTGACCAGGCCCCAACCAAAGCCCTGTTTTCTACTAGTGCATACCAATATTGTTCACCTCCAAAAGCCATGTTAGCACAGAACACACATGATGGATCCAGAGCTATCATGAACACATATTCACATCGTTAGAGCAGAGCCTTTTTGAGGTCAGGTTCTGATTGTGATTTTGTGAATAACAATATTGTGTGTAAATCATTCAACAAGTAGACTGCTGAGACTAGGTATGTACATCTTATCGGCATGTTACATGCTATTAGATGAAAAGTCATAGTTGGGATTCAAGAAACAAAATCGAAATATTAGAATTCGAATGAAAAAAGCTTTGCACAAGAGCATAAGTAATTGTGTTTTTCTAATGCAATCGGTAGTGTTAAAAAGATTCATATGAGAAAGGAAGGCCGTGAGTCGACCTAGCCAGCCGCCGGCTTTGAAAAATCTAGGGTTCCTCTTGCCTCCTGCCGGCGCCGGCGCCGGTCCGCTCCGTCTTCGGTTGCCATAGGGCCATGGAGGCGGAGTGGACCTCGGCCCTTGCTGGTGGGAGGGCTCCGTTTTTAGATCTATTTTCGAGTTTTGTTAGGGTTTGTGTTCTACTCAGGAAGGCGAGACGGCAGCGACTCCTTGAAGAAGGATTAATGGTCTCCCTGCCTAGCCCCCGTTCCGGTGATGCGTCTAGCATCATCGGTGGGCGTGTGGAGGTGTGTCTCCGGTGGATCTGTCTTTAGTGGATTTGCTCGGATCTGTTCGTCGTTCATCTATGTTCCTGTATCTTCAGGTTGTATCCTTCCGATCTACACTCTTCATCGGCGGCGGGTGCTTTTCTGGTGCGTTGGTTCTATGGGGCCTTAGCACGACGACTTCCCGACTCTCTAGCACAACCAAGGTTTGCCCGACTCCGGCGAGGGAGGGGCGATGACAGCGGCGCGCCTTCGGCTCGCTTCAGTGCTTGTAGTCGTCGCTAGGTGGTTTACGGATCTGGATGTAATTTCTATTCTTTCTAGTCTTTGTTGTACTACCATGATTGACGATGAATAGATTGAAAGTTTTTCCGGCAAAAAAAAAGATCCAAATTTATTGGCATAATGCCTTGAATTGGTCATAGAAGCTAGTGGAAACAATTTGGGACCATTTGACGGATGTCAAAAAACAAACTTGCTTTCAAAAGGTCCCTTCTGGCCTACCGGAACACCCTCCGCCCAACATGGTCTATTTTTGGGTAACCATAAATTGACCCAGACTTTTGCAAGCAGGTGGGCATGCCCATGGTAAGCATCCATGCCTGGGTTGAATGACTTTCGACACAGTATGCAACTTGCGACACGTCTAGCCATTTATCGATTTTTTTTACCAATAAAACTCCATAAAATGAAAAAAAACGAACAACAAAAAAACATGGCATGGTGCCTTGAATTGGTCATATAAGTCCATGGAAAAAAATCGGGGCCATTTCATGGATGCTGAAAAATAACATGATCTCAGATGGAGCCTTCTGGCCTAGCCGAACACTCTGAGTTGAACATGTTCTATTTCTTGACATCTGTAAAATGACCACAACTTATGCAAGAAGGTGGGCATGCCCGTGGTAGGCATCCATGATGGGTTGAAATAACTTTTGACATCTTTAAAATGACACGTCTGGCCATTTGTTAGACTTTTTGACCGAGAAAACTCCTGAAAATGCAAATTTTGTCAAAAACCAAAATAGCTTGGCATGGTGCCTTGAATTGGTCATACAAGGCCGTGGAAAAATATCATTGGCCATTTCAAGGATGTTCAAAAACAACATGCACTTAGACGAACCCTTTTGGCCTACTTGAACACCCTCGGTTCAACATGGTGTTTTTGTGGACATCCTTGGTGACCCTAACTTTTGGCACCAGTTGGGCATGCCCATGGTAGGCATCTATCCCTGATTTGAACGACTTCACCATATGCAAGTTGCAACATGTCCTACCATTTATCTTTTTTAGCGAGAAAACTCCAAAAAAAATGCAAAACATGTCGAAAACCCAAAAAACTTGGCATGGTGCCTTGAATGGACCTTCTAGCTTACCCGGGCACCGAACATTGAACATGGTGTTTTTTGGACATCCTTGAAATGACCCCAATTTTTGCTACCAGGTGGACATGCCCATTGTAGGCATCCATGCCACATTTAAACGACTTCCGACATCGTATGCACCTTACGACACATCCGGCCATTAAGCTGCCATTTTCACCTTCCCAGCTAGTTTTTTTACAGTTTTGGGAACCTTCTAGGAGGTTCCAAAAAAACATTCCCAGTTTTCGGAACCTCAGCTTCCTAGCTAGTTTTTCCCGGTTTTGGTAACGTTCTACGAGGTTCTTGAACCACGTTTTTTTTTTCTTTTTTCTTTTTATCTTCTCTCCTATTTTTTCTCTACTTCTTTTTCCTTCCTTCTTCATTTTCTTTAACTTTTTTCCTTTTCCCTGTTTATTGCTTCTATTTTTGATAAATTCCAGAATTTCAAAAGTTATTTGGAATTTCGAAATATTTCATGTTTTTCAAGCTTGGTTCATTTTTATTAAAAAAATCATATTTTCTAATAAATTGTTCAGAATTTCAACCTTTTTATATTTATTAGTCGCTTCTCGAGCAATTCAGAATTTTTTTAGAAATTCAAACTTTTCTTCACGTCATTTTTCGTTCATATTTTCTAATCAATGTTAAAGAAATTCCAAAATGTTCACAACTAAAAAAGAATCTTAAATACTAAGAAAATTGTGTTGTCTAATTATGTCCAGAGTTTTAGAAAGTGTTCCCATTTCCGAAAACTACTCGCTGATTAAAAAATATCGCATTTCCAAATTTATGTCATTTTTTTAAATGTCTATGTTTCCAAATTTTGTTCACAAATTTAGAAATTTGTTCACGCATTCAAAAAAATCTTTGGGAATTTCAAGTAATGTTTGTGCTTTCAAAATGTTCGAAATTTAAAAAATGTTCCTATTTTGAAAATAATTCTACACAAATACAAGAAATGTTTGGGGAAATTCAAATATAATGTTTTCAAATTTTTGTTCAGTTAGAATAATTCAAAAAATGTTTGTTTTCAAACTTTTGTCATTATTTTTTTTCATATTTAGCATTTTGAGCAACTCTGAAAGACTCAATCATTTTTTTAAATTTGGGTTCAATTTTTAGAATGCGAATATTTGTATTTTATGAATAAATTTTTTGAACACAATTATAGCGCGAGCATTTTTTGAAAAATAAAAATGGAAAATGAAGAAAAAACAAAAAAGAAACAGAGAGAAGAAAAACAAGTGGGGAAAAGACCGGTTTGACAGATTAAATCGGTCGCTGAGGGATAGTTCTTGTAGATCGCGTTTCCTAGTTAGACACTGAAGCTTATAACCTCGTGTGGCTAGTGACGAGCGGTCAACTGCGGGAGGTACATGGTTTGACCCCTAGTACTGCCATTCCTGTTTCGCGAATTTTTCCATGTTTCCGTCTATTTGACACTACTCCCCAAACGTATTGGGTATACGTTCCTGCAGGCAACCCACTATATATACATAAGAAAGCCGGTACGATTTGTCAAAGGTCCATACTGCCCATAAGAAAGCCAGAACCTACACATCTATTAGATAGAACATAGACAAATAGGACAGGAGAACGTGCGGAGAAGAAAAAAACACTAGGGTCAGTAAGCATGGGACTGTCATAAGACTTGGATTATGAAAATAAGTTAGGACATCTTGTCTAAAAAGAAATCCTTCTGGCACAATTTTACAATTGTAGCATCATGTCAGTTATCTCAACCATCGATAAGAGTACCTAGTTCAGCCTCTATGAGAGAAGCTAGTTCAACTCCAACGAGAGTACCTTCTTCAGCCCCAATGATTTTAAAACTTTTTCCCTGTCTTATTTTTAATATGATTTATTGGCATTTGTGCACAACATTCACAGAAAGCTCCGTTGGGAAGAGAAAGTGTAGCCCAAGTAGGTAGGACCAAACAATGGCAACAAAAGAGCTAAAGCAGGACCAACTCCTAAGAATTTAAATAGAGGAGAAACTTCAAGCAAGACCAATGAAAATAACATTAGTTGATGTAGTAGTACTAATTTCCAGCATCCTTCACAACAACTTCTCAATTTGCATATCCTCTTTCCTGGCCAATTCTTCATTACTAGAATTCTTGTCCAACAACTCTTGATTACCAACTCCTTTGCTCATATCAAACCAACAGGTGCAAGTTCTTCCCTCTTGAGCTGAAGCTTGGCATCACAGAAATCAATCAAACATTTCTTCCAAAACAAGTGATTACAGGGCCAAACATTCAAAGAATTTTGCAAACCCCAACCTATGAAAATAAACAAAAAATAGTGACCCAACTCCCTACACAATGCAACCAAAAACATTTTTAAGTAAAAGAATAACTTAGTCGACCTCTTCTCTAGTTAAAATAGCTCCTTCCTCTGTTCTGATGGCTCGACCATATCAGCATGAAGCCTTCTCTTTACAGAAATGCATTTTGTCCACCGAATATTGCAGAGGCATATGATTCATCGTCACTCCACCACCAACTACTACTGCGGCCAGCTGAGACGGACACGGTTGAGCTTCGGCTGAGAAAACTCGCTATCTCTGGTGGCGAGCGGCGATGAAAGGAACGGCAGACGGGCAGGGATGGCGAGCTCAACTCGTGGCTGTCTTGAACATGTTGTGGGGCACATAGTGGTGACTGTCGTCCGTGTGGCAGCAAAGCTAGTTCAGGATGAACATAGGTGGAAACCGATTGGTACCAAAGATGAGGGGGGTAATTTGGCTACTTTCAGAGTTCGGGGATGTAATCCAATCTTCTCAAAAAGTTCAGTGGGGTATATGCCCTTTACTTGATCTTCTCTGATCCATTTGTCGAATGGTTACATAACTGGCCAATTGATATGACCGTTGAATGGTTACATAACTGGCCAATTGATATGAGACGGATGTTTTGGTAGCCACTTCCGTGTTTGCATGCCTTGATCGTATCAAGGACAAGCGTGCATTTGCCGGCACTGTAAGCTGCGTAATTTTCAGTTAAGGATGCTCATATGCACCAAGACATATCTCCAGGGAAGCTGCAAGGAAGAAACAACAAAAGACAAATCGAGAAAGAGGCACATGTGCATATATATTGCAAGCTGGAGCTTATGGCTAGAACATCATACAGTAATGACATGCAACACCATCATATAGTGATGACGTGACAAATCAGAACAACGAATGCAGAGAGAAACTAAAATAAGACAACGGCAATATTGTTTGACAACTAGGACACGTAAAGAAGACACCACATGCAGATGCAGGTACAACTAAGCTCCGGAACGAAACAGACTAGAGGGTTGGCAGTCGGCACCAACAAGGGCCAGACAGGATGTGCTTACGTGCGGCCAAAGTGGATCCAGCTCCTTCAGTCTCAGAGATAATGGCATCCTTGTCGAGCTTGGAAGACTCAGGCAGTAGCTTGCCCTTCTTCATTGGCTTAGGGGTGGTCTTGAGAGGGAGGTCCATAATAGTAGCCTTGCGCTTGGAAGCACGCTCCACGGCGCCTACCCAAGCCCCATGGTACAGCTGCTCGTTGCGGGAGCTGCGACGCAGAGAAGGCCCAGGCGCAGGCGTGGCCACCACCACGTTGTTGGGCAAGTCCCCCACCACAGGAATAGCAGGTGGTGCCATATGAGTAGAAGCAGTAGGCTGAGTGACTTCCTCCACTGGAGCTGGTGGAGGCAACAGAGCATCATGAGAGATACCAATGACCTGCGGCTGCAAGTGATCCAGAGTGCACGACGAAGCGAGCAGATCATCAGCATTGGGTTCCGTAGGCGCCCTGCAAACACAAACCAGGCGGGCGTTAGGAGATCTATCACGAACAAATATAACAGTGTGATGGAGCAGTATATCGATCCTCACTAATCAATTAACAAATCTATTCTGAAACTAAATTATGGGCTCTGTGTGTCATATGATGCAGAGGCCCGGCTTTTCCCCTTCTGGAAAAAAAAGTCTGAAACTAAATTAAAGGTCCTTTTTTCCACTTTGAACAATTAAGCAAAACATGTATTGCGTCGGAACATCATAATCCCATCATAACTCTATTCTTGAACTAACATAATACGTTTTTTCAAGTATTAGTTTCCCTAATCGGCAGAATTATGAATAACTAGCCGTCAACTAGCGCATTCGCACATGTGCTGTTAATTAGACAAGCTTCATCGTATATAATAGCTAAAGAGCTAAACAAATACCAACTTTGTTTAAGAGAGCATGAATAACTATTCTTTCATTCAAATAGACACTATAACATATGAAGGACATTATGATTGACTGAGAGTTACTACTATCCAAGACATAAATCCATGTGTGAACGGGAGATTGTGTTAGTAAATTTCAGCATGTTATTAGAGTGAAATCAAAGGATAGTGAGAGTAGGACAAATAAACTACAATTCCAGTGAAAAATTATAATTAGATGTTAATACTAAGATTAACCAAATTAAACAGTAAGAGTATACTGAATAAACTCGTAGTAAGGCATGTATATGTTTGTATAATACAATAGCATACAGTCAATGACCCACCATGTTCATTCATTTTTTAATGAATTATGTATCTATCTAGTTTATTGTTTTTGTCAACTATTGTATTATATGCATCAGATTTATGGGGTTAAAAGCTATTAGATATACCCATAATTATACAGAGATTGTTATATTTTATTGAATAATCTAACGAAAGTATAATTTATTTTTTAATGGTAAATTTATTTCCCATTTGCCGACTTGCATTTCTCATGTCAACCTTTAGTCACAGGCTTGGAAGTCATAGAGTTGTATGTTGATAGTCTTGAGCGGAATATAAAATGGTAATATTTGAGATGGACCAAAATAAAAGAAATTGCAAGACATCAAGTAATTATACATGCTATCTTGATACTGCAAAACTCAACCACCTTGTGATTTTTACAATAATATAAGATTTGAAACAAACAACTTTCACCACAACTTTTCCTATTTATACAGTATGTTACACACTTTGGTGAAAAAAACAGTATGTTATCTAATATTGATGATGAATACCCTTGTAGTTATATTTGCACATGATAAGTCTAGATGCTTCAATACTGTGTAAATAAGATTTTGAAATATCTATCATTTTTTATGTTGCTAATATTTACGCATTCAAGCAAAAATGTTTTCTCTGGATACATGAGGGTATTATTGTCCAGAGAAAAAACTTCACTAAATAGATGAAATGGATATTATTGTTCCTTATCCATGATCAAATCAGAAGAAAAAAAAAACTTGAGGAAAAGTGGGGATTATAGCTTATGCATATCAGTATATGATAGATAATTGTGTGTGCACATGCGATCTTTCTCGTAGATGATTCACCTTGTAGTAGTATATTAGAACAGGAATTTAAGCATACAATGATTTCAAGTGTATTTTTCTCCTAGTTATGCCCAAAGTTGAGACATTTGTGTAGTTATCACACCTTGGTTCAAAGTATAAGCTAATCCCATGCCTACAGCCAATCATATGCACCCACGAAATATAGATTCGTCATCATCAGCTATATGTGTGCTTCATGCAAAAAGCAGTAAAGTAATTATAGCAGGGAATTTACAATATCTAAATCTAAAGCACACACAAAGTCATAATCAAACGTTCCGAACTGTTTAGCATGTATGACATATAGATCAAATTAATTAACCTGCTGGAAACAATTACCTTTGCCTCATCTAGATCAGGTACAGGATGCAGCTGGCAAGTCATTATGGCAAGTCGCCATCAGCTCATGATATGCCACGCCCCCTCCCCAACCCCGCCACACAACTCCCCCCCCCCCCCCCCCCCCCAACCCCGCTACACATGACCTCTATGAAATGCAAGTCGGCAAATGGGCGATGTTGGTGCGCGCTCACCAACATCGCCTGACTCGCCAACACCGTGCTGTATTCTTTTGCATCTGATCTGCATGCTACCTTTTTTTATTGACAATTTGATCTGCACGCTACCTAGTACCGTGGAGATTGCCTTTTTCATAGATATCGCTTGTTAAGAGCCCGCAGACTACCCAGACTCTCACGATCAAAATCTGAATCGTTTGCACATTGCCCTCCCTTAAGATCGGCCGAGTGAATATAGTTTCTCCTAGAATTAAGGTACCTGAAAGCTGACATGGCCCGATTACACATAATCTGTGCCTAACGTTGTGGAAACAGATTCTGAATCCAATATACAAAAAACATAAAATTCTTCTTCCAAAAGGGATAGTAGATATATTACCACGGTGACCTCGATCTGGATCGCACAGGCGCCATCAGGTGTTTGGCAATATCCACTACGTATGGCGCCGCTGTTATTACTTCTCAGCCAGATGGAGTGTATGTGGATTAGGCGATGGATTCGTCAACCAGAGGCCAACAGGATACTTTCATAAGCTAGCTGGTTAGGAAAAAAATAGCAAGTGATGGTGCTGTTGGTAAGTTCGGGAGAGACCATACATTTATAGAATCTTGGACCGTGTCATTTATCTCGCAGTAATAGCAAGTAATGGCACTCCAAATATATTATATATTAAAGTATATGATATGCATTAAATACGTATATATTTAGATATAGCCCCTCCAAAGGATTGTGTCTTATTGGTGTATCCAAAAGATCTCTCGTTTAATGTGTTTGGATGCTCCTGCATTCGGATTATTGTCATTGATTTTGTTCCAAACATTTTGCTATAAATGTTCTTCCATCATGTACAGATTTTAGTTATTACTATTTTTAGCAACATATCTATATTTTCCATAATAAACAGATGTGCGGCATGTATGTATTCAAGGGTTTATTTCGCTATAAATAACATCCGTCCAACCCCCCGTAATACACGATGCACAAAGTTTATGTATTTAGAGCATATTGATGCTCAATTTATTTTCCACCAATAGAGTAGAGAGAAAAGACGAAACCAATCCGACAAACTAAAAGCATGTGTAAGAAAACAAGTTGTGAAAATGAACCAACAATATGAATCAGTGCTAAGTGGAAAAAAGCTTCAGGGTTCACCTGACACCGTGTTCACCATCACATTCAAACCCGTTCAGGCAACTCGACCTAGAAGTCTTTCAATTAAATAGCAACGCTATTCTCTTTTTCATCCAAAAGCAAAATATTGCATTAATAAAATCCCGAATGAATGACAATATGGATGACAATGCCAAGTCAACCATAATTAATATAGCATATGTAACTAGCACGCCATCTACTAATGAGATAAAGCACAGTTCCATAGAAAACCAAATGGCAGTAATATCACATAAGAAGTAATCAATCGCAATGAGAAGTTTCTTACCATGAGATTGGTGATGAAGATGACGATAATCTAGTAGTCGATGGAGATTTGAAGGAGCAATTGTTGGACGTTGTCGAAGAAGAGCTGAAGTAGTCATGACAAGCACCACTTAGAAACGTCATCACCCTTTTACATGTGTAGGTCCCTAATCACCGGGGTATGTCCGGAGACAATTGCATTCTTCGCCCTGCTGACTGACGAGGGAAGGGTCGGCAGAGGCGAGTGTAGAGGAAACGATGGGTTGTGTTGTGAGATGAGACTCCTTAGATAGGGTCGCCTCCGTCTTGTATCCTCGTAAACCCCCACATATGCAGTGTGATGTGCCTATATCCGTGGAACCTCCTCCTAACATAGATCCAGCACGCACCACCTCCTAATTGCATGTTGAAGTGAATTCTTAACTATCCTAAGTTACTGTATGAGATCCACGTGGATGGATAAGACTAATGGATCATTAACAAAAAAGAGACACAACATAACTACGGTATGGTTGCGTGTTGCCAATGTCAAAGGTCACGCGTACCTAAAAGAAAATAAATCCTAAATACGATGCACTTGTGTCGTGTAAACATAGCATATCTCTTGCTTGCCACCTTGTAAGAGCATCTCCAATAGGTGATGTAAAATAGGACAACTTCATAAAAGCGGGTTTTTAGGGCATTTGGACAAAAGACGGTGCTCCAACTGTTGCCATATCTCTGTATTTTTGTGGTCCAAATTTTAAGGAGCCCTAAAAAATGCCTCTTTTGCCGTAAATATAGGGCACATGTGCGGCTCCTACAAAATCAAAAAACGCAGGCTCAGTGGAGAACATATGGGTTATGTGGCAAGATGAGACTCTCGATAGGGACGTCTCCTGCTTATAGCCCCAGTCTGATGACCCTCATGTATGCATAATCATATATCTATATGCGAGGAACCTCCTCCTAGCATATCTCGACCATGCACCACATCCTAACTGCACATTGATATGCATGTTCAATTATCCTCGGTTGGTGCATGGTGTACCTTTTGATCTGTAAAGAGGGGGCCATCGCCTTCCCATGGATCCCATGATCTAGGATCCAACGGCCAATATTCCCAGACTCCCTAGTGAGACAAGGACCCCTCTTCCTATGTCTATCCCTCCAATGACAGAGGTCGCTAGGACCCTAGGACTTTGCTTCGGTGGTGGTAGGTTTATCAAAAAAAAGGTTATGTCTCCGATCTACACTGGCGACACGATGGCATCCCTCGACGTGGAATAAGGTCTCCCCGACTCACCCTCGTTTAAGTGGTGCTTCTTCGTACCGCCAGGAGGCATGTGGAGGATGATGTGTCCGCAAATCTGGTCCTCCCCTTGTAGTTTTTTCTTTTGCAGATGTGTCTAGGTGAAATTGTCCTATGGAGCGGACCATGTCGTTGTGTGTCTTTGTCATCCACTCTAGTTTCAACAAACAAAGGATGGCCAGCCTCGGCTTCATCGTGGAACATGTCAGATTTGTCTTCCCCAACTCTGTCTGTTTGAACATGGTACGTTCTGCGGGCTCCCTCGGGTGTTTTCTTCTTAGGCCGACAATTTACTATCTCGTTCATGGTTGTTGATGTCTTCTGATCTACATTTAAAACTTCCAAGCCGCCACTTCTATAAGCTTCTAGATTTCAACAAGTTTTCTTCGGTGACATGGAAGCCCAGGGGCGGTAATGAGCTTTGTTCATGGCGCACAGTGGTGGATGTCGGAGGAAGAAAACTTTTGTACCCATAAGAACTTGACTTAAGTTCATGGGTGTGTGTTTGTTAGTGTGTGTATTTGTTTTTGTATTTGTATAATTCATCATTGTCTCACGAATTCAAACTACCTTAGAGAACCAATGCTCACGATATACATTGCCGAATTTGCTATTTCTCTAATGCTACATACAATTTATCCACAAAACAACTATACATATAATTTTGATATGATTTGTTGGGAATAATAAAAGATAATAGATTGTAGTTTCTAGACATGATAAATGGTCACAACTAATTAAATGTTTGATGCTTTTCCAATCTCTCCAGTTTTCTGGCAGCTAAAGGCGATTTCTGTTCTCCGCGTGGGTTGGCCCGTTGTTCTGTTCTGCCTCTTTTTGTCTGTTTTCTTTCTTGTTGTCATTTTTTCCTTTTTGTTTGTCATTTTTTGTTTTTTCTCTATTTTATTTTTTATTTTTCCTTTTGAAATTCATAAATTTTATAATTTCAGAAACTATTTTAAATCATAAATTTTGTTTTCAATTCATGAACTTTTCTGCAAATTGTGAACATATGTTAAACTTTGTGAACATTTTTTCTAATTTTAGCATATTTTTTAAACTCTTTGAACAGTTTTCAAACTCACAAAAAAAATTCGAAATTAGTGAAAAAATTCAAACACATGAACATTTGGTATATTACAATCGCCTAACTCACATGTTTTGTGTGGAATAGATTCGGCCATTGCATGCACTTTTCTTCCACCAAACGTATGCATGCTTACGTCCTATCGCTGACAATTTATTTGGGTCATGTGTGATCGACCCACCCTATCACCCATGTTAGCACGGCGAAGGTTTAAAGCTATTCATGTAAAGGGGGTAAAATCCGTTTGCATAGGATGTCGCTGCACCGAAATTAGTGAAAAAATTCGAACGCATGAGCATTTCGTATATTACAATCGTGTAACTCACATGTCTCGTGTGGAATAGATTCGGGCATCGCATGCGCTTTTCTTCCACCAAACATATGCATGCTTACGCCCTATCGCTGACAATTTATTCAGATCATGTGTGATCGACCCACCCTATCGCCCACGTTAGTACGGCGAAGGTTTAAAGCAATTCACGGAAGGGGGTAAAATCCGTTTGCATAGGACGTAGCTACACCAGTGCCATCGACTCACTACGACTATGTGGTGGGGTCTATATGGGCCACCAATATTGGGGTCAAATCTTGTGGATCTCGGGTAGGGGTCCCGAGCTAGTAGCCATGTGGCGATGGTAACAGAGACACGGGTTTTTACCTAGGTTCGGGCTCTCGTTTGAAATAAAATCCTACGTCATGCTTGTGTTATATTGATTTGGGATTTAGTACAAAGTAAGTGATGTACCATGAGATCTTGTTTCTCGTCTACGTGCGCTACCCCTTAATTTATATAGGTACCCAGGGGGTGGGGTCTAGAGTTACAACCTAGTCGGTAATATACAAAGTGAACGTGTTGGAGACGAGCTCTAAATGTCTTGGAGTATACATCAAGTCTTCGGAAGCTTCCATTTAACAACATAGGCCGCCTAGATTTGGCCCAGTGGTGAACTGGCATGGGGGTCCTCGGCCCGGCCCACCTAGCCGCGAGATGACGTGGTGAGTGACCCCCAATCCGGGGAGAGCCTCCGGTTGGTCCAGACCCTATTTGACGCTCGTTAGCGTTAGAATGTTGTGCCTTCGCTAGGGAGAGCCTCCGGTTGGGCCAGCCCATGCACCGGATTTGTGTTTTGTTCGTTCGCTGCTATTCCTAGTGGTTTTCTGTCCTTCTCTTTTATTTTCTTCTGTGGTTTTTTGCTTCTGGTTTTTTTAATGTTTTGTTTGGGTTTCAGTGGTTTTTGATTTTTTTTCTTTTTTGTTTATTTTCGTTTATGTTTTTACTTCTTCTTCGTCTCTTTTTTCTGTGTTATATAAAAAGTTAACCGCGTATTACAAAAATGCTCATTGTATATTAAAAAAATGTTTCACCGTATATTATAAAAAAGTTCACCATGCATTATAAAATGTTTATCGTGTTTTACAAAATCATTAATCGTACATTTAACAAAATATTCACAATATATTAAGAAAAAGTTCGACGTATTTGAAAAATGTTCACTGCATACTTACAAAATGTTCAGTATCTATCACAAAAATGTTTAATGTGTGTTTGAAAATTGTTCAGCGTATTATCATAAAAATGTTTAATGTGTATTTAAAAATTGTTCGTCTTATATTAGAAAACCAAGTATTACTTTTGTACTGTTTTGCATTACACATGAATCATTTCTTTCTCCTAAAGCACGTAACAATGTTTTTATGCATTCATTCCTTAGGACGATGTTCAGGCCTTCGATAGAAGTTCTTATATGACTAGTCAATTCTATACAATGAAATTCAACTACCACTAGTGAAATCTTTCGTCCAGCAACATGTAATTCCTCTTATCCCTAGTTTTATTATCCTGTACCCATTAATCTTCTTGTAGTTTTACTACCCTTTTTTTTAATATTCATTAGGGATCCGCATATTAACTGAATCTGGAGAAGGAATATATTTTCCTCGGAATTGCAAACAACTGTAGTGGTACATAAACCTACTTCCGCTGATACTACAAGAAACCTACTTTTGCCCCTAGTATTTTTTGTTTGCACTTGATTATGCTTTTTTCCAACAAGTAATAAACATAAATAAATTTGTTACAAGTTCAGAGAGAGCTGGATGAACAGATATACAGGTGGATCAGATTTTCAAATGCAAACAGTGCGAACAAATATCTTCCCACTCGTCAAACTAGCTTTTCTTTAACAATATGTATTCCAATTTTGCTGATAGTTGTCTCAAAACAATGTTTTTGCCGATACTTCTTGTCTCTGAATATTGTTCAACAAAACAAGATTCTATCATCTTGTGGCCAACTTTTTTATATATACACTGAACATTATTTTGCTCTTCAGTATACTACATAATATCTTGCAGCAAATTCAGAACTAGGCGAATTTTGTAAAAATTCAGAACAATTTATTCTATTAAAAGTTGAAATAATCAGGAAACAAATGGTACATACAGTCATTTTTGGGAAATTTTATTGTACTAAAAGTTGCTGATGCCTTTTACTCTTCAAAGGTCTCCACGTTAAGCCACGAAACATTCAGGAAACAGCCGTGTTTTTGTTCAGGAAACAGCTGAGTTTTGGTTTAGGAAACAACAACGCACACATTCCCGAAACCGTCAGGAAACAGCCACCTGCATGTTCAAATAGAACTTCCACAGAAACTAAGCTAGCGGGCCACGAAGAAGCCAACCCGCAAACAACCTCTATCAGTGAAAGGTCCTCATTTTGACGCTAACGAACTTTGAGCAGGGACTCTCCCAATCCGGGACACCATCACCCACAAGCTGCTCGATGCAATGCTCCATAGAAAGAGAGATGGGATGAATATGATCATGTCGTCAATCATAGGAGGGGCCTACATCTCCTCTGCCACCTTAGCTGGTCAAAGTTTTTTTTTGTGCTTGGTCTTTTCCACATCAGCCCAACGAGTTGGTTCAACTTGTCAGTTCCGCTGTTTTCGTGAGCAAATTAGACAATCAACGCTCTCCGTTATTCGTTAGGCATAAAGATGGTGGTTCCTCGTGCCCTGAGCGGAAAGTGCTAATATGTTTCCTTGTCAGCCCTTCAATTACTTTTAGTATATAATAATAGATAGCTATATAATGCTGACTTCTTCGCTAGGGCATTGAATGAACTCTAAATGACTTGAACGTTAAAATGTGACCTTTCTAGAGTACAACAAGGTCACACCAAAGTACTCGACCCATTTAGGCTTTATTTTCTATTTATTTAGAAAATAACTCCATTTCATTGAATAAATGGGTAGCTCCCAATTACGACAAAAGGAGTTTGTGCAAAGTTTGGGGGTGAGTCTCAGTGTAAAAAATCTGAAGTAGGAAGGGGTTTAATTATTCACCATTTAACGAAGTGGCAAAATAAAATATGATAATTGATTAATTAATTAATGCAATATGATGCTGATGCAATGCATATGATACAAAATTAAAATAACAATCAATTTCTAATTTGAGGTAAACTCCCGGGCTGTTACAGTTAGTTGTGCTGAGAGGTCTATAAATGAGGTGCATATTATCTTTCTGGTCATTTGACAACGTCCCTCGCCGTAGAGACATAAGTGGAAGGGCTCCCTTCATCCAATACCATGCAATCTAGTGAAGCTCAGAGATGTCGTTGACTTGGTAGGCTAGACTTCGGTCCACAATCGATGTCAGCATGGATGACCACATCCAGTTAGTGGGCATGCCGCGTCGTCTGCGACCACCAACACAACGGGACGTAGGTCCGTCCAATGTCCACCGGTGACATCTTCATTTCTGATGGGATCACATGTACGGATTTGAATTTTTGGGCAGTAATGGGTGGAAAGACGGCCCGCCTAACCCATCCAATCATGGTGTACCGTACCAATGTTGTTCACTTGCAAAAGCCATGTTAGCACAGAACACACCTGAACACATATTCACATCGTTAGAGCAGAGCCTAGTTCAGGTCAGGTACTTTGCAGATAACAATATTGTGTGCGAATCATTCAACAAGTGGACTGTTGAGGCTAAGTATGTACCTCTTACCGGCATGTTACATGCTATTAGATGAAAACTCATAGTTAGGATTGAAGAAAAGAAATTAAAATATGATAATTCGAATGAAAAAAAAATCTTTGCACAAGTGCATTAAGTAATTATGATTTTCTAATGCAGTTGGTAGTGTTAAAAATATTCATATGAACTTACGCACATGTACCATAATCACATGTTTATAGTTGCAATAGGTGAAAGGACTTGTATATGTAAGTACTATCTTGGAGCTATAGCATAGCTAACATGTTATACGAAAATTCACAAGAGTGGACGAGCTCGCGTGGTCTCGGAATCGCTGAGCGCTCGTTCGCATTTGGATATGGGCTGCGTCAGGTTCTGTCAACTGTGTCTGTTCTTTTTAAATCCTGATTCTTGGTCGTGTGGGGATGATGGGACCCACATGCACAGTGGACGGACGTTTGCCGGACGTGGTGACAACGTCCTGGACCGATTTAATGTTCATTCTCTTTCCTTCCATTGTAGAGACTTCCATATATACATTCTATGCACAATCATGTCATGGAAAGTGAAATGTATCAGACGTGCACCTTTATCTTATTTATATGTTACAACATGTTGAAATTTGATCTTTTTTTTTCTTCTTATACAATGTGACATGGTTTGTAGAAGATTTTTTTTCATTGTCCCATGGAAATCCTAACTCAATATTTGACAAAGATTCACACGTATAATTGTTTTTGTACCTAAATGTATTTGTGTGTGTGTGCGCGCGCGCGCATGCGCGCATGTGTGTGTGATACCTGTAGTGTGTGTAACAATGGCAAAAAACATTTTATTCTAAAGTACTTAAGTAATTAATAATCAGAATATTTTTCTTCTTAAAACATGCATGTGTGTGCTATTTTATACGTTTATTTCTAGTAGACAAATTTCTCTTCTGTAGGATGGAAAATTAATAAATTTCTCTTCTGTAGCATGGCAAATTAATAAATATATGCCATATTTTTTGAGAAATAAATTCATACACTACCATGTGCCCATGGAGGATTTCCTAAATTTGCCATCTTTTCAAAGAACAGAACTCTTTAAATTTTCCATGTGCGCATTACGAAAATTTCAAATTCGCCATGGGTTTCAAGAAAAAATTTCCCTAAATTTTCCATGTGCCCATGGCAAACTACAGTTGTTGCCATGTTTTTGCTTACAGAAATAACATACCTAAACTTGCCATGTTCCCATGACAAGTTCCTAAATTTGCCATCCTTTTAAAGAAAAAAATTCCTAAATTTGGCGTGTGCCTATTACATTTTTTCCCCATAAATTATCATGATCTAGGAATATTTTTTTCTAAGTTTTTCATGACCTATAGAACATTTTCTCTCAAACTTGCCATGGATAATGGCAATTTTAACTCGCATGTTTTTTGTACAAACCCATGGCAATTTTTCATGTGTTTTTTTGGCAAAATTGTTGTTATATCACGGCAAATTTATCAAATGTATCTTTCGCCAAAAAAATAATTGTATGTAGCGTGTAAAATTTTAGACACAGAAAGAACATACAGAGTTTTTTTACCATCACGGCTACATTTTTTACATGTGAAATTTGTTTTCACACATGGCAATAAACTTTTTCCTGGTCCATGGCAAGTTTTAGATCAATTAGTTATTCAACTACTCCGCAAAAAAAACATATTTCTTTTTGTTTTCCTGCCACACGCTGGTGAAGGGAGTGTACGCGTCCTATCATTGCTGCTTTTTCTTTTAGCAAAAATCATCGCTGCTGCCCTCACGGCGTTGGTTAACTCCGTCAGGAACATAGTGGCCCACAACCCTATCTGTACCTTTCCCGGCTCCCTATGTAAACTAATATTTTCACCATCCATAATTACTGCGACCACGTGACCTTGTTCCATTGGTCTACAAACCAGGAGCATGCGAGCTCGTCCTCCACATCGCTGCTCTCACATGTTATAGTCATAGTTTTAAATAGTGTACTATCTTGGAGAGCAGCGTTAGAGTGGACGAGCTCGCCTGCTCCTGTTATATGTAGCAATGGAAGAAAGGCGCGTGGGACAGCAATAAAGGCCGATGAAAATACTGGCTTGAGGGAACAGGACACATGCAGCTGTGGGCCCATGTGTGTGGTCAGACGGACTGAATCATTGCCATCACCGTAAGTTGCCGTGTACGTTTGGTACAGCACTGCAAGATGAAGATTGGCATTATTAACTCGTTATTAATCCAGACAAAAAACTCGTTATTTGATGCAAATATTGTGCCGTCATGCTACTAGTACTGATAGCATCCCAAGCAACGAGCTCTATATACATATCGACTCCCCTGTGGCAGGAACTGAACTTCCCATGTGTTTTTTGTTTTAGAAAAATCATTTCACAAGATCAATATTTCTTAATTTCCCATGTCACAAAAACAAATGTACGTACATTTCTTAGGCACCCGCAAAAAAAACCATGAAATATCGTTGTATACATGTTATGTACAAAAAAAGAATTGCCATTATCCATGTCAAAAACTACTCCCTCTGTAAAGAAATATAAGATCATCTAGATCATTATATGATTGATCTAAACAATTTTATATTCTTTACGGAGGGAGTATATAAAAAGTGGACATAAATAAACCACAAAGCAAATTTGCTATGGCAAAAAATAGGTGTCAATAAATTTCCCATGGTGTGTTTGAAAATTTGTCATGGTAAGCTCCATAAAAATGATGTGGATAAGAAATTTTTCATGTGTTGGGAAGTGTAAGAAAATGCGTACAAGTGACATGGCAAAGTTTTTATGAAAATGCTATGTCATGTGTCACTAGATTATTTTTTCTTAAATTTGCCGTGTTGTAAATAAGCCGGACGAGTGCGTCTACTCATGTTATCTAGTCCAGTTGTACAACTTGGGATGCGAGTGGTATTTCGGCGATATGCTATGTGGTGGATCCATTACCAGCGATAGTAATAGTTTATATTTGCCCGTGTTGCTCGCACATATGACGCTTTAATATTGGCATCGACGTATATCCCAACGCGAATCCCGACACTAGCGTGCTCAAGCAAGGACGAGCGCTCCTATGAATATTCGGATGGCTTTCCCACTATAGTATGAAACTTGCTTATATTTTTTGAGACCACATAGTTCTATAGTGCCATTGTTTCTCTCAATTATAATTTTTTTCTCTTTGGTAAATTAGAAAGTAGGACATCACAAGTATGTTCATGCCAATCAAAAATTTATATAGTTCGAAATTTCATTTCACGATGAATTTATAAATAGAATACATATTTACCAAGTCAAATTAACTAAAAATATGTGCCGTACTTATAGACCAAACCAGAAAGAGTATCTAGATTAATAATGTATACTGCTCAATTGCAATGTGATTACCCAATAATTAATTAAGCTGCGCTATTCAACGGGCATCGTGGACATGACATGGACGTGTGTCTAGATTAGAACATGCAAAAATCTTCTCTCTTTAAAAATCGATGGACGTGTACTATCCAGCCTTCGACGGCGGCGTATAAGCACCAGGTTCCAGGAATGAACAAACGTGGGTTGTTACTGTGGGTCCGCCTGTCACCTATTTGGACCAAGTACTTCATTTTTCACGCAATCAATGCCCCCGACAATACCTGCTGCGCTTCATATCCCAAGGCATTTGGGCGCCTCGCGATTTCATGACCAGGCGACCCCGTCCACTCTTATGAATATTCTACTATCTTGGAGATATAGCATCACTAGTGTTTGGAGGCGCATGATGCTTAACCATTTAGCATGCTATAGCGCAATTGGCGCACTAGTGCGCTCGCGATTTGTCATATCCCGCTATTTAGAACTTTGGATATAGCTTGCATAGATTTTACAACCAAAAGCAATGATGATTACACTGCCAAGTGCTACACTGTTGATGAATATAAGAAGATTTATTTTCACCATTGACAAATTTCAAAAAATGGTTAGGACATAAGAAAATGTTCATGTTGATTGATAATGACAGAAATTGCAAAAAACAGAATCATTTAAATTAGGAAAAACTACATGCTCACGGATGCACCCATGTGGCCTAATCTCGCACACTCCTCTCAACTAGGGATTTTCTTGGAGTATGGATAAATGACTCAAACTTCTTGCAGCAGCCTGGCACGGACATATGAGGCATCCATGCCAGGTTTGAAAGTCTTCCGACACCATTTGCAAGTTGCGACACTTCCGCCCATTTATTGGTCCTTTTTCACTAAGAAAACTCCTAAAAATGCAAAACTTGTCAAAAATACGAACAACTTGGCATGATGCCTTGAATTGGTCATGGAAAATCTGGTGGAAACAATTTGGGGTCCTTTGACTATCGACCCTTTTTCACTGTGAAACTCTAGAAAATGCAAAATTTCTCAAAAATCCAAAGCTTGCCATGGATGCTTTTTCACTGTGAAACTCTAGAAAATGAAAATGCAAAATTTCTCAAAAATCAAAACTCTTGAATTGGTCATAGAAGCTGGTGGAAACAATTTGCGGCCATTTGACGGATGTCAAAAACAACGTGCTTCCAAAAAGACCCTTCTGCCCAACCCGAACACCCAACATTGAACATGGTCTATTTTTTTACATCCTTGAAATGACCCCAACTTTTGCAAACAGGTGGGCATGCCAATGGTAGGCATTCATGCCTGGGTTGAATGACTTTCGGCACCATATGCAAGTTGCGACATGTCTGGCCATTTATCAGCCTTTTTTGACCAAGAAAACTCTATAAAATGAACATTTTGTCGAACAACAAAACAACTTGGCATGGTGACTTGACTTGGTCATACAAGGCCATGAAAAAAGTTTGGTCATTTCAAGGATGTTGAAAAACAACGTGCTCTCAGACAGAGCGTTCTGGCCTACCCGAACACGCTTCATTGAATACAGTCTATACTTTGGGGCATCCTTGAAATGACCTCAAATTTTGTAAGAAGGTGGGCATGCCCATGGTAGGTATCCAAGTCAAGTTTCGACGACTTTCGAAGCCGTATGCAAGTTGCGACAAATCAGGCCATTTATCGACCTTTTTGATAGAAAAAATGCTAGAAAATATGGAATTTGTCAAAAAAAAAACTATTTGGCATGGTGCCTTGAATTGGTCATACAAATTCATGAAAAAATTGCGGCCATTTCAAGGATATGAAAAAACAATGTGCACTCAAACAGAGTCTCCTAGACTACCCGAACACCTTCCGTTGAACAAGATCTATTTTGGACATACTTCAAATATCCCAAATTTGGCAAGTAGCTGGGCATGCCCATAGTAGACATCTATGTCAGGTTTGAAATTTTTCTGACACCTTATGCAATGTGCGACACATCCAGCCACTTATCGCCCTTTTTGACCGAGAAAACCACAGAAAATTCTAATTTTTTAGAAAAACAAAACAACTTGACATGGCAAAAATAATTGGGGCCAGTACAAGGATGTCGGAAAAGAACGTGCTCTCAGACGGGCCCTTCTGGCCTACCAGAACCCTCTATTGAACATGGTGTTTTGTGGACATAACTGAATCGCCCCCAACTTTTGCCACCACTTCGGCATGCCCATGGTAGGAATCTATCCCTAATTTGAACGACTTCACTGTATGCAAGTTGCAACACATCCAACCATTTATCGACTTTTTTGACCGAGAAAACTCGAGAAAATGCAAAACTTCACGAAAACACAAGCAAGTTGACACGGTGCCATGATTGGTCATACAAGGCCGTGGAAAAAAATTGGGGCCTTTTGATGGATGTCGAAAAAGAAACGTGTTCTCAAATTGAGCCTTCTAGCCTACCCGTACGGCCTACGTTGAACATGTTGTTTTTCTAGACATCCTTAAAATGATCCCAACTTTTGCCACTAGGTGGGCATACCCATGGCAGGCTACCACACGCGGTTTGAACGACTTCCGAAAACATATGCACATTGCGAATCAGCCTTGTTTCACCTTCCCAGCCATCTTTATCTGGTTTTAGGAACATTCTATGAGGTTCCTGAAAAGCCTTCCCGGTTTTGGACACCTCAGCTTCCTAGCTAGTTTTTTTTCTTGTTTAGGAACCTTCTTTTATCTTGTCTCCTTTTTTCCATTTCTTTTTCTTTCCATTTTTGTTTAATTTGACTTTTTTCCTTTTTTTCATGTTTAATGTTTCTCTTAGATAGATTCAAAAACTCAAAATTTCAAAATTTATCCGGAATTTCAAATTATTTCATGTTTTCCAAGTTGTGTTCATTCATGTCAGTGTTTGTTCATATTTACTAATCAAAGTTAAAAAAAGTCCAAAAATATTAACAATTCAAATATATATTTGCATCGTCAAATTTTGTTCAGGGTTTCAGAAAGTGTCCCCGTTTCCAAAAATTGTTCATAGATCCACAAAAATGTCAATTTTCCTAATTTTGGTTCAATTTTTTAACAATGTCTCGGTTTTCAAAATTTGCTCACGAATTCAACAAATGTACGGTGAGTTTCAAGCAATGTTTGAGCTTTCAAATTTTGTTTGGAATTTCAAAAATATTCCTCTTTCCAAAAAAAAAACTCGGAGAGATTCAATAAAATGGTTTCACATTTTTGTTTGTATTTTTCCGAACTGTTTAAATTCCAAATTTGTTACTGTTTTCAAAAGATGCTGGAGCAAATTAAAAAAAGTAAATGTTCAAATTTTTTGCATTATTTAAAAAAATGGTCGTGTTTCGACATTCTGAGAAATTTTTAAAGACGCAAGTACATTTTAGATGTTCCTGTACAATTTTTTAAATACGGATATTTTTATTTTGTGAATAGAGCATTTATTGCAATTTTGAATAAATTTATAAAAGTGCAAGCATTTTTTGAAAAATAAAAAAAGAAACGAAGAACGAACATAAAAAAGAAGAAGAAATAGTGAAAAGACCGGTTCACTACTGTAAATCGGTCGCTGAAGGATAGCTCTTGTAGTCCGTGTTGTCTCGTTGACACTATAGCTTTTCAGCTCGTGTGACTAGCGACCAACAGTTAGCAGCGGAAGATACATGTAGGGTTTGATCCCTCGGACTGCCATTCCGTTTTGGCGAATTTTTCATGTTTCTGCGCGCGAGAATGGGCTGGCCCAGTCAGGCGACCTCCCGTGCATGGCACCGTCTATTTGACGCTAATCCCCGAATGTATGGCGTATACGTCCCAGCGGGCGGCTCACTATATATATGAGTACGATTTTCCAAAGGTCCATACTACCCATTATACGTTCGGTGGGGGGGGGGGAGTGGTAGGGAGGGGGTTGTACCGAAGCGGGGCTTCCTTCAACATATGGAGGGCATGTCCTCATGGTACTTGTCACACAAACCAAAGTCAGAACCTCCACATCATATAGTCATGCCAGATAGAACAAAGACAACTAGGACAGGAGAACCTGAGAAGAAGCCAGAAAACACTAGGGTCAGTAAGCATGGGACTGCCATAAGACTTGGATTATGCAAATAAGTTTGGACATCTCGTCTAAAAAGAAATCATTCTGGTACAATTGTACCAATATATAACATCATGTCAGTTATCTAAACAACCGATAAGAGTACCTAGTTCAGCCTCTGTGAGAAAAGCTAGTTCAACCCAACGATAGCACCTTCTTCGGCCCCAATGGTTTTAAAACTTTTTCCTTGTCAACCTGTTATTCCTGTCTTATTTCTTGAATATAATTTATTGGCATTTCTGCACAACCTTCACAGAAAGCTCCATTGGGAAGATAAAGTGTAGCACAAGTAGGTAGGACCAAGCAATGGCAACAAAAGAGCTAAACTAGGACCAACTCCTATGAATATGAATATGAATATGAATAGAGGAAAATCATGAAGCAAGATCAATGAAAATAACACCAGGGAAGGAAAAACACCCCAGTTGGAATATTCTATATGTTTCCCAAAACCTGAGCAAAAGTAAAAAAATCTTTTCAATTTCATTTTTGGATTTTAAGAAAAAAATATTGTTTCAATATTTGTTCAAAATTTCAAAAACAAACCATGTTTTCATGTAAAAAAAATTAATCCGAATTCCTTGCAATTTCTAAATATATTTTAAATTCAAAAAATTACATTTTCTAGTTTTGTTCACCAATTCAAAAAATCACCAGGTTTTCATAAAATTGTTCAGAATTTTTAAAAATATTCAAATTATCAAAAAAATCCTAATTTTCTTTAAAATATGAAATTTCAAAAAATGTTCATGTTTTGCAAAACATATCTACAAATTTCTAATCTTGTTGAGGTTTTCAAAACAAACTGAAAAACCCAACTAAAAACAAAGTGCTACAATGCATGTACCGAATGCTACAGTATGTAGGTGCAGGAATAATGTAGGTGTGGGGATAAAAACCGAGAACTGAAGTCCTGAGCCGAAAACACCAAGACCGAAACCGAAAAACCGAGGTCCGAAGCATTGTCTATTGGCTAGGTTAGCGAACGACAGAAATATAAATTAGTTCGGCAAATTCTGGCACTGGAGTTTGCTGACCTAATCCACAAAATAACTGAAATACTTTAATATTAAGCACAACAAACTAGTAAAGCCCAATAGCCCGTCCATGTTAATATATCACCCAACAACTGCACAATGTTGTTTCAAAAAAGAAACACACTACACAATGACGTTTTCCCAGAATTTTTTCTCAGCCACAAGCACACACAACACCCACACCTTATCCTGGATATGCTCGAGGTTTCACACACGCACATCAACCCTACAGTCTTCATTTGTACGAGCGCAAAATGTGCATACGACCCAAATGAGTAGGATACAGGTCTTCATGTTCGACCATGGCCGAGACCCATGGGCTACCCGATTAGTGCTGGGTCGGGCATGAGTGCAAGTCTACGCTCATGGGTTACCCGATGGGCTACCCAATTACCATGATATGTGGGTCATATAGACATATACACGGATATACAGCCGCAAAAAAAATATATACACGGATATACGGTGGTCTAATTTTATGCACAATTTTCTTGGATGTAGATACAAGACACAAAACACAGAATTATAAATAATAAAATGAAAAAGAAGAGTTGATTGGTAGGCATACTTAGCGGGCAATCCTATTTGGCGTTCAGGTCACTGGCTAGCGATCATGCGCGCACCCCTAGCTCCCCCGCATGTACATTTTCCGGCCATCCAAGACCAGCTTTTCTCTTTCTTTTTATGTTTTTTCTTTTCGGTTTTTTCTGCTTTTTCATCTATATTCTTTCCTTCCCTTTTTCATTATTTTATTTTCTTTTTTTCTTGTTTCAGTTTTTCCTTATTTATTTATTTATTTTTTCTTTAATTACATCCGTACATAATTTCCAAATTTTGTGAATGTTTCTTTAATTTGTGTATAATTATTGAAATAAGGAACATTTTTCAAGTTTTGTGAACATTTTTATGTAATCACAAACATTTTTGAAATTCACAAAAAATAGTAAAAATTCATATATTTTCTAAATTCTTACAAAAAATCAAATTCATGAATAATTTTTATTAAATTAGAGATTTCTTTAAAGTTTTGAATATTTTAAAGTTTGGATATTTCACATTTTTGTATTGAAAAACTTTTTTGGGTTTTTTTGAAATCATGAACATTTAGTTCGACAATTTTGTGTTGAAAAGCATGGACATTTTTTCGAAGTCAGGAACATTGTTGAATTAGAAACAAAATTGAATGAATGAAATGTTTTTATAATTCATGGATTTTTTTATTTTTGTGAACATTGTTTAAAAAAATTCACTAACATTCATGCATCCGCAAGCATTTGTTCAAAATTTTGAACACTTTTTTGAATCCATGAACAATTTTTCTCAATTCCGAGAACATTTTTTGTGTTCGAGAACATTTTTTGGACCGGTGAACATTTTTTGAATTCAAAAAGAGTTTTTCAAACTCGTGAACTTATGTATGAACAAATTTTTGAACTCGTGAACATATGGAATGAAAATTGTTTTTTGAAAATCAATATTGGTTTTGAAATCCAGGTCATTATTTAAAATTCGGAACTGTTTTTAAATCCTGAAGAATTTTATAGGAGAAAAACAGAAAATAATGAAAAGAAAAGGAGCTGTGCAGGAACATTGCTACCCAACGACCTGTGCGCGAAATAGGAGCTCCCATACTTAGAATTGTGTGAAACGTTACCGTTCAAAGTAGGCCGGTTAAACAACAATGGAAATAGACTTCACGTTTGCAGAGGGGAGCAACCGGCCCAATGTTTCCATGCCTCATGGTGTTCTAGAGCAGCTAGAATCGTAAAACTACCGTGATGTTTAGTACCACCTCGCCGAGGGATGCAAAATGTGGAGGGGTTGCTGGTAAGAAAAGTTGTTCACAACGTGGAGGGTTGCGGCAATACACGTTCTACTTTTAAAATTAAAAATATGTACTCCCTCTATCCATCTATATAGGGCTTAATGCATTTTTTGAGGCTAACTTTAACCTCATGTTAGAGCAATAATATATGACATGCAAGTTACACAGAGCATACCATCAAATTTGTATGTGAAAGGAGCTTCCAATGATATAATTTTCACATTATACAACTCACATACTAAATCTTTTCAATAGTCAAAGGCAATCTTGAAAAACACATTAGGCCCTATATATATGGATGGAGGGAGTATTTATTTCACATCGTTGATGGGTGCCTAACGGGTCGGGTTGCCTATTAGATTCGGGTATGGGTTTGACTCAAGACCCAGGTTGTGGGTTTGCTGCTATGCCCATTAGCTCACGCACATCACATAGCCGCCGTCTCCATTCCGCCATCTCGTGCAATCCTAGCAGACGCCTACACCCATGGGTCCTGCTTTGTGGGTCGATCCCGGCCGGCAGCCCCGGCGGTGTTGTGGCCACAACGTCCTTCGCACGGATGTGGGGTGACAACCACTACTCCTCCATGACAGGTTGCCCCACTTCCGAGTTCTGGCGATGTGCCATTCGCTCCTACTATCCCCCCACAAACCTTTTGTGCTACGCATGGTTCGATTCATTTGGTCGGCCATTCATATTTTCTTGCCCAAACTTTGACTTCGGATTCTTCCTCCCCAACCGGTATCGAGTTTCTTCAGTTGTAACCGAGGACCATACCGAACTCTCGGTTGACCGGAAGCCTCGGTCGTTGATTTCTGTAAAAACTGTTTGACAAGAAAATCAGAAAATCGAACTTCAAAATAAATCGATGTACCGAACCGATTTGTTTTGTCTAACTGAATGCCCAGGCCTAACAGTATGTGTCTTAACAGTCTGTGGGGCTACAAGTACTTCTCGATATTAGATGATACCCCACGCATTGCTATGAGATCGGTTGCAATATGTTTTAGTGAGATTTGATTGTGTGAAATATAAATATTTATCATAGCACATGAACCGAAATTTAAAATGCATACGACTTATTACATTTGATTACATATAGTTGTGAAATATCCATTGAACATAAGTAGAATAATAGAATAAAAAATACTTTTCCATGCATGAATGCATGTGATGGTGGCTCTTTTCCCATGCATGGTTGCATGTAGCGGTAACTCTTATCATATCCATAATTGTATGATGATGTGGCATTCTTGCATGTTGAGCTAAATAAATTAGTGGGGTGACTCTCTTAGTTATATATAGGCTATAGTTTAGTCGAGCATTAGTTACATTCTTCTAGTATTTTTTTTTCTTGTGATGTGCATTAATGTAAATTTTTTGTTTTCCAAAATTTGCCCTTCCCACGCGGCTAATGGATGGGGAAAGATTTTCTGACTTAAGGTGTATGACTTTGGATGGCTGACATCTGAGCTAATTTGTTGTGGGGCCCACATGTCGGCCACCTCAAGGTTAGGTGACATTAGTTAGGATTTGAGTCCCCTCTAGATGGAACGTTCAATTTAGTTATGTGTCGCATTTTTACAGGAAAAATTCCGACCATTTCATCAACATCGTGGCAATATAAAGAACACGAGAAGTAACAAAGATTACATCCATGTTTGTAGACCACCTAGCGAGGACTAGAAGCACTGGAGCGAGTCGAAGCCATGCCATCGTCATTGCCACTCCCTCACCGAAGTTGGGCCAACCTTGTTGTATTAGACAGTAGGAAAGGCATCGTGCTAAGGCTTCAAAGGACCACTGCAATCGAACAACTACCGTAGCTGATCAAGAGAAGTGTAGATCGAAAGGATCTAATATGTAGACACATAAGTGCAGACGAACCAAGATCGGATCCAAGCAGATCTACCGAACTTTGTTGTATTAGAAATTAGGAAAGTCATCGTGCTAAGGCTTCAAAGGACCACTGCACTCGAACAGCTACCACAGCTGATGAAGAGAAGTGTAGATCGGAAGGATCTAATATGTAGACACATAAGTGCAGATGAACCAAGATCGGATCCATGCAAATCCACCGAAGACAAACATCAACTAAATCCCGTGAGATTCGCCGGAGGTACACCTCCAAGTGTCCTCCGACAACGCGAGACGCACCACCAGGACTTGAGGTAGGCAGGGAGAACCTTATTCTTTCTTCAGGAAGCCACCGCCGCCTCACCTTTGAGTATAGGACACAGATCCTAAACCGACACAAAAAACACATAAAAACAAAGTATGAGCTCTTCGGGCGGCAAGGGCCTTGATCCACTGCGCCTTCATAGCCCTAAGGCCACAAGAGACAAGGCAACCAAGGTGGCGCCTGTAGGAGGTGGGAAACCGTAAACACCTTGGATGCTTTTTTCTTTGTTAAGCCTTTTTATGTGTCACTTTCACCGTCCCATTTGTCAACGCGATATTTCAGATGAGATTGTCCAATTTTGGTTTGAACTCCTGCCACATGCCTTCTCCCAGCCCACTTGGAACGAGTTTAGCGGTACCATATAATTGAGTGCAATACTCTCATCTTATCCACTATCAGAGTAACTCGTGTTAGTAACTAAACGAGCAACACATTCTAAAACTAGCTCATATCATTATTAATCTACACAAATTGAAATGTCAATGTATGACATAAAATGTTGCAAAACTAAATCGTACTCACATATATAGGTTTTGCATCATGTAGATTTTGCATCCGACTTTTCATTCTCTTCCTTTTATTTCATTGACTCTCCACAAAGACAATCAATTTAAATCGACCGACTGAGGCTAGGATCAGTCACTCCCACGACACGTTCCTCATGGCCCCGCCCATCACCCTTCCATGTGGTGGAACTGAGAATGTTGCAACCATCTGTGCGGGGATCTAGGATCAGCTTCACCTGGAGTTGCAACCAGTAATGGGGAAGTTGCGACAGGGAACGTGATGGAGCGAAGAATGCTGCAACTATCTATTAGGGGAGCCAGACATGCTGGGGCGTGCGGCGGTGCCGAAAATGCTGCAACCAGCAGTGCAGGGAGGGGAGGTACGACTAGTTTGTGACAGGGCAGGGATGCGGTGGGAATGGTGCAACCGGCGCGGGCCGTGTAATTCTACACAAACATAGGTTTACAGGGGTTTTACATGCAGGTGGATTTTGATTGAAGATTAAAGGGGAGGAGGGGCTCACCCCGTGAAAATCGCGGGGGGGGGGGGGGGGGGGGGGGGAGGGGTGTTAGTTAGAAAGAAAGAATTCTAGTCAGGGTGTAATTGCGTGTAACTCTTTGTACCTTTAGCATTATTGGGCGCGGGCCGGTTCCGGGGTGGTGACGCCTAAAGCTATGACGGTGCATGGTGCTACCAGTAGGCGATGTTGTAGCACCGACGTGCGTGGCGGTGCTCGCAGGGTGATCCGAGGTCCGCCGCCGCCACCTGGCGACCAACTAGTGCTGTGAGCCGGTGTCTTCCATCACAGCAAGCGGCGACATGTACGAAATGCGCCGGTGGTGGGTGTTGCGAGCGCAGTGCCGAGGCGCTGAAAATACAAGGTGTGAGAAAGAGATGTGGTTGCGGGCGATGAAGTTAATCCTGCGCGTGGATGAAGATGCGACAGGATCGAACAAATTTGTAATCCGATGTCTACACGCAAGCCCAACGTCTCCCGAGGACACCGGTCGGGCGACCGAGGTGGAGCAGTGCCCCTTAGCACTCTCTCATAATCTGCAGTTGATCTGCACAAAATGGGTGCCATCCCACCCTGTGGCAGAGCCAGAAACTGAATATAGAGAGGGCCGAAACATGTCATATAATGTGTTAGAGGGGGCCAAATCACCTAAATGTAACTAATGCTATTCTGACAAATGGAGGATTCGGAATACATATAGGTGTTGGTGTGGGGGGGGGGGGGGGGGGGTGGTGGGGGGGGCAAGGCCCCTGCCAGCACCCACTTGCTTACAGTTACAAGGGTTGAGTCCGACGCCCGGAAAAGAAGCATGCGTGATCCATAGGCACATATAACAGACGACGACTCCGCTGATGTAAAAGGACCATAGGAACGGAGTCCGTGACGCAAGAGAAGATTTTGCGACGCGTTAATTATGCATCCGTTCTCTTCCTTTTATTTCACTGATTCTTAAAACAATCTCCATGGAGAAAACTAAACATCAACAAAGAAGTCGATCCTATAGACATCGTGGTTCGTCGTGCTCGCCTCAGGCACGTAAACCATGGAGCTGTACCCGCGCGCCATCCGAAACGCGCCGGTCCCGCCGACGACGGTGCGCTCGACGGTAGCCCGTAAGTCCTGTATCGTGCCCAACATGGCCAGCGTGCTCCCGCGGTGCTGCCCGGCAGTGAACACGACGTTGACCGCCGACAACAGGCCTGGCGTGCTAGCCAGCCCCGTCATGGCGAACAAGCCCTGGAAACGGCCCAGCAGCGACGAGCTACCCCGGTCCGGCCCGTCCCGCAGCTCGTTGTCCAGCACGCCGATCTGACCAAACGTTGCGCTGCCGCCCAGCGGGGACTGCACCGACGTCAGCAGGGTCGCGTTCGGCCCCGAGAGGGTCTCGTGCATGTACACGCGGATGCGCTTGAGGTCGCCGCCGGGGTGGGCGCACGCCACGGCCGGCGACGACGTAAGCAGGAGGAGGACCAGCGTGAGCAGCGGTGACGAGGGAGCAGTCATGGCCGGCCGGCGATGAGAAGTCGCAGCTGCGGCAGTGTCTATGTGTGCTGGTGATGCAACGCGCGCGGCCGAAGGATCGAATTTATCTAGCTAGGTTCGTCCTATTTGAAGGCTTCACTGCGTTGGCCTAGAGCGCATGACAGCAATGTCACGCACGATGAGGGCATCTGATTGCCACGCACGATGCAATTAATCAACGCGGATGCCTGTGTATAAAACAGTTTCTGGTTGAAACGTTGAATCGCCACTGGTCAGCTGACTGGATATTTCTAGCTGAAAACGAAATCTTTTGCTTGTGCTTTTGAACTACTCCAGCCAACTAATACACGATCAGCTACGCGTCGCAATACTAACAGCACATATATGATAATTATATGGTGCACATTATCCATGCCCCCACATCAGCAGTATAATTGTGTCCTTTTCAAATGTGGGCACTACCAGACTACTACTACTTGTTGAAGGTGTCGTGGAGCTTCTCCCAAGCAGGTTGCGGCTGCCGGGACTCTTGGTTTCCAGCGAAAGCATTGCAAACTTTTCTTATGCTGATCTTGTCAATCACCTTCTGGTGTTGCTTTCTGGTCAGCCTGGCTCTGATCTGGGTTTGTGAATGCCGGAGCGGTGGCTCTGGACAGTGGATGTGTGCCGAGGCAGCGGCCTCAGATGGTATGCAGCGGTGGTTCCATGAGGTTGGGTCATTGCTCCGCATTACATGGGTGAGAGCATGTCTAGCAAATCCCGCAGCCCGCCGTCCTGCCAAATCCTTTACGGTATTTCGAAAATGATTTTGGCCGGACGTTGGACGCGCAGCCAGAGTAGATCCTGTAACTGATACCGCATATCAAACTTTTAGCTCGCGCCAAAACATAGATCACCGGAGTTCATCTAGTACATATCATACGGGAGTTCAGCACAAACCAAAATTAAAAATCATACTAAGCATACTACATCTACTCGTCGTCGGAGTCGCCCTCGTCGCCAGAGTCGTCCTCATGGGGCGGGGGCTCGTTGCCATGGAGCTTGTGGTAGATCAGCGTGCTGGAGAGGGTCTGCCGGAGTTGATACTCCTTGAAGAGCGCAGGGACGCGCGCGGCCGCAGCTGCATCACCGGCCATAGCGGCAGCCCTCGCCTCCCACCAGGCGCGTTCGACCGTGCTGGATTGCCATATCGAAGATCTGCCCGAGACGACGAAAGTTCGCCCACACCGGCGTTGGGGACTACGTGCTGCGGCGGTGCACATGCTCCCTGCGCCTTTCCGACACTGGAGGGCGGAGGGAGGAGCTTCCGGCTTCGTTGTCGTTGTGCTGCACCCGAACCCCTTGCCGCCGCAAAAAACCCCATCGCTGCCACGCCATGGACCCGCAGACACCATCTCCAGCAAGATACGATGGTCAAATGAGTCGCAAAACGTCGCCGAAGGTGTAGGGATTTTTCACCGGAGGATTGATTTCACGGCAGAGGTGGATGGGGAGATTGCGGGACGGGAACCCTAAAATGCCCCGGTGGGCGCATATATGGAGGAATGGTGGGCGGTTTACGGACGGGCCCTTTTTAGCGGACTTGCTCAGGCCATATTTTTGGCCCATCCCATAAAATGGCCGGGAAAACGCACTTCACCAGACTTGTATGGGATCTGCTAGAGATGCTCTGGCGACCTTGTGCTGCATGGGCAGCGAGTTTGTCGGCCAGTCTATGGAATCTGTGGGATCAGTCTAGCTCTTACCTTGAGACAACGGCCTCGGATTTTGACACATCGTTTGTGGTCTACCGGAGGTCGTCTCATGTACGAGGGCTATAAGGCGTCTGTGAATGCGACGTTAGGGTTCAACTGCGAGCTGGAGATGTTAGAGCGGCGGCTCTGGATTTGTGGATGTTTTCGTGTCGCGTGGTCGATGAGGCTTCGTCGCTTGTCCAGGTTTTGGCCTAGTTTTTCTTATATGTTGAGCTGCTATGTATGCACTAGTGCAGAATCGGGCTTTAGTTCTGGTTCGTAAGGACCTTTAGTCCCGGTTCTGCAACCGGCACTAAAGGGTGGGGACTAAAGGACCCCCCTTAGTCCCGTTTCAACACGACCCGGGACCAAAGGCCACCACGTGGCATGAGCTCGTGCCGGGGGCTAGGGGACCCGCCGGGACTAAAGGAATTTTTTTGATTTTTGTTTGATTTTTTTTGTAATTTTTTCCGATTTTCAAATTTCTAAATTATTTGACAATTTAATCTTTAATCACCCCTCATCACTGCTGAAGTGTGGATCACTCATTCCAAATCATCTAACTTCCTGGCCGGTCACCCATCCCTCTCACTACTCCAGCCTGAGCATGCTTAACTTTCGAGTTCTATTCCCCCTAGTTTCCAACTCTGCACTTGTTGTTTTCCTGACAATAGTAAGCTGTCAATCCTATTAACCCTTAGGAGTTTAGCTTAAGCATGAAGTCACATGTTTCACCGTTTGAGTTTGAAACTATTATCGTAAAAATTATAATTATTTATTAACACTAATATTTCTTGAATAAGTAGTTTGACCATAGTTTGACCAAAATTCAAAAAAACTGAAATTTGAGCATAACTTTTTTTCCTTTCAGAATTTGAGGATTCTAAAAAATTGCAAAACGGCCTAAGGCCGTCGAAATTGGAACCGGCTTTTCGTGCTGAACATTTTGATATATTATACATTTTTTTCGACATCGTATGCAAAAGTTATGGTCGTTTTACTTTTTCATAACACTTTTTTGCAAAACATGTCGAAATTTATGTTTTTTTTAATTTCCCTAACTAGTAGATGTAGTAACATAACTACATCTCGAAGGATTTTAATTTTTGAAGTTTTTATCATTTTCTTTTGTTTTTTTTCAAAACTGAAAAGGTGAGGGGGGGGGGGGGTAGAGTTTGAAAATTGTAGAACCTCTTTAGTCCGGGTTGAAGCCACCAACCCGGACTAAAAAACGGGGACTAAAGGGGCTCGTGGGGCCCCGGCCTGGCGCCAGCCTGCCACACCCCTTTAGTCCCGGTTTGTGACACAAACCGGGACTATAGGTCACAAATGAACCGGACTAATGCATAGACGTTTGAACCGGGACTAATGGTACCATTAGTACTGGGCCGTAATCGAACCGGGACTAATGAGGTGAACGTAAGGTCGTTTTTCTACTAGCGATGGTTTTCCATCTGGTTACCTTTATAAACTGGATTAAATTGCTTTTTGAAATGCAACCAAATTTGGTTGGGGATCCCCCTCCCCCTCTGGGTGACTGTTTAAAAAAAGACTATTCAAGGAGCAGAGAAAAATGAGTATCTCCATTTTGAAACATGGGTCAACACATTTAGGTAGTACTATACAAGTATGGATGGGATAAATCCCATCTCAACATGCAAATATGCATGGGAAAAGACCCACCACCAAGTTCAACCGTGCATGGGAAAATATTTTCAATCTATTACTCTACATATATTCAATAAATATTGTACGATTATACACAATCAAATATAATAAGGCATACGTCTTTTTTAGAAAATTCACATGTTATTAATTTAAAATTTTATATTTCACACAATGAAATCTTATTGAAAGATATTGCAATCGATTCCCACATCAACGTGCGGGATATCATCTAGTTTTTAAATAGCGACACTTAACGAACTTTGCTTGATCCGCACAAAATGGGTATCTCGTATGGGTGTCAATCCACCCATCTACAAGGGTCAATGGAAAAAGAAACATGCATGGACCCAGTGTGATCATGGACAGTGTTTTGGTTATCGAATGAAATTTCAGGATTTCAAGCGGTTACCACGTATTTTGCTCCCCAGGGTAAATGGGCCTACCGTACAAATAATACCGGCCTGTTTTTATTTTTTGAATACAAACACTTACCGTATAGTTAAATATATGGCACGTTTTTTATCACAACGGAACTGGTCGTGGCCAAGTGGCAAAGCCATACTTTCCTCAGCAGCCTAGATGAGATAATCGATAACTACTCAAACCGCGCCTAGACATGAACAAAGAAGTCGATCATGTAGACATCGTTGTTCGGCGTGCTCGGCCCGGCCATGTAAACCATGGAGCTGTACCCGCGCGCCATGCGGAACTCACCGGTCCCGCCGACGACGCTGCGCTCAACGGTGACCCGTAAGTTCTGTACCGTGCCCAGCATGGCCAGCGTGCTCCCGCGGTGCCGCCCGGCCGTGAACACCACGTTGGCCGCCGACAACAGGCCCGGCGTGCCCGCCAGCCCCACCTCGGCGACCAAGCCCTGGAAACGGCCAAGGGGTGATGAGCGCCACCGGTTTGGGCCGTCCCGCAGCTCGTTGTCCAGCACGGTGATCTGCCCAAACGTCGCGCCGCCGCCCAGCGGGGACTGCACCGACGTCACCTCCGTCGCGTTCGGACCCGTGAGGGTCTGGTGCATGTACGCGCGAATTCGCTTTAGGTTGGTGCCGTGGAGGGCGGCACCGCGCGGCACGGCCGCCGACGCGGCCAGCAGGAGGAGGACTAAAGTCAGTAGCTGGGAGGAAGGAGCCATGGCGATCAAGCGATGGATCGAGTTAATCCTGGCTAGATAGGTTCATACTGCTATATTTATAGGCTTCATTGCGTTTGCCTAGAGTGCATGACAACATTAATCATGGTCAACTGACTTGATTTTTTTTAGAAAAGGAGGATGACCCCCGGCCTCTGCATCTGGGAGATGCATACGGCCACTTTATTGATTATTCTCGAGGACCGTACAAAGTATTACAACAATGTGCCTGAATCCACCATCTTGGCAACATATGCCGCTACTCCTATCCAATATGATGAAGGGGTGCTAGTTGGGCCACTACCCAAACCACTCACCTAAGCCTAACATCAAAAGCCGGAAGCCGAAACTCATTCGGAAGCCCCGGCCGAGCCACATACCGGGTCTAGGGCACAATCCGGTCAGACGCACTCGTGTGTCGTCGCCGCCATCTTCCACAGGTCTTCAGATCATATTGAGGCTTCTACCTTGTCTGGCCACTCAGCCATCGACGTCACCATGACGCCAGATAGCAACCTCCTCCTGCGCGAGCCCATCTCCGCGCATCGGACGCCGAGTCTCCACAGCGCCATGCCATCGATCTCCGCCGCCATCAATGTGTGAGATGAAGCACCGCTCCACCATCCCTCCAGCCAGCACTTGCTCCAAAACGATGCCCCCAGAAGGGAAAGCGATAGAACGCTATCATCATCCGATCCGGAAGACCCAGATCTGAGGTTTCCCCCTGAGCACCCCGAGCCTGATGGCGCAGACTGCCGACGATGCCTTGACCATCGGCAGTAGCTCCACCAGACGAGCGTCGCCTACGTCGCCGCAGCCTCCAAGATGAAGCTGACCAGAATGTATGTGTCGACACCGAACCGCCACCACTTCCACCGCCGCTTGAGCAGCCCCCGAGCAACGCCTTCAGGAAGGAGCACGCCACCGTGGTGTCGTCGTTGCTTGGAACAGGGGGGTCTGAGGTTTTCACCTGAGCTCCTGGGAGGGGTGGAAGGAAGGAGGTCCTCTCCGAAGCCTCCAATGAGGGAAGCAACACCCAAAGGCACTGCCATCAGAGTGGCCGCCACGCCGGCCAAGAGATTCCCCTGGAACCCTTCCAGCCACCGGATCTGCAAGGCCAGCACCCAAGAACGGTGACCGAAGCCACCAAGGGCCGGATCCGCTACAGATCGGAGTAGATCGGGGTCGAGGACGAACATCACCATGGCCACCAACATCCAGCAAAGAACCGCCGCCGCAGCCGAAGCCCACCACCTCCCCGCCATCCACATGGCCAGGGAAGTGGCCCACCTATCCACGCCGGCGCCACCCGCCGAAGCCGCGCCGTGTGCCACCAGCCAGGGCCGCCGCCATGGATCCGAGGCCCACGAGGGGCGCGAGCGCCAGATCCCGCCACCGCCGGCCGCCAACGGGCTTTGCCCGCCGACGAGCGTCGACGGCGGCGAGAGGGGGTGAGAGGGAGAGGGGGCGGCGGCGGCGGCGTTGGGTTCCGCCCGAGCCGCCCCTGCGGGGCGACGCGGGGGCGTGGGTGTGTTTAGTGCGTTTTCAAATCAACTGACTTGATATTTCTACCTAAGATAACCATGGTTCAGAGAACCGATTCTGGTTGATATTTCTTATATGTAACTTAATATAATATGTTTTTTGACACTGTCAGGGACTTTAACATCGTCTTATAAAAAGTTACAGAGGAAGTACAACAGATCACCGTGGGTCAATTGATTTCATATTTTATGCTTAGAAAGGAATTTTTGTACTACACCAGCTAACTACATGTTGAATGATCAACTACACCAGCCAACCTATATAATTGGCAAAGTTCTTTTGTAGCTCGTCCTACCCGGGGACATGGTGCACATTATCCATGTGCCCCACATCAGCAGTATAATTGTGTCCTTTTCAAATGTCGGTACTACCCAACTACCGCTGGATGGGCTGCAAGATAAGAACAGCGACACGATGGAAAGGGGACATTTACCAAACTATCAGGTTCAGGGTGTGTGCATCACGCCATCGCTCGATGCAGACGCTCGAGAAAACCCTCTGTTATATTAAAAAAAATGTAACAGCTTCAGATTGGAAGAGAGCGATTTGTATATATGGTGGGGTCAATCTCTGTTGGGATTTGGTTTGTAGCACTGCATAGCAGAGCAGCCAAAATTTGAAAGATCAGCTTAGAACAAAATTTCGAAATATGAGCCATCCTCGATCCAGGTTTGCAAAGCCAACGGGCCAAAACCACTAGGAAGAAGGTGAGAACACCATGTCAAATATGGAAAATAGAAAAAACTTCATGCACCTATGGCCGAATGGACCAATGGGGAGGGAGAAAGGCTCATGGGCGTGCACTTGTTCTTGCTCAGCTAACTACGGGAAAACAGCAGGTGGAGCACCGCTTGCTACAGGACCGGTCAAGGGCCCTGACCTTGTGCATATTTACATACTGTACACTGCTAAAAAATGGACTTTGCCGAATGTGTGCACCTTTGTCGAGGGTCAAATCACCGGATCTCGGCAACAACCACGTAAGCCGAGCACAGTTCTTGGCAACATGCTGGACTCGGCACAGGTGTGCCGTCGCTGAAAACCAAGTAAAGAGGGCTTGACAACTAAAATAAGCTCGACTTATATGACCTATGCCGAGTTCGAGACGACCGGCACTCAGCAAAGTGTCTGCCACATGGGTATAATGGCAGTTATTGTTAGCTCCTTCATGGGCCGCTTTACCCGAATTCCCACATTATGGGGCTCGGCATACTTTTTGCCGGCCGTTTACTTTTTTTGTCATCTCGTGGACAGCTTCCGAGTGCGCGATGAAAGATAGTTGGCCAAAACTTGGCCCTTCAACTCTCAACATCCTATGTATAGGTAGAAACCCATGCTCGGCTCTCCTCCCCACCACCATTGTGCCGTCCACCACTCCCTACCACGCCGCTGAGGTTTAGTGATTACTTGTGATTTGTTATGATGCTTGTGTGGACCATAAGTGATGCTTTTGTGAGCTGGATGTTACATGAGCTTGTTCGAATGTATATATGTGATTTGGCCATAATGTGGTACTATTTGTGATATGGGTTGTATATATGTGATTTGTTAGGACGTATGCCGACGGCTGTATCTGTGACGACGGCATCCTTAGCTTATATAGACCTTACCCTACGGCCACTTATTTGCCGAAGGAAGCCGTCGGCATATCCTGAGCTTTGCTGATGGCAGCCTTCAGCATATCCTGAGCTTTACGGGCAGCAGCATTTGGCATATCCTAAGCTTTGCCGACGGCCAAGATTTGCTTACGGTTTTTCACTGACCGTCGGCAGATTTGTAGGTATGCTGACAGCCCCGATAAAAAGCCATTGACATATCTTCTGCTGTGGACAACTAGGGTAATCCTGTAGTATATACAATGTTCAACATTGCTCACATATGTAGCTTGCGACATCTTAATTCCTTTTTTTAGCTGGGACGTGCTACCCCTCCCACCAACAAGGGTTAACTGGACGACGGGAAAAGAAACTTGCATGGGCGCACCGTGATCATGGCATTGGCACATATATAATTTCTGGCGCCAGAGGAAATAATAGACAATGACTCAAACCGCGCCTAGACATGCATCAAAAAAGAAGTTGATCCTGTAGGCATCGTGGTTCGTGGTGCTCGCCCCGGGCACGTAGTCCATGGTGCTGTACCCGCGTGCCATCCGGAACACGCTGGTCCCGTCGACGAGAGTGTGCTCGAGCGTTGCCCGTAAGTCCTGTACCGTGCCCAGCATGGCCAGCGTGGTCCCACGGTACCGCCCGGCCGTGAATACGACGTTCAGCGCCGACAGCAGGCCGGCGTGCTCGCCTGCCCATCATGGCGAACATGCCCTGGAACCAGCCCAGCGGCGACGAGCGCCGCTGGTAGGGCCATCTCGCACCTCATTGTCCAGCACGCCGACCTGCCCGAACGTTACGCTGCCGCCCAACTGGGACTGCACCGACATTAGTAACGTCCTCGGGCCTGTGAGGGTCTCGTGCATGTAAATCCGGTTGCGCTTGAGGTTGGGACTGGGGCGGGTGCCACCGCGCGCCACGGCCACTGACTAGGCCAGCAGGAGGAGGACGAGAGTAAGCAGCGGTGATGAGGGAGTAGTGTTGGCCGGCCGGCGATGAGAAGTCCCTGCTACGTCAGTATGTATGTGCTGGTGATGCAATGGGGGCGGCTTAGTATTCATCTGTAAACTAATATAAAAGCGTTTAGATCACTACTTTAGTGATCTAAATGCTTTTATATTAGTTTACGCCTAGAGCACATGACAGCAATTTGTGAATTATTCTGATTGATACGATTGCATCCGATTGCCACGCACGATGCAACTAATCAATTCAGATGCTTGTGTAGAGAACCGTTTCTAGTTGATACGACGGATCACCATTGGTCGAACTGACTCGATATTTCTATAGATAATGCTCCTACTAAACGTGGAGTAGTATACTAGCCAACTACTACTACGTGATGATCAAGGGTGCGTCACAATGTCAACATCACGTACACATTATCCATGCCCCCACACCAGCAGTATTATTGCCTCTTTTTCAAATGTCGGCACTACAAGATAAGAACAGCGATATGGATGGAGAGGGATGGTTTATTATACTACCAAACTTCATGGTGTGTGCATCGCTCCATCGCATGACGCAAAAATCCTCTGTTTTGAGAAAAACAATCTAATAGCTTCATACTACTAGAATGGTGAAAGCTATTGGTATAAATCGTATAGCGCCCATATGTTTGGATTGGTAGTATAGTATCGATCTCCGTTGGGATTTGGTTTATAGCATTGCATAGCAGACCGGCGAAAATTTGAATGATCAGCTTAGTACAAAATATTGATAGAGCAATGCTATTCTTACTACACAGTCTACAAAAAGATTTACGTACTACTTCCTTTTGTGGCAGTTAACTAAAGTCACGGAAGCTGTTACAGATGGGAACGCGCTAGTACGTAAAGATTTTGTAGAAGTTTTACGTAAGTATAGCAGTTTCGATATTGAAATGCTCCGTCCAGGTTTATACTCTATGTCAACAACTATGAAAAGAAATCCTCATGCACCGACGGCCCCATGAACCAAGAGAGAGAGAGAGAGAGGTTCAATTGGATGGGCGTCGGTCGGTCGACCGGCTCAACTTTCGGCTGTTCACCAGCCAACCACACAATATGCGTCATTTGGGCCGTGCGATTTGGGCGTCATCCTCAGCTCGCATGGCTTCCCAAAAAAGGAGGAAAACTGCCCCGTCCTTGCCAAACGCACTCCTCGTTGCCGCCTGCTTCTAGCACGGGTGTTGCGTGCCTGTCTGTGCCGCACTTCAGGCTCCACCATGCGTTGTCGTTTTAGCATCGGTCAAGCGTGGGCGCAACCCCCCGCTGAATCAGGTTTTAGCACTTTTTCGTCGCCCTCCCCGTGCTAGCACCATCCTTGCCGGGGAGCTCGTTGCCGCACGACACCTTAGTCGCAGCACCTGGCGTCGAGTTCACAGCGCGGTCGCCCAGCGTAGCACCGAGGCCTCGTTGCAGCTCCAGTAAACACTGGTCGTAGCAAAAAAGCTCATCGGTCGCAACAAAAATGGCTCACCGATGCAACTCTGAAGTCGCTAGTTCAACCAAAAATGCTCGCCGACCGCAGCGCACTAAAAAAAAACTTCAGTCATCGCAGCGTTGGTAATCGCTGGTTGCAGCAAAATTGCTCGCCGGCAGGAGAGAGGCAGCCCTAGGTAGGAGGACTGCCGGAAGGCGCCGACGCTGCACTGAAAACTGAAAAGCAGCCAGGTCCATTTGGTACTTGATTAACAGGGTTGTATGTTTGTATTACCAACCCGCAATTGCCTCTTCATTTTATTTATTCGTTGCACTTGTTCAATCCTCGCACAGCAAATGGAAGTGAGGCTCATTCAGATCCTGACGTGTTGGAGTGCAGGGACGCCGTCCAGGCCCTTGGCCCTGTAGTGCCGGACCAACTCCGCCACCGTCGTGCTCCTGTACCGCGCGCCGCCGGCGTCCGTGACGATCGGCTCAAGCACCCTTGTCGACGCGTCCGCCCGGAAGAAGCAGGCTACCGAGACTCTCGGCCCCACGCTCTTGGCCACCACGCGGTGCTCCACGCTCTTGAACCTGTCGTTGGACATGAGCTGCAGGTAGTCGCCGATGTTCACCACCAGCGCCCCCGCCGCTGTCGGCACGTCCACCCACGCAGGCTGGTTCTTGTCGTCGTCAACGAGCACCTGGAGTCCGCCGACCGCGTCCTGGAGGAGCACCGTGAGGAAGCTGGGGTCGGAGTGCCTGGCGGCTCCGAGGGTCAGGTGCGGCTCCGGGCACGCAGGGTAGTAGTGGCCGGCGAAGCTCAGCCCATCCAGGCACTCCTGCTCCTCCTCCAGGTACCCGCGCCGGAGTCCCATCCCCTCCGATAGCAGCTCGAAGAGAGTGCGGCCCAGCCGTTGTACTAGCCCCACGTACTCCGGCGCCACGCGCCTGCACGCCGGAGGGATCTCCTCGGGCGGCGGCGGCTCCGGGGCCATCTCCATGAAGAGCGTGTCGCGCCAGCTGGCCGCCCGCGACTGGAAGAGGTCGAAGTTGCTCTCGTACTTGGCGCGCCGGCCAGGGTCCCGGCTGTAGTACGGCCGCTTTGCCTCCGCCGGCTCCTCGTTGAAGCTCCGCAACGCCGCGAGCATCCCGGACATGGCGGCCTCTGGCACGCCATGGTTCACCACCTGGAAGAAGCCCACCGTCTCCGCGGCCGCCTTCACCGCGCCCACAACCGAAGCCCGTCCAGACGGTGTCACGAGGCCGGCTAAGTCGATGACCGGGATGGAGAACTGGTGGCCATGGGGATGAGTTGGTGCGTCGTCGAGGGATTCCGGCGGGTGGTGAAAGATGGTAGGAACTGCGGTGACGCCCGCGTCCACGAGACCTTTTACGCCCGCCTTGGTGTCGTCGAACGCCTTGAGCGCGTAGAGGCGACGCTCGGAGGCCATGGACTAGTGGAGCGTGCTTCTGCAGTCTGCAGTCTACTCTACTGTTCCTTGTAATCCGATTCAGTCTGCGTGTCTATGTCTGTGTGGAGGCGAGTGAAGTAGTCGTGGCTCTTTACTGACCGTACTTATAATGCGACCGGTACTTGCTAACCAATTATTCATGATTAATGGAGTTAATTGCATGTTGGTATCACACTTGTGTACCTACTCACGAATCAGTATCATTAGTCATTTTTTTTGCCATGCAGTACCAACTCTAAGCCTAAGTGTTGCAAAACGGTCTAAGCCATGTATAAACGCGTATTGACGGTGTATCTGACCGCTGGGACCCGTGTGTCAGGAGCCAACATTTTGCGAAAATCACCTTCCCTTTCTCCCGACAAACTACGCAGCCCTCCCTCCGTCTGCTTCTCTGCTCCGTCGCCTCGCCACGCGCCGGCCGCCTGCTCCCTCGCCTCGCCACGTGCCGGCCGCCTGCTCCGTCGCCTCGCCGCATGTCGGCCGCCTTCTCCCCCTCGTCTCGCCGCTTCTCTGCGTCCGCACTAGGAGATCAAGAGGGAAGGGATCCCCTTTTCTGTAAAGCTCGTGCCTTGCCGGCTGCGTCGGCGGCGCTTGATGACCCGCTCCTTGTCCTCGAGCACCCCCTCCAGACCTCGAGCTCCGGCGGCGGCGCTCGATGGCCCGCTCCTCGTCCTCGAGCACCTCCTCCAGACCTCGAGCTCCGGCGGCGGTGGCATGGGAAAGACGACCAGGGCATGGGGAAGACGAAGACTTGCTCTAGCAGCTCGTCTTGCTCCTCGAGCTGGTGGGCTGATGATGGAGGACCTGCACTCTTGGCTCCACCAGCGCCGCCGCTGCCGCTTCTGCTTCTGCTCCCCGCTCGCCCACAACGCAGGTCTGTCTTCTGAATTTACAGGTGATGTCTGTCTGTTGAAGCAAGCAGGTGAGCTGATTTTTTGCAGCGATTGGTTTATGCAGAGATTGGAGGAGGAATGGAGTATTGCAGAGGAATGGATGCTGCTTCTTTTGGTGCAGGTGAGCCATGTATTGGGAGTACGAGTACAGTACTGACAAAATTCAGTTAGCCATGGAGATGGAGTACAGTAGATGAACATACAGTATAGATTCAGTTAGCCTTGCACTTTGCATGCTTCCAGTATTGGTGAACATACAGTAGATAAACATACAGTATAAAATCAGTATAAACAGTATTGGTGATAATTGAGTTCAGTTGGTGACAAAGTCACTACTTTGTGCACACATTGACTGAATTTAACTTGGAGTACAGTCACTACATTGCTTCTCTGCTTACAAAATTCAGATTGAATTTCACTATCAAAAGAAAACAAGTGGAGATTAAATTACCAAGTTCAGTAAACTCAGTCGAAAATTGACAGCAAACTGTTAAGACATCCATATACAGAGACCATGGCAGTAGAGACCATAACAGTAGTGACCATGACAATAGTGAACATATACTCCCCTGAATTTTTTATGCTCCTACTCCACTTTATGAGTTTTTTTAAACTGCCAAATGACAATTTACTGAAGATGCAGAGAAGATGCTAGTAGTATCTCTCACAAGTTAAGTTAATCTTGGAAAGTTCACTTTATGCTCTCCATGATTAATGATTAATGCTATCCATGATTGCTAACCAATTATTCATGATTAATGCTATCCATGATTGCTGATACCAGCAGTGTATACCCAACGCAACGTTTACTATCCATCTGGATTTGCTCAAAACCAAACCAACTCATCACTAGCTATAAACAGCAAGCCTTCAAAGTCAAGAGTAGCAAGAGTGAAACTTTATGATTTTACACTCTTAAAAGGTACGTTGACAGACCCCTGGCCTTGCATTATATATTATTGACTATTCCCTCCAAACTCCATGCTTAAGCACTTCTTCAGTCGCAGTATCTACAATTCTACACGTTATCATCTCATGTGATTGTAATACCATCCACGTTTACCACAATGATTTTAGATACTATGCTCTGAGTGTTGATAGAATACAGTGTGATCACTATTCAATTGCTTATACCCCACATCACATATGGCATGAAGAAACCTGTCAAAGCATGCTCATAGAGACTGCTTCAGCCCATGCCGTGAGTTTCTCAGTCTGCACACCTTTCATGCGGTCATAGGAGTAGAAAAACTAACCAGAATCTCCGTGTACACTTCTTCATGTAGGTCACCATGCAAGAAAGCATTTGTAATATCTAGTTGATGTAGACTCGTAAAGGCCACCCAAAATTAGTAGCATAAGAGATTAGGATCCTCACAAAATTTATCTTTTGCACCAGTATGAATGTATCATCATAATCAATCCGGTATGGTTGACAGATAACCTCAAATTACCCTATCATAATAGATAACAACATGAAACTACGTGGTATACATCTAAATGTAAAGACAAGTAAAATAAAGTAAACCTTAAACAATCAAATAATGTTCAAGAGGTTATTTCATGATATATAGTACTATATACAGGACATATTTATGGATTAATCAGTACTAGAAGATTACTAATTAAATTTCTAATTTAATTTAGACTGAACCCTAAATATGAACAACTAATTGGATAAAATTGATGTGTTTCTTAAATCAAATTCTCCCTCTAATAGAGTAATATATAATTCCTCAAAACTTCCATATATATAATTTAATTTTCTCAATGCTTAACTTGATATTAGGTAGAATATCATGCAACATTAAGTGAAAGTTAGTCTCAGATGCCATGATACTGATGTTGCAGAAATTTAGTTGCATCCCCATTGTCAATTATATAGGTGCAATTGCAAAAGGGAAGCATTGGATCATGAATTTTTTACATCGACACATATATTGTTTGCTCACAAACAAAAACGGTTAGAATAAACGAAAACTCAAAAATAAATTACAAAGCATTGCATGGTTAAAGTATAAAAGATTGTTGATATAAACAACAATACAATATTTTTACAATTATGTTTCTAATCCCGACAAGCTAAAAGTTATGGATCTGAAATTTCAGTTTCTCTAGGATTTGTTTGAGTTCTTAGCGAGGACAACATAATAGAAATAATAATATGACTTCCATAATACAATTAATATTTATTTGTAACAACTTATAAAAGAGAACAATAGAAAATTAGGATGCTGCGCGCCCAAGTTCTCGGGCTACTGTGGAAGTTATTACAAAAGGCATCCATATATATTAAAGACATAGACAAAGAAAATAACTCATACTTCCATATTTTTATTTAATCATCTAAACTTATTAATCAAGGTGCATATAGCCAAGGCTCGTAGCCCCTATAGCTATCTCAAAACTAATAAGGGCATCGAACGCAGCATATCTGATTTGTTGAAAGTTCAATGGAGCAATCGCCCCATCCGGAATTCGCGAGTTGCTTGCACTCCTTGACCTTCGAGGAAAAAATCTTTCCTTAATAATAAAGTGGCTATTCCTTCTGCCCGCTCACCGTCATGGCTGTTTTACAAAAAATCCCTCCTACTTTTTGGTATTCAACCCGCAGTCTTTTTTAGTGGAAATATGAGAGAACGCTTCAATTTTAGGAAAGGGGACCTGCAATTCTAAGTATTCAACACGCAGTTCAAAACACGAGCAGGCAAAACACACGAGCACGGGCTCGTTCGATGCGTGCTGGTACTAGCACTACTAGGAAAATGCTTATAGGTAGACATTTAGCAGTAGCGTTGGTTAGAGACCCCACGCTACTGCTATTTAGCAGTAGCGTCGGACAACACCAGCACTACAAGCGCACGTTAGCAGTAGTGCGGGATTTCCCGGCTAGCGCTGCTGATGATGGGCCATGCTCTTGGCCCCCTGTTGCAGCTTTAGCTATAGCGTGGGCCTCCTCCCCCGCGCTGCCGCTAAGCCCACCTCTGCTTCCTCCTGCGTCGGCCCGCCCGCCCCTCTCCTCTCTCACTCACTCACACTCACACGCTCACACTCACAGATCGAATCCCTCAATCGTCCCCTGATCCGGCCGCCGCCCCCGCGTCCTACTCCGGCCGCCCTCCGCCGCGGGGGCCCCTCTTCCCCCGTCGGCCGCCCTTGCCCGCGCCGGCCCTCCTCCCCTGCCGGCCGCCCCCCCGCACTGGCCATCCTCCCCTGCCGGTCGCCCCCCCGCGCCGGCCCTCCTCCACCGAGAGGTACTCCTCCCTCCTTCCTCCTCCTTCCTCCCTCTCTAGTTAGAGTTATTAGAGAGTAGTTTTTGAATCCTATATAGTTGAAAAAATGTAGGTTCTTAGAATAATGTAGGTTATGATCGAACCCTAGCTAGGACAGATTAGGTATGAACCCTAGTTAATTCGTATGAACCCTAGGTTTTTAAATTTAGCTAGGTTTTAAAGTTAGGACATAAATTTAGCTATATTTTTAATTAGGTGTAGTTTATAGAATTTAGGTGTTTTAAGTGTATTTAAAAGAGTTTTAGGTGTTTTAGTTGTTTTAGGTGTAGTTAACCGAATTTTAGGTGTTTTAGTTGTTTTAGGTGTAGTTAACGGAATTCTAGGTATTTTTTTAGTTAAAGCAATTCTTGTTATTTTTTTAGTTAAAGCAATTTTTCCTGTTATATGCAAATTTGAAGTGGACATGTCATATTTTGAACATGTCACATTTTGGACATGTCATATTTTTCCGAGTGGCCTATGTTTTGCCAGAAATGTCGATTCGTTTACGTTCTGGCAAATTTCAAGCGCTCGATATGTCCTGCTTTTAGCAAAGGTCATGCCGAATTTTGCTAAGTGTTTATTAATTTTGTTTTCATAATTAAGCATTTTGTTCTCGACGTCGACGATGCCTATCCCGCATCCTCGTCCTCGACTCGGCGGAGGACTCCTGCTTGAGCCGAGGGGCCATGTCCGAGACTGGGCTCCGCCGGGCTGGTACTGGGTTGTGCTACCTTCTGGTGAGCGCAGCTTAGTGAGGAGCCAACCCGTCGTTGACCCAGAGCTTCTTTGGTGGCGGTTACGTGGGCCTGCATCGGTGCAGAGGCTCACTATAAGAAATATGTCAACTAGTGACCTTCTGTCAGTGACCCTAGAAGAATTGGTCATAGATCTATGACCATTTCAGACCAATTGGTCAAAAGCTATTCGGGGGGCTCCAAACCCTAAACTATAACGACCATTTTGGTCAGAAAGGTCGTAATTTCCTTACATGAAATGGTCATAAAGCAGATAGCACTGGTCCGCTACCTTATTTCTAACTGATCACGACCAATATAGATGGTCATAACCTTGTAAATTGGGGTGGGTTGCTATGACTAGGCGCCACCTCATCAGTTTTGCCTATGTGTCATGTCCATGTGGCAATTTTTGCCCCAGGTTGTGAAGCAACCTATATTTCTGTCATTCCCAAAATTCCCAAAAAAATCTCATAAATTCTTTGGGTCATATCTTCGTCAAATATGTAAAAAACCTTCCTTGCCTAGTTCAAAAATAATTCAACAATATTCATTTTCCTATTCTGTTCAGAACAACACATTGTGAAGGAAGTACCACTTTGGCATGTCCAAATAGTATCCATTTTCCACGGTGCTTTCCTATGCCCAAATAACCATCCTCCACCAAATGCCAGCTCAATCCATTCATTATTTTGAGCCCAGCTTCAACATTCGTATTTATGTCCAATGTGGTACTTTGCAAAGCAAGTACCACCTAGGCTCCTCCTTTTGAGCTGAAAATTTGTGAAGACGGTCTTCTTAGTAACTGATCATCCTCAGCCAAAACACACGCCCATTAGCCATGTACATTTCCCGTACCGCTAATCAAACACTTGGCTGCTAATTCATGTTTGAGCATCGATCGGTCTCCTTGTGAGAATATTATGTTGTAATTTTATTCCTAGCACCTACCTGGGGAGTGCCCAACCCACTAGACATGCCTAGGCCGCCCAGAACACATGGAAATGCCACGGTCACGCGCTGACCACGCGGCGAGCATGCGAGTTTACGCGCTCTAGAGTTGGGGCCCTCGGCCACCGCCCAAACCTCGACGTATCGCCACCAAACCATGTATTTATGATTAAATAGGTACTTATGTAACTAGAAATGATTTTTGGAAAAAATAAATAGCAAACTATGAGGCAGCTGCAGTTCAAATTTGACCCGCTTCCAACTGAATCGGCGCAAATTTGTCTTTTTCACGAGAGGTGGATCAAAAGTTTTTACACCCAACCATTTTGTCAATTGTGCATTAAATATGTCCTAGTATTTTAGAAAATTGATTTGGTCCAATTTTGCAACAATTATTTGGGAGGTCCTTCACAAAAAAACCTCCTTTTTTGGGCACTCGAAAAATGGAAAATGGTTTTTTCGTCCAAAGAAAATGAAAACTTCCTTAGGGAACATTGTTTGCCATTCCAATATGCACCCTTGTGCACAATATGAGATCATTTGAACAAACTATGCCATGAATGTGGCCATAAGATTGATCATTTGGCTTGAAAGCCATTGATCTCCACACGAGATAGCTCGTTCCTGAGAACATTTTTTTAAAATAATTGTTGTATTACAAGTTTGTCATTTTTCCTGGGAACTTGGCCACATATAATGACACGATACGAAGGTTTCCCAATTTCTTGATTATTTTTGAATTTTTTATACTCGTTTCAAAATGCAGTCAAAACGGCAGGAATGACCGTTCCTAGCTAGTGGTTGAATCTCAGAATTTTTTTGGTGTTTCTCTGATTAAATAGATACTCATGTACCTAGAAATGATTTTTGGAAAAAATAAATAATAAATTACAAGGCAGCTACAGTTCAAATTTGACCCGCTTCCAACTAAATCGGTGGAAATTTGTTTTTTTCACGAGAGGTGGATCAAAACTTTTTACACCCAACCATTTGGTCAATTGTGCATTAAATATGGCCTAGTATTTTATAAAAATGATTTGGTCCAGTTTTGCAACAATTATTTGGGAGGTCCTTCACAAAAAAACCTCCTTTTGGGCACTCAAAAAATGGAAAATGGTTTTTTCGTCCAAAGAAAATGAAAACTTCCTTAGGCAATATTGTTTGCCATTCCAATATGCACCCTTGTGCACAATATGAGATCATTTGAACAAACTATGCCATGAATGTGGCCATAAAATTGATGATTTGGCATGAAAGCCATTGATCTCCACACGTGATAGCTCGTTCCTGAGAATTTTTTTTTTAAATAATTGCCATATTACAAGTTTGTTATTTTTCCTGGTAAGTTGGCCACATATAATGACACAATACGAAGGTTTCCCAATTTTTTGATTTTTTTGAATTTTTTATGCCCGTTTCAAAATGCGGTCAAAACGGCGGGAATGGCCGTTCCTAGCTAGTGGTTGAATCTTGGAATTTCTTTGGTGTTTCTCTGATTAAATAGATACTTATGTACCAAGAAATGATTTTTGGAAAAAATAAAGAGCAAACTACAAGGCAGCTACAGTTCAAATTTGACCCGCTTCCAACTGAATCGGCGGAAATTTGTCTTTTTCACGAGAGGTGGATCAAAACTCTTTACACCCAACCATTTGGTCAATTCTGCATTAAATATGGCCTAGTATTTTAGAAAAATGATTTGGTCCAATTTTGCAACAATTATTTGGTAGGTTCTTCACAAAAAAACCTCCTTTTGGGCACTCAAAAAATGGAAAATGGTTTTTTCGTCCAAAGAAAATGAAAACTTCCTTAGGCAATATTGTTTGCCATTCCAATATGCACCCTTGTGCACAATATGAGATCATTTGAACAAACTATGCCATGAATGTGGCCATAAAATTGATGATTTGGCATGAAAGCCATTGATCTCCACACGTGATAGCTCGTTCCTGAGAATTTTTTTTTAAAATAATTGCCATATTACAAGTTTGTTATTTTTCCTGGTAAGTTGGCCACATATAATGACACAATACGAAGGTTTCCCAATTTTTTGATTTTTTTGAATTTTTTATGCCCGTTTCAAAATGCGGTCAAAACGGCGGGAATGGCCGTTCCTAGCTAGTGGTTGAATCTTGGAATTTCTTTGGTGTTTCTCTGATTAAATAGATACTTATGTACCAAGAAATGATTTTTGGAAAAAATAAAGAGCAAACTACAAGGCAGCTACAGTTCAAATTTGACCCGCTTCCAACTGAATCGGCGGAAATTTGTCTTTTTCACGAGAGGTGGATCAAAACTCTTTACACCCAACCATTTGGTCAATTCTGCATTAAATATGGCCTAGTATTTTAGAAAAATGATTTGGTCCAATTTTGCAACAATTATTTGGTAGGTTCTTCACAAAAAAACCTCCTTTTGGGCACTCAAAAAATGGAAAATGGTTTTTTCGTCCAAAGAAAATGAAAACTTCCTTAGGCTATATTGTTTGCCATTCCAATATGCACCCTTGTGCACAATATGAGATCATTTGAACAAACTATGCCATGTATGTGGCCAAAAGATTGATCATTTGGCTTGAAAGCCATTGATCTCCACACGTGATAGCTCGTTTCTGAGAACACTTTTTTTAAAATAATTGCCGTATTACAAGTTTGTTATTTTTCCTGGAAACTTGGCCACATATAATGACACAATGCGAAGGTTTCCCAATTTTTTGATTTTTTTGAATTTTTTATGCCCGTTTCAAAATGTGGTCAAAACGGCGGGAATGACCGTTCCTAGCTAGTGGTTGAATCTTGGAATTTTTTTGGTGTTTCTCTGATTAAATAGATACTTATGTACCTAGATATGATATTTGGAAAAAATAAAGAGCAAACTATAAGGCAGCTATAGTTCAAATTTGACCCGCTTCCAACTGAATCGACGGAAATTTGTCTTTTTCATGAGATGTGGATCAAAACTTTTTACACCCAACCATTTGGTCAATTGTGCATTAAATATGTCCTAGTATTTTATAAAAATGATTTGGTCCAATTTTGCAACAATTATTTGGTAGGTTCTTCACAAAAAAACCTCCTTTTGGACACTCGAAAAATGGAAAATGGTTTTTTCGTCCAAAGAAAATGAAAACTTCCTTAGGCAATATTGTTTGCTATTCCAATATGCATGCTTGTGCACAATATGAGATCATTTGAACAAACTATGCCATGAATGTGGCCATAAGATTGATCATTTGGCTTGAAAACCATTGATCTCCACACGTGATAGCTCGTCTCTGAGAACACTTTTTAAAAATAATTGTCATATTACAAGTTTGTTATTTTTCCTGGAAACTTGGCCACATATAATGACACAATGCGAAGGTCTCCCAATTTTTGATTTTTTTTGAATTTTTTATGCCCGTTTCAAAATGCGGTCAAAACGGCGGGAATGACCGTTCCTAGCTAGTGGTTGAATCTTGGAATTTTTTTGGTGTTTCTATGATTAAATAGATACTTATGTACCTAGAAATGATTTTTGGAAAAAATAAAGAGCAAACTACAAGGCAGCTACAGTTCAAATTTGACCGCATGTACTTTAGGCTACTATATAACTTGTGCCTTTTAACTTGATGTACATAGCATGCAATTTTTTACTGTATCACATTGACACATGATACTCTTAATATAGAGTTGTTTTCCGAGCTAGTTCTGTTTACTCTTAATATAGGTCTATTTGTCACCAATACTTGCCTGCTATGCTATAGTAGACCTTGTTCATATTTCTTAGCTAAGTTTGCTTGTCCTTGGTATCTATATGCATGCCATTTGTGTTTCAGGCTTTCTCTGAAATGAAATAATAGGTCTATTAGTCACCAATACTTGAGTTAATCTAAATCCTTACCTGCTATGCTATAGTAGGCCTTGTTCATATTTATTAGCGAAGTTTGCTTGTCCAAAGTGATCCATATACATGCCATTTGTGTTTAACGTTCTCTGAAATGAAATAATAAGATTCACACTCCATGGACCAGGACGACCACCGGGACCTCCACGGCGATGATGAAGCCTGCACATGGTCGAGCTCGATGGAACAACAGTGCCTCAGTGTGGTGCAGCCGAGTTGGGCCACTCCAGTGCATCAGGAACTCTGCATGCTACTGTCCTTTGTCTCATCATCTTAACTACTACAGTAGTAGGAGTATTTTATATGCTGTTCATTTCTTGGCCACCCAGCATGTTTGCTAATCATCCATCTGCCTCATGTTATATGATCCCTACCTAGTAACTTCATTGTATGCAGACTTGTGGTGTTGGTTCAGTTTAGTCAAAGTAATATATATACTGCTATGCTACTACTACTACTACTGTCTGCATTTAATCCTGATTAGTAGCTTCATCAATAAGTGGCAAACAAAACAATGTTGATTTTCATCTTATCTCTGTGACAACCAATGGAGTTGAATTGCAGCATGCATGTCAAAGCTGGGTTCAATTCTTGGGCAATATATGGTAGTTTCCACTCTTCACGCCCAAGATTAGTATGTTGCAGCTCTCCCTCCTCACTCCATACATCCAGGTACTAGTTACCCAACGAGCAGCCCTGCACCTGGCTGGATCTCGCCCAAACCCCGCTCATCTTGCTGCTTGTGGCAGGGAATACTCTTGTTGAGTATTTTGAGGAATGAATATCTGTTAAGTATGGATTTAGGATTATCTAATAAAATTTCTGCTATATATATATATATATATATATATATATATATATATATATATATATATATATATATATATATAGAAACTGAGATTGCTAGCATCATTTACACAAGATACACCCTTTGAATTGAATTGATTGGTTCAGTTTCGTATATTCTTCACCCAACCTTCTATCATGCTTGTAACTAGTGCTCTGCTCATGTTGTTAGACAGGATTTTCACTTCCTGCCATCCCAGCCTTCTATCATGCTTACAAGATTTTTCTTTGCACGACAGTAGCACCAGTACCTTGCTGCTGTTGGGAACGGAAGGGAGCTGTTCCATGGACTGAATCTGGGGAGAAAATCACTTTCGGCATGTACACCATCACCTTGGGCGTGCTTGCGGCGCTGCTGCTCGGCCTCAACATGTCCTGGAGTGCCATTAGCGCCGCCCTCACGCTCATCTTCCTCGACTTCAAGGACGCTCGCCCCTGCCTCGAGAAGGTAATTGTCTGTCCATCCGTCTGCAGTTAACTAAGTTGTGCCCCATTGATGTCCTACTACTGTTAATTGTTACTACCATGGTGCTGATGCTGTTCAGAATATAATATGTGCCTTAATTCTAAGTTCTGGTCTCTCTTAAGAGACACTTCTAGCTTTTCTGACTCAAAGTTGTTAACTTGGTACTGCATGAGTTTTACTACTGCTAACATAGAGAGTATTTACTACTGCCAACACAGAGATTTTGTATGCATGCTATCTGATGAGTGCTTTCTTTGTAATATTTCACCTTTGTATGCATAGGTTTATTCGGTTTAAATTCTGCATGACATGAAATAGATATTTACAGTGTTTTTCTCAACTTGTTTTCACCGTCACTTGATATATACTTGCTTGTACTTGAAGCTGTGGGTTAATGTTGGTGGTTTTGTTCTACTTGGATGCATTGGTACCCATCATCGAGCGAACGGATGCAACAGCGGCAAGAAGCTCATGGCTGTGTGCATCTAAAGCACACCATGGACACCATCCACTTCCTCATCAATGCTAACTCAATCCAGATCATCGTCGACACTATCATCCACAGGTATCTTCCTTGGTTCCCTTTATTCTCTCCTGCCTTTGTGATGTTAGTATGCGTGTGCTGACGAGTATTGTTAGATCTTGCCAGTTGATAGTAGAATGGTCGTGATAGTAGAATGGTATTTTGTTTTAGGCGCAATGTGTTGTAGTGCAGTTTTTGTTTCTTATATGAATGTGCCATGCATATTCATATTGTGTCTCTGTTTCTTATATGAACTACTATCTCATTTTAACTAGCTCGACAACAAAAAGCATGGTACTAGCTGAATTTCTGTTATCATTCTAAATACATGTCCTTTTCTTGAATGGTCTGTTCATAATATATTTGCCCCAGTTTTTCTCATTCTTCTCTGATTCATGTAACAGGATGACAGAGGAAGCCATGTTGCTGTTTTGTTTGGTCTCAGCCCTGACTATCGCCGTCGAGCGAGTCCGGCGTGTTGTTCATCTGACTATGGTTCCAGCCCTGACTACCGAAGTTTTTGTCCTGTTGAAGTTGCATAGAAATATGAGAGAGTCCAGCGATTCCAGTGTGTTGTTCATGATAGGAGCTTGTGAAGTAGTACTATATTACACTTGTAGAGCTTGTAAAGTATTGTATTATACATGGCCCTTTGTAATGGCACGGATAGAGCTTGTATTATGTGATCTAGTTGCTCTTGTTTAAGTATTATGTGTGTTTTTTGTCTCTGCCAATCTAAATACTGCTTGAAATATGAAGAATATGAGTCTAATAGATGGGACCCACTTACCTGACAAATGGAAACCTGTTACCAGAACCTAACAATTGGGACCCATCTGACTAGTGGACCCATTTAATAAAAAAAGAAATGAAATTGTTTGGCCAAAATGGCCGCGACCCAACAATAAAAAGGCTGCCATATTGGGCTTGGTCCATGATCCTGACCAAAAATTGATGGAAAAAAATATAAAAAGGCCGATTTGTTGGGCTCGGCCCATCTAAAACACCAAATTGGACCGGGCTGAATCTTATCAACGACCTTTTCAATCGGTCGCAATTTTGCCACGTCAGATTGCCACGTCGGATACGACGTGGCCTGGGCAGACATCCAGTGACCAAAACAAAAAGTCATAGGTTCAACGACCTTCTGTTTTGGTCGTAAACGTCTACGACCTTCTCACAGAGAAGGCCGTTAATTTCAGTTTACGACTGCCAGCTTTTGACCATCTGTTTTTGGTCAAAAAGGTCGCAAATGAAAAACAATGACCTTTCAGAGACCAATAGTGAGAGTCACAAGTTGACATATTTCTTGTAGTGGCTTGAGTCCCCCGCACAGGTGGTACAGCACCGTTTCACGGAGGAGAACACGCTCGTCCAGCGCTACATGGTTGCGTCGGCGAACGGCCGGTTCTCTAATACCTGGCAGATTCTTTGGGGATCTCACCAGAGCTATGATCCGGTGATGGTTCCTTCTCTTTGGGTGTCCACCGAGGCCCACTGAACCTAGAGGAGCTATTATTCGAGATGTATTAGTGATATTATATGATGATCTTTGCTACAAACTACTATATATGTATTCGATGATTGATTATTAATTACCTATTAGTTATTTGCTTACTGAATGCAAAAGATGAGTGCGGTTTGTGCTACAAACTACTATATATGTATTCGATGATGGATTATATGATGATCTTTGCTACAAACTAGGTTCGATGATGATCTTTGCTACAAACTACTACAAACTACAAATTTTAGGTGTTTCAGTTGTTATATGATGATCTTTGCTACAAACTACTATATATGTATTCGATGATGGATTTGTAATTACCTATTAGGAAATGTCTAACGACGAAAGGGAATTCGCTATGTGCGAGTACTGCGAAGATGAGCGCAGTCTGTGCGATAGGCCTCACCTGGTAGAAGGTCGGCGCTTCAGCATGAAGCTCCAAGAGACCTTCGATGTTGAAACGGTACGCAATGACGAGAAGTGTTTTTTGTTATTTTTTGCACGACTTCTCTGCTTCTTCAACGTGTAATTTCCATCTTTTACAATTCGACTAGCTTATACCATGCCATGCAAGACGCTATGTCTTGGAGAAGATGGGTTTTGAAGATCATGAAAGCATGGAGACAAAGATAATTCAACTAAGGACCCATCATGGTTATGATTTTGCTGTAAATCTATACAATTCTGTGAACTCATCCAATTTTGGTTGCCTGAATTGGGAAGCCCTCTGCAAGGCGTATGATTTTCATGAGGGTATGCTTCTCACCTTCAATCTTGGTGATCCTGACATCGACGAAAATAATATGACCATTTGGGTCCTTGTTGACACGCTTCCAGTTCTACCGCTGTGTGAGTTTCTCAAACATATTTATTAAGTAATTTATATTATTTATTTCAAAATATTTGACAGCTTATTTCCATTGACAGCTTATTTTCATTCTTCAAAAAATGTACGGAAAATGGTAGACAGAACCTACTACTACAATGATGAAGCACAATTAACTTATAAGGAGAAAGATGGTCTTATCGCATTTTTTACTAATCTTGAGAATTACAATAGCTATTATCAAACTCCTCCACATTATGGTCAATACGTGCCACTAGTGCACGTGTTGAACTACGGTAACATCAATGGAGATAGCATGGCAAGATTTTCTACTATTACGACATCCGTGCATCTTCTGCATAAATTCTTCTAAAACTAAACTACATTGCTAACTACAAAGTTATTACTATGTTTTTGAACAGAAAATCCCGATGGATTGTGTGCCTCATCTGATGTTGCCAAGAGGTCACGTTGATGTTATGAGCTTACGGCCACCACGGCCAGGTCAGCCACAGTATCCACATCACTCCTGTCCATATCGGATTTCTAAAAGCAAGGAAGCCATGATAATAAATGATTTCAAAAAATGTTTGAACCATCGTAGAGAGCTACTTGGAAGCAACATTGTGCGTAGGCCAAGACTTGGAGACAGGATGATATCTGTTCTTTATTATGGAGAGTCAATTTTCCTTAATGGAGAGTCAATGCCTATCTTGTTTTATGATAGTAGGTCCTATGAGAGGAGTAGGTCGTAGCTAGAATGTGTTATTATGTGCTACAATGTGTTAGTGTTGATGATGATGATGAGGAGTTGTGATTATGACTAGTGACCAACTTGTTATATGATGTCTCATTGACGAACATTGTTTGATGGTGATGATAAGTGGTAATGAATATGCTATTTAAACAGACTAGTTCATGATGAGTTGTTATTGTATAAAAGATATATCTGTTTAAACATGTACAGTGCCAAAATGCTAAAAAAAAACATAAATTTTAGCAGTGGCGCGGGCCAAAATATTACCAGCAGCGTTCATTTACCAGTAGCGCTTTCCAGTGCCGCGCTAATAGTATCTGAACTTACCAGTAGCGCTGGCCTAAACAAGCGCTACTGCTACAAAATAGCTGTAGCGCCGTAGCTGTGGCGCTGGCGCCCGCGCTACTGGCAGCTCAAAACCAGCGCTACTGGTAAGGTTTTCCCTAGTAATGTAGCGGCCGATCTACGCGGTGGTTGGTCTACTTCTCCGGCCATCCACTGCCAGAGGCCGATATTCCTCCTTCTTTCGTGCCTCTGATTTGGATCGAAGTCGCGGCAGTGGTGGTGCGGCAGCGGCGGGAGAAGAGGCGAGGGTGGCGGCGATGGGTGGTGGGGCCTGAAGATGACGCGGTCCTTGTGGGTGGTTCTAGAAGCTGCCGGCTCTGGGGTTGGATTGAGGAAGACAACAGGCGGATTTGGTGGCAGCTGCGGCTTCCAGTGCCCTTTATCTTTGCCCCATTTTCTCTCCATGTCTTATTCCCTGCGTCGACTCCTCTGTCTCTATATCTCTTTGATTGATTTCTCTTTGATCTGTAGCGCAAGGGACACCATTAGGAATAGCAAGCCGGCAACGAGGACGAGTATTAGTTAGTTTCAGAAGTAGTGCACCGGTTTGACCTACTTTTTTTGAGTTGATGCCCATTTGATCTGATAGATTTTTTATGATGATATTGTTATGTGCCAGTTGAACAAATAATTTTTTTCAGGAGATGGAATGGTTTGCCTGAATTGATTTTTCAGTATATTGATGCTTAATTACTCTCTCAGATCAGTTGTGAAAGTGTTAGTTTAGGAATCAGTAAATCATAATGGTGGACTTGATTTTGAACATTGGGAGAAGCCGGTGTTACCTGTTTTATACTGTTAGATGCACGGGTGAGTTATCTAGAACGTATGCGAAAGAAACAACAATCCTCCTAATTATTTATCAATGGTGGTGAGTTTTTAGGTTGTAGGAGAACAATATGGGCTGTGGTAGTGAGTTCGATTACCTGGACAATGTTATTGGATACCAACTTCTATTGTATTAGATTGAACTTTGACTTGAGTTTGGGAGGTCAAGATCTATGTGCTATGCCTTTGAGTCAGCTGCTTATCACTTTGACCTTGTGTTCCCCTTACCTTATGTGTATATGGTCTCCTTGAATGGAAACTAAGTGTAAGGTGAATTCATGGGAATTAGGATTTTTGGTCACAAGATTTGATTTTTGTAAATTGTAGTGGCAGTATAGTCAAGTGTGATATATCATCACAAACTATAGAGACACCTTGTTGACACTCTTTGATGATCCTGTTTCTGCAACTATGCATGTTTTAATATAACTACTGGTCAAAGAATAAACACTGATAAAACTAGATAAAATTAAAAATTTCTTATTTTCAAGAAGATTGGAAAGAGACCAAAGTTTCATCTCTAGGTTCCTCTTTCCTCCCCTGTCCCTATCCTCTAATATTTTGTTAGATTTTGTCTTTTCAAAGGCTTTGTTGGAATTTGTTTCTTCGGTAGGGTGATTACTCCATGGGGAAATGATATGTTGCAGCCGGGCTTCAAGCTCGCTGGTTGCGACACTTTCCTCTACACAGTGGCCTACTGGCCCGGTGCCCTCAACACCATGTCAGTTCCACTATACTCTGATCTTTCTCTTCCATGTCCACAGCAAGCCAAGATTCCACAATTTTAGGTGAGATGTTGTTTCTATTTTTGTTATGTCCACCTTTGTTATTTTTCTGATTAGAGAATAAAATACTGGAATTTTTTGGAAGATACATATACCTGAGGTGTTGCAATGGACAAAGTAGATAAACGCTGTCATAGAAAGTAAAATGCAGCCATCAGTCGGTGAATCTTCAGTGGTAAGCTCAACTAATGGCTCCAAATTACAAGTGTATAGTTAAAAGTCTCTTCTTTACAATACGAAGAGGTCTTGGACCTAAAAATTAGGAAGGTCTAGCATAAAATTGTTCTTGCCATGACGGCAACATGTTCTATGTACTTCATTTTGTCTACCTATGAAAATATTTTTTACCTTTTAGCTCCCTACGAAGACTGTTTGCTGCATCTGTATTGCTAATACACGTATCAGTCTCTAAGCCAACATATAAATGCAACTACCGGTAACAGTTTGAAGGCCCAAACACTCAAAAGAATGACGGCTGTTTGTGTTTCACCCTATTCTAATCTGGCATTGGCACTTCTGCTAAATGTTGTACTTCGTGCTACATATATTGGTTCAGATAACAATAGTACAACCATGCGCGGTTTGGCACGATCCAGTTTGGAGTTTAAGACAGTAAATGAGAATTCTGCACTGGCATTTTTGTGGCTGTTGAAAAGATTTCATAATAGATAAAACTAGTTACAAAGTTAGACTACTTCTCAGACAATGGAACTACACAATTTGTTTGTCATGGTATCTTTTTTTCTTGGGGTATGACTTTGTAGCAATCTCATCAATGATATCATTCAGCTCCTGAATGATAGTATTATTTTAGGTCAAAGAATGATAGATATATTTTTTATTTTATCGTCATGGAAATTTATCCTCCGGTTGTAGGTTTCTCAGTCTTAGGTGTAGCCGAGGTCAAGTGTACTGAAGTCGGTTTGTTTTGGGTATACGCTAGGCTGATGTGTTCAATATGGTTCAAAAAAAAGCTTATCAAGAGCCGCCGCAGATAAATCCTTACCTTTTTGTTGTTTCAGCTCCGATAAATTTTGTTACTGTGCTTCCAAGTTGCAAAGGCTAATGGATTGTAGAATTTCATGTGCTACTCTAATCCTTTGGAGATCGTTGTTCTCTTATGAACAAATCTTAAACTCTACAGGAAAACAAGCCTTGATGATAAAGTGTATTGTGTAGTACGTTGTAATTTTTTCTTGGAATATGGGTACTGTAAATCAATCAAAGAGTTCTGATATATCAGTGCAACTTGGCACACTACACCGGTAGGTCCACTCAAAATGGTATTCTAGAGTTGGAACTACTGAAATAAGTCGCTTGATGCTAGAGTAAATATGATGATTGTTAGAACCTCTCTTCACACAAATCTAGAATTGCAACTACCGAGGTAAGTCACTTGATGCTAGAGTAAATATGATGAATATCAGAACCTCTCTTCACACAAATCTTATGAAATATGTTCAAGTTGATCTATCCATAGGGCACAAAAGAAGACAACAATTATGCTTCTTTATTGCTAGGTGTATGAAGATGGATATATGCTTTTGTCCTACAAATGTGATGTAATCTTTCTCCAACATAATTAAGATATTTAAGAAAGAAAATTATATTGCTTCTGTGATGCCCATGTTTTTGATTTAGCACAACGAAGCACATGAAAAACACGCTGCAATGAAAAAATGGTGCAGCAAAGCACGCATGCATCCTTCAGAAGCCAAATTACTGCATGAGAAGATTCAACATAAGGCTTATGGTGGTGATGGGAACATCATCAGAATCGTCACCACTAGGAGCTGAGCTTAGCTGCTTGTGATATTCAACCATTAGTGTGGTAACCTGCTCATTCTGCTCTATTTGTTATGCCTACCTTTTCTCTTTCTTACGTGACACTTCTCTTTCTGAATTTACCCTCAATATTGTTATATCTGTTTTACTTTTTTGTATATATGTGCAGTACGCTTAGTTATTTTTATTGCACGCCCTTAAACATGTCTAGTGAAAGGTTATGTGGTAATTATTTTTATCTCTGATTTATTTTCCGGTTTCTGGTTGCGGTTAGAGTTTGTCGCCGGCGGCCGGACTTCCTCGTGCTCCCGTGCCTCTGATTTGGATCGAAGTCGCGACAGTAGTGGTGCGGCGGCGGTGGGGGAGGAGGCGAGGGCACTAGTGCAGAATTAGGCTATTGTCCCGGTTCGTAAGGACCTTTACTGCCGGTTCTGCAACCGACACTAAAGGGTGGGGACTAAAGGTCCCCCTTTTAGTCCCGGTTTAACACGAACCGGGACCAAAGGCCCACCACGTGGCACGAGCCCGCGCCGGGGGCTGGGGGCCACTCCAACCGGGACTAAAAGGTTTAGGGGTTTATTGGTTTATGATTTATTTTTCCTTTTAGTTTTGTGTTTTCCATTTAATTCTTTTTCATTTCAATCATATTTTACGCTACTACATATTGCACACGTTATGCATATATGTAAATAGAATTTCTCGTAGAACCGATCATATATATATATATATATATATATATATATATATATATATATATATATATATATAATAACTCAGATGTCCATAGTTCTATTTGATCGTCCTAAGCTTATTCATCAAGGCACATATAGCAATGGTTTGGAGCCCCTTTAGTTATCTCAAAACTTATAAGGGCATCAAACGCAGCATATCTGATTCTTTCAAAGTTCAATGGAGCAATCGCCCATCCGGAGTTCACTGATGTACCTAGCGAGCGCAACGAGGCCTGACATCGCATTTGCTGTGAGCAAACTGAGCCGGATTGTTTCCAAACCGGATGATGTACATTGGCATGCTGTTGAGAGAGTTATGCGCTATCTGAAAGGTACTATGAACTATTGACTTCACTATACCGGATACCCGTCGGTACTTGAAGGGTATAGTGATGCGAATTGTATCTCTGATGTTGACGAGATGAAGGCCACAACTGGGTATATGTTTACTCTTGGATGTGGTAAGCAAACGATCTTAACGAGATCGACAATGGAAACAGAATTAACAGCATTAGACACGTCTGGTGTCGAAGCAGGATGACTTGGAGATCTTTTGATGGACTTGCCATTGGTTGATAAACCGGTTCCGGCTATCCTTATGAACTGTGACAATCAGACTGTGATCACCAAGGTGAAGAGTTGAAAGGACAACATGAAGTCCAACAAACACATAAGAATGAGATTAAAAGCTGTCAGAAAATTAAGAAACTCCGGAGTGATAGGGTTGGAATATGTCCATACGGCTAAGAATCTGGCAGACCCTTTTACAAAATGGCTATCACGTGTTGTGATAGATAATGCATCGAGGGACATGGGTATGAGACCCACATGAGTTGCCATGGTGGTAACCCGACCTACGTGATCGGAGATCCCGTGAAGTAGGACCTGGAAAAACAAGCCAGTGGTGAACTGAGGAGAGTAACCATACTAACCCACTCCGTTGGAGATGCAATACTCTCTATACTGTATGGTAGGATGACTACTGTCTTAGTGTGTGTTCCAAAGCTTATGAAAGCAGGATGCTATCCTACAGAGCGATCTTTGAAGGAACACACCTATATGAGCCCGACTGCTGGTCACAGTCTATGAGATTGGGGTGATCTCTAGTAAGCTCATGAATAGGCCAGGAGTGTGACTTATATGCTCCACCCGAGGGGTCAGCCTTCAGCAGCCTAGTACTAGTAAGACATGTGGTGAAACTCCTTTACGCCAAACCGACAATTCAAGGCATAGTCCATTGTTCAGTTGTGAAGGAGTGTAGCTACTTGCTCTAGGTGAAGTTCAACCTTAACAGGTCTTCACTAAAACACTGGTATATCGAAACAGTAATTGGAACAGAGGACACAATGGGCCCTCGAGATCTGGTGGGGGATTGCTGAATTTGAGATGCCCTCTAGGCCCATATAGCAATTTCTGAAAAATCTCTAAGGGCCCATGTGGGTTATATGACAGAGGGTGTAGTGGGAAGTTTAGTCCCACCCCGGAAGGGGAAGAGGAGTTGGACCTCCTTATAAGGGTTTCTCTTCTACATGCTATTGGAGCTTGAGAAGAGAAGAGGCCCTCGCGCACTCCTCCTCCGCCGCCCGCCTCGCCACGCCTCGTCACGCCGCGCCGCGGGATTGAGCCGAGCCGAGCTCACACCTACGCGCTTATTTTTGCCAGTCACTAACGGAGAGTTCTCTGACAGCTGGGCCACGATCTGAGACGTCGGATCGTGGGCTGTCACGGACTCGGACGTGGGTCGAGCCCACGTCTCTCCACGCGGCTGCGCCTACTCCTAACCCTAGCCGCCACGAACAGATCACATCTGCTCCACGCGCACGCCCACCGTCGTTCCCTTGCTGCTGCTGCCGCCGGTGACTCCATCCCGTCCGCCGCGTACACGGTCGACGGGAGAGCAGGTCTCTGAAACCACGCCCTTCTGGTTCCTGTACGGAGTGAGGGGCGAAAAGGTTTTTGGGCAGCGACTACGCGACTGCTCGCTACCGATCCGCTACTTCCTCTACGTCCGCGTCGCCCTCATCATCATCATGTCCATCCGAACATGCCGCCGCCGAGAAAGCTGAAGCCGACAAGAAGGCCGCCGAGGATGCTACTGCCGCCACCACTGCCGCGGCGTCTGCATGGCCTACTGGAGGGTATAACACGTTTATCCCGCTCCTGATTATTTTCGTATTAGCAGTACTAGCAGTATGTGTAGATTTGTCTACTGTTTGCTTAGTACGTGCATGTTTAGATCAGAGTCAGTACGTTATCAATTGAGTCAATGCTATGCTAGTGATTTATCTATGGATTAAATTAGTCGAAAATACATGAGGCTACCACGTCATTTTTAATCCTTGTTCCACCTACCCGGATGCCTCAATGTCAACTAAATTCGTATTCTAAAATATGTAAACTGTAGGTGATCGATATAGGAATGAACCAAAAAAAATGGAGAATCGTACAGAAAAGCATGCTTCATGTGGTCATATCAAGCAAATAATGAAATATCAAATTGATACAGAATCTGCACAGCTCACCAAATCACCATACCGAACATGTCCCCGGCAGAACAAAGATGAACGCTGGACACCGAACACTGCTCTCCGCCCATAGAATGGTACTGTCCTCCGCCGCCTCACCCCCTAGGGCCCAGGGTTAGCCCTGCTTGTTGCCTATCCTGTTGCAGACCCACGCCCCCACGATTTATCTACCGACTGTTGCTACAGTCTACAGGAGGTGGCTGATTGGCTGGATCACAATTACCATCGCACGACTGCTGGTTCCCTTTTTACAAGCCCAAGGCCCAAATAACGGTTTGCCCTTCCTCCTCGTTAATCTTGCTCCCCACGACCGACCACGAACACAGGATCTTTAATTCATAGAGCCATGGCGGCTGCTGCGACTTCCAGCAGATTGTTTCAAATACGCACATTACAGATGGAAAACTCAAAGCATCACGGAATCCTAACGCGCACTATAGTTTCCGGCATAGACTGAAACCATAGAAGTAGTTGAGAACTTGAGATAGAGGATTTGGGGGCCCAAAAATTTTTAGGACCTGTGTGGTCGCCCACCTCAACCTCCCTTATCGACTGCCCTGCTGGCGGAGGTCAGCGGAGAGAGAACGCTGTTGACGGAGGTTTTGACGACGGGATTGGTAGGGATGAATCGCTACCCCTCGTATACGGATTCTCCAACATGCACCGCCGTTGGCCAAGCCTGCCGGCGACATGTGGAACAGCCCGTGCACTGAGGCAGCCACCGGGGAGAGCGCGAGGGGAAGAGGCGCACCAAGGCAGCCGCCGAAGAGGCGAGGCTGGGAGCAAGAGGAGGTCTCGGCGGTGTCTGTGCGTGTTCATAGTCCGGATTGAATTGGCTTTGGTCCCTGTCTCTCTCATCTATACCTTTTTTTTTTATAAAGCAAGGTACGTTTTTTCGATTTTTTCATCCGTTCACCACTGAAAAAAACCTATCCAAGGTGGTACTAAATTTTCGTGCGTCCATGTGCTACAAAAAAGAAAAACAGTTTTGTCAAAAATTTCGTACGTAGGCTGCGCTCGCTGCGGCCCAACCAAGCCAGCCCATTTATTTTCTGCTCGCGCAGCTGAGAAACCTTATTTACAGCACAGGGTGGCACATAGTCAAAGTTTCGCACAGGGCGCTGAAATTGGGCCGGCCCGTTTTACGTTTTTGCTTTATTTGTTTCTTTTTTTTTATTTCCTTTTTCTTTTCCTTTCTCCTTTTCCTTTCTCTTTCCTTTTTCTTTTCTCCCTTCCATGTTTAATTTCTTTTTTCATTTGTCATAAATTAAAAAAAAAATCAGAATTTCAATTTTTGTTCAAATTTTCGAAAAATCTTCAATATTTCAAAATTTTGCTCCCATTTTGAAAAATATTTGAAACTATAAATTTTATTTCTCGTTCCAAAATTTGTTTGTAACTCAAAAAATGTTCGCATTTTTTATTTTTTATGTTTTCTAAAGTTGTTTGTGATTTTTAAAATAAATTGCCTCTTAAAAACGATATAAATTTAAAAAATATTCAGGAACTCAAATTAATGTTTGTGTTTGAAACAAACATTTTCGAAAATTGTTTTCAATGATTGAAACATGTTTCCATTTTGAGAAATTGTTCACATATTAAAAAATGTTTGTTTTCTTATAAATGGTTCATGTTTTCAGAAAAATGTTTGTGAATTCCAAAAAATCTCCCCTTTTCAAGTTTTGTTCATATTTTTCCAAAATCTAATAAAACTTTCTAAAAAATGCTTGCATTTGTTTAAATTTTTTGGGATTTTGAAAGTTGTCATGTTTCGAAGAATATTCAGCAATTATAATTATCACTTTATTTTCAAAAAATTAAAAACAAAAAAAGGAAAAAATGTAAAATGTTTCGAATAGGGTGGTGGCTGCCACTCCGCTCAACCCCACCACTATGAAGATCTCATGGACCAAACATGACCCACGAGAACACCGCAGATCCTTGCTCTGTCGCCCCACCGCTACGGAGACCGTTTGATGGCCACATCAATTATCTCTCGCGATGGTTCTCGCAAAAAAAAATCTCTTCTGTTGCAACGCACGGGCATATGTGCTAGTCTATACCTTATTTTTAGTAGACTCTCATCTAGACCTAATCACGGTCCTAGGACAAAGCAGAAAGGAATAAGAGCCTATGCCTGCCGTGCGTGAAAAATTCTTTTTTTACGAAGCGATGGAACGGGAAGGGCTTGACGCAAAGAGGTGGGTTTCTTTATGAGACGGAATTTTTTATTATTCTCAACCAGGATTTTTGTAGTGCTGGTGGGCAGGCCGGCATGTTAGGACCCAGCCGAGAGAACGTACTTGGCTGAGGAACGAATCGTTTTTTACTAAAACATCTTATTCCTTTTAATTCTCAGTCGTCAATCTTTGCGGTTAATATAAAATCAACGGATTTAAAGAGAAGACGTATGGAGAACTATGAAAGCCTCCGTTTTTTAATATTAGATAAAGATAATGCATCGAGGGAGATGCGTATGAGGCCCACATGAGTTGCCATGGTAGTAACCCAACCTATGCGGTCGGAGATCCCGTGAAGTAGGACCTGGGAAAACGAGCCAGTGGTGAACTGTGGAGAGTAACTATACTAACCCACTCTGCTGGAGATGCGATAATCTCGATACTGTATGGTAGGATGATTACTGTCTTAATGTGTTCCAAAGCTTATGTAAGCAAGATGCTATCCTACAGAGTGATCTTTGTAGGAACACACCTATATGAGCCGGACTGCTGGTCACAGTCTATGAGATTGGAGTGATCTCTAGTAAGCTCATGAATAGGCAAGGAGTGTGACTTATATGCTCCACCTGAGGGGTCAGCCTTCGGTAGGCTAGTACCAGTAAGACATGTGGTGAAGCTTCTTTACGCCAAACTGACAATTCAATGCATAGTCCATTGTTCAGCTGTGAATGAGTGTAGATACTTGCTCTAGGTGAAGCTCAACCTAAGCATGTCTTCACTGAAACACTAGTATATCGAAACATCAATTGGAACAGAGGACACAATGGGCCCTCGAGATCTGGTGGGGGATTGCTGAAATTTGAGATGGGCTTTAGGCCCATATAGCAATTTCTAAAAATCTCTAAGGGCCCATGTGGGTTTATTGGCACTAGGTGTAGTGGGAAGTTTAGTCCCACCCCGCTAGTGGAGAAGGAATTGGACCTCTTTATAAGGGATTGTCTTCCACATGCTATTGGAGCTTGAGAATAGAAGAGGCCCTCGCGCACTCCTCCTCCGCGGCTCGCCTCGTCACGACGCGCCGCAGGTTGCGGGAATGAGCTGAGCCGAGCTCACCACTACGCGCTTATTTTTGCCAGTCACTAACGGAGAGTTTCTGACAGCTGGGCCACAATCTGAGACGTCGGATCATGGGCTGTCACGGACTCGGACGTGGGTCGAGCCCACGTCTCTCTACGCGGCTGTGCCTATATAAGTGTGTGGTGTCTCCTAACCCTAGGCGCCATGAACAGATCACATCTGCTCACGCGCAGTGCCCACCGTCGTTCCTTTGCTGCTGCTGCCGCCAATGACTCCATCCCGTCCGCCACATACACGGTCGACGAGAGAGCAGGTCTCCGAAATCCCGCCCCTCTGGTTCCCGTACGGGAGAGGGGCGAATAGGTTTTTGGGAAGCGACTACGCGACTGGTCGCCTCCGTCCATCTGCTTCCTCTATGTCCACATCATCTTCATCATCACCATGTCCACCGACGCCGAACATGCCGCTGCCGAGAAGCTCGAGGCTGACAAGAAGGCCGCCGAGGACACCGCTGCTGCCGCCACCGCCGGGGCGACTTCTGCATGGCTTACTAGAGGGTATAACGCGTATATCCCTCTCCTTATTATGTCCGTATTAGCAGTACTAGCATTATGTGTAAATCTGTCTACTGTTTGGGTAGTACGTGCTCGTTTAGATCAGTATCAGTATCTTGCTAATTCTGTCAATGCCATGCTAGTCATCTATTTATGGATTAAATTAGTCGAAAAAATGCCTATTTACTCAGCAGGGGATGGTTTGTCAATCCGGCCAAATGGGTGCTTATGAGCTAGCGGATTGGGACAAAAATAGCAAGCATTGATATTCGCGTTTTGGGAATGAAACAGTAAGGATTTTGGCACAGTGCTTATCCGCAGCGATTTTTAATAGCTTTCTTTATGTTTCATTCGCGTCAAATAGCAAGTATTGATATTGGTGTCACCTTTTTTTATGTGAACGTGGTAGCTTTGGTTTACCATTTTTGAATGTGAACGTGCTCTAATTTTATTTAACGTTTTCGCATGCGAACCATGATCTATTATCCTTTTTGTTTTAGGAATGTGGTCAATTTCACATTCACATAGGACATGTTTGGTTTTTCCTAGCGATTTTGCGTGCATTGCATATGTGTCTCAGTTATGCCGGTTGAGAAAAAATCATCATCTGCATATCGTTTCACTACTAGAAAAAGGCTTATAGGTGGCCCCTAACAAGTGGCGCGCGCATATAAGCACCCTCCGAAGCTATTTTAAAAAATTGGCAATGGCGGGTGCTATAAACTACTCGCCGCTGGCTATCCGAATAATAGTGACGGGCATAAGTCAGGACCCGCCATTCCGTCACTCTTGCTAATTTCTTCACGGGCGAAAAGCAATAGTGGTGCCAACGTACAACAGGCCCACCACTGGGGCCATGCTAATCAGTGGCGAGCAGTTTCTTGCCACCGCCATAGACCAGCCCCCACCGGTTTCTAATTTTGTAAGAGTTTGTAGTGGCGGCTCCTATTACGCGCCCGTCACGTCTATATTTGGTCACCCTGCCATCTACCACTCAAATATAGCTGTGGCGGGTGCTATCAGCCGCCCGTCACTCTTATGCATGACCTTATCCACCCCACCCACCAACCGCAGCTAGTCACACATTATCGATCTAGACATAAATCTTTCTCCCTCTATCTCTCTCTTGCCTCGCCGACGACACAAGCATTGTAGCGTCCTTCGCCGCTGCCACCGGCAAGGTCGCCGTCCGCGGCCTCGAATGGCGTCGTGGACCCAACCTTCCCCGTCGCCCGCTCCATCCGTCGCCGCCTCGAACTCATCGGCCTTGCCGTCCAACGCCACCTCCAACTACTTCCTCGTCACTGTCACCCGTCACTAGTAGAAAACAGGGCTTTGATTCGGGCCTGGCCAGCCCATTAGTCCCGGTTCTTCACGAACCGGGACCCATGGGGGGCATTAGTCCCGGTTCATGAGCCCAGGGGGCCGGCCGGGGCCTCGTGGGCATTGGTCCCGGTTCGTTTGGATCCATTTGTCCCGGTTCTAGGCATGAACCAGGACCAATGGGCCGCGCTCCTGGCCCACAACCATTGGTACCGGTTCGTGCCTAGTACCGGGACAGAAGGGGGTCTTCAGTCCCGGTTCCTGCCACGAACCGGGACAAATAAGTTGCCTATATATACCCATCGCCGCGGCAGAGCACTCCACAGTGCTCTGTTTTTTCTGGCCGGCGAGGGGAGGGCATTTGGGCGCTCTAGATCACCTCCTATGCACATGAGGTGTTCGATGAAATGCCCGAGCCACACTAGTTAAGCTTTCTCCTCTTGAAGCTCGACCTCGGAGCTCCATTTTTCCCGAGATTTGTCTAGATTTAGTGGTCCGTCACGCCCCGTCCCCGTTTTCACCGCCGTCGATCACCCGCGCCGATCTCATCGCCGACACCATCATGGTGAGCCTCTTGTTCTTATCTTCTTTCTGATTTTCTTACTTTACATAGATACTTGTCTGATTTTCTTACTTTAGATAGATACTTGTCTGATTTTCTTACTTTTGACACACATAATTATATATAATGCACGCAGATGAACCGACAATGGATGTACGGTGACAGACACACCTCCGAGTACACTAAGGGCGTGCATGATTTTCTTGAAGTGGCTGAGGCAAACAAGCAGAATGGTTTTATGTGTTGTCCATGCCCTAAATGTGGGAATACGAAGTCTTACTCTGACCGGAAAATCCTTCACACCCACCTGCTTTACAAGGGTTTCATGCCACACTATAATGTTTGGACGAGGCACGGAGAAATAGGGGTTATGATGGAAGACGACGAAGAAGAAGAGGACGATGACAACTATGTGCCTCCTGAATACGGTGATGCTGCAACAAGGGGAGCTGCTGAAGATCAAGAGGAACCAGACGATGTGCCCGATGATGCTGCAACGGGGGAAGCTGCTGAAGATCAAGAGGAACCAGGCGATGTGCCCGATGATGATGATCTCCGCCGGGTCATTGTCGATGCAAGGACACATTGCGAAAGTCAAAAGGAGAAGCTGAAGTTCGATCCCATGTTAGAGGATCACAAAAAAGGGTTGTACCCCAATTGCGAAGATGGCAACACAAAGCTCGGTACCTTACTGGAAATGCTGCAGTGGAAGGCAGAGAATGCTGTGCCTGACAAAGGATTTGAGAAGCTACTGAAAATATTGAAGAATAAGCTTCCAAAGGATAACGGATTGCCCAACAGTACGTACGCAACAAAGAAGGTCGTATGCCCTCTAGGATTGGAGGTGCAGAAGATACATGCATGCCCTAATGACTGCATCCTCTACCGCGGTGCGTACAAGGATTTGAACGCATGCCCGGTATGCGGTGCATTGCGGTATAAGATCAGACGAGATGACCCTTGTGATGTTGACGGCGAGCCCCGCAGGAAGAGGGTTCCTGCGAAGGTGATGTGGTATGCTCCTATAATACCACAGTTGAAACGACTATTCAGAAACAAAGAGCATGCCAAGTTGATGTGATGGCACCGTGAGGACCGTAAGAAAGACACGAAGTTGAGAGCACCCGCTAACGGGTTGCAGTGGAGAAAAATCGAGAGAAAGTACTGGCTGAGTTTGCAGGTGACCCAAGAAACGTATGGTTTGCTTTAAGCGCGGATGGCATTAATCCTTTCGGGGAGCAGAGCAGCAATCACATCACCTGGCCCGTGACTCTATGTATGTATAACCTTCCTCCTTGGATGTGCATGAAGCGGAAGTTCATTATGATGCCAATTCTCATCCAAGGCCCTAAGCAACCCGGCAACGACATTGATGTGTACCTAACGCCATTAGTTGAAGAACTTTTACAGCTATGGAATGGAAACGGTGTACGTGCGTGGGATGAGCACAGATATGAGGAATTTAACCTGCACGCGTTGCTGTTTGTAACCATCAACGATCGGCCCGCTCTCAGTAACCTTTCAGGACAGACAAACAAGGGATACCACGCATGCACGCACTGTTTAGCTGACACCAAAAGTATATACCTGGACAAATGCAGGAAGAATGTGTACCTGGGCCATCATCGATTTCTTCCGACCAACCATCAGTGTCGAAAGAAAGGCAAGCATTTCAAAGGCGAGGCAGATCACCGGAAGAAGCCTGCCATGCGTACCGGTGATCACGTACTTGCTATGGTCAATGATTTACACGTAATCTTTGGAAAGGGTCCCGGCGGACTAGCTGTTCCGAATGACGCTGAGGGACGCGCACCCATGTGGAAGAAGAAATCTATATTTTGGGACCTACCCTATTGGAAAGACCTATAGGTCCGCTCTTCGATCGACGTGATGCACGTGACGAAGAACCTTTGCGTGAACCTGCTAGGCTTCTTGGGCGTGTATGGGAAGACAAAAGATACAGCTGAGGCACGGGAGGACCTGCAACGTTTGCACGAAAAAGATGGCATGCCTCCAAAGCAGTATGAAGGTCTTGCCAGCTACGCTCTTACGAAAGAAGAGAAGGAAATCTTCTTTGAATGCCTGCTTAGTATGAAGGTCCCGACTGGCTTCTCGTCGAATATAAAGGGAATAATAAGTATGCTAGAGAAAAAGTTCCAGAACCTAAAGTCTCATGACTGCCACGTGATTATGACGTAACTACTTCCGGTTGCATTGAGGGGGCTTCTACCGGAAAACGGCCGATTAGCCATTGTGAAGCTATGTGCATTCCTCAATGCAATCTCGTAGAAGGTGATCGTTCCAGAAATCATACCAATGCTAAGGAGTGATGTGGCGCAATGTCTTGTCAGTTTTGAGCTAGTGTTCCCACCATCCTTCTTCAATATCATGACGCACTTCCTAGTTCATCTAGTTGACGAGATTGTCATTCTGGGCCCCGTATTTCTACACAATATGTACCCCTTTGAGAGGTTCATGGGAGTCCTAAAGAAATATGTCCGTAACCGCGCTAGGCCAGAAGAAAGCATCTCCATGGGCCATCAAACATAGGATGTCATTGGGTTTTGTGTTGACTGTATTCCTGGCCTTAGGAAGATAGGTCTCCCTAAATCGCGGTATGAGGGGAGACTGACTAGAAAAGACACGCTTGGAGGGGACTCAATAATATGCAGGGACAGATATTCTTGGTCTCAAGCACACTACACAGTTCTACAGAACTCTACCTTGGTGACCCCGTATGTCGATGAACACAAGAGCAGTCTGCGCTCCAAACACCCGGAGCTGTGCGACGACTGGATTACATGTGAACACATCAGAACTTTCAGCAGTTGGTTGGAAACACGTCTCAGAGGTGACAACACTGTTTGTGATGAGCTGTACTCGTTGTCCAGGGGACCATCTTCGACTGTATTGACTTACAAAGGATACGAGATAAATGGGAATACATTTTACACGATCGCCCAAGATCAAAAGAGCACCAACCAAAACAGTGGTGTCCGCTTTGATGCAGCAACTAAGAGGGGAAAGGACACATATTATGGTCACATAGTGGACATATGGGAACTTGACTACGGACATGATTTTAAGGTCCCTTTGTTTAAGTGCAAATGGGCCAATTTGTCAGGAGGCGGGGTACAGGTAGACCCACAGTACAGAATGACAACAGTGGATTTGAACAATCTTGGGTACAGTGACGAACCGTTCATCCTAGCAATTGATGTGGCACAGGTTATCTATGTGAAGGACATGTCTACCAAACCGAGAAAAAGAAAAGATAAGGAAGCGAATACATGATACGATCAGCCAAAGCGCCACATAGCTCTTTCAGGAAAAAGGGACATCGTGGGAGTGGAGGGCAAGATAGACATGTCTGAAGATTATGAAAAGTTTCATGAAATTCCTCCCTTCAAAGTCAAGGCTGACCCAAGCATCCTAATAAACGATAAAGATTATCCATGGTTACGGCGCAATAAGCAAACGACACAAGCGAAGAAAAAGTGAAGACTTTCTCTCTACAACTATTATGATGATGCCTTTGATCTAGATTATCACTGCAGTTACATGTGAAGAAATGAAATGCTTGTTGTAACAGACGAGTTTCCGTGTGAAATGATGATACCATGCCAATTTGCAACCTTATCGGAGTTCATTTGAAATGCTTTTCAATTTCCGGGTCTTATAGCTCAAAAAAGCAGTAAATGCATGAAAAATAACAAATTAAGTCAAAAAGGGTTGAGAATTGCTGATGTTGCTTTGAATGGTGCATTTTGAACACACAAGAAGTCTGGAGTTCAAATAAGTTCAAAAAAATGAAATCCCTTTGTAACAGATGAGCTTTCGTCCGAAACCCTGATACTACGAAAGAGACTGTCCATTTTGTACACGAAGTGCATCTAGTTTTTGCCGTAACCCTCTCAACTTTCTTGCACATGCTATGTGGGTGAAATGATGATACCAAGCCAATTTTCAACCTTTTCGGAGTTCATTTGAAATGCTTTTCAATTTCTGGGTCTTATAGCTCAAAAAATTAGTAAATGCATGAAAAATAACAAATGAAGTCAGAAAGGGTTGAAAATTGATGATGTTGCTTTGAATGGTGCATTTTGAACACACAAGAAGTCTGGAGTTCAAACAAGTTCAAAAAAATGAAATCCCTTTGTAACAGATGAGCTTTCGTCCAAAACCCTGATACTTCGAAAGAGATTGTCCGTTTTGTACACGAAGTGCATCTAGTTTTTGCCGTAACCCTCTCAACTTTCTTTCAGATGCTATGTGAGTGAAATGATGATAGCATGCCAATTTTCAACCTTTTCGGAGTTCATTTGAAATGTTTTTCAGTTTCCGTGTCTTATAGCTCAAAAAATTAGTAAATGCATGAAAAATAATAAAATGCATAAAACTATAATATTTGTTATGATCAACTAAAAAACTAAAATCAATTAAATATTCTGTTATGATCAACTAAAATAAAACTATAATATTCTTCAGTAGCAAAAAGAAGCAACAGAAAATCTTTTATAAAACTATAATAGTAAAAGGAATCAACTAAAAAGCTTTTATAAACCTCTAGTATTTTTGAAACTAAAATTATATAAAATTTATGCAAGTTATATTAAAGTTATTCATAAAATAGCAGGAAAAAGAATCAGTCAAAAATCTATTTTTATGGTAAAGTTATTCATAAAACTAGTGATCCACCTACATTTATAAAAATTCAAATTTTAAAACTAATGGCACTAATAGAAAGTTTATAATTTTTGTGACCTAAAAGCAAAAAGAAATCACTAAAAAACTATAAGTATTTAGTTTTAAGTAGAAATAAAAAAAATAGAAAAAAGAAAAAAATGCCATCCACTGGACCTCCACGGCCTGAATACGACTAGAAACCATACAATGGGCCAGGATTCAGGCCCGCAGAAGGCCCAATAGGCCCAACAGGCATGGCAAAGTAGAGATTAGGCCCGTAAGCCTGTAATAGAGAGGAGCTCGAGAGGGTGGCGGCAGCAAAGCTTATAAACCACCCCGAGCCCCTCTCAACTAGCGAGGTGGGACTAAACTTCCCACCGCACCATGCCAGCACAAGGCCTATGGTCCCGGTTTGTGCCACCAACCGGGACCATAGGTTGGCATTGGTCTCGGTTCATGGCACCAACCGGGACCAATGCCCACCTATGGTCCCGGTTCGTGCCACCAACCGGTACCATAGGCCTTTGTTTCCCGCCCTTTGGGCTGCCGAAAAGAGACCTTTGGACCCGGTTGGTGGCACCAACCGGGACCATAGGTGGGCATTGGTCCCAGTTGGTTCCACGAACCGACCATTGGTTTTGCTATATAAGTAGCACTTGTGAAAATTTCGCCAACTGCTCCCATTCCCCCCGACGCCGCTAGGCCGTTCCTCGTCATCGTCGCCGTCGCCGCCCCGAGCCCCTGCCCCGACGCCGTCGCCGCGCCCCTGACCTGCCATCGACGTCCTCCTCGCTGTCACCGTCGCCGTCACCGCCCCCGAGCCGCTCCTCCCCGAGCCCTCGCCGCATGCATAGCACTCCCACGAGCCCGCCATCCTCGTCGCCGTCATCGTTGCCGGCCTCGTCGTCGTCCTCATCACCGGCCTCGTCGCCGTCCTGCCTCGAGCCCCCAGTGAGCCCCTTCCCATCCCGATCTGTGCGCTGCCGCGGCTGCCGCCGCCCCTGTGCGATGCCGCCGCGCCGCCGCCCCTGTTTTTTGTATGTATGTACGTATATGGATGTATGTATGTACGTATATGGATGTATGTATGTATGGATGCATATGCATGTATATGGATGGATGTATGTGTATGTGTTCATAGTTTTTTTGTTCATAGTTTTCTTTTGTTCATAGTTTTTTGTTCATAGCATTTTTAGGCTGTATAGTTTTATTTTTGTTCAATGTTTATGTTTAGAAGAGGAGAGGAAAAAATTGTGTTGCAAAAGTAACATTTAAGGTTAGTTGATTTAGTGCATTTTAGGTTATTAGTTCTACTGTTAATGAAAAGGAAGAAAAGAGGAAGAAGGAAGAAGTAGAAAAAGAAGGAGAGGAAAAGGGAAAATAAGAAGAGGAAGAAGGAGAAGAAGAAGGAGAAGAAGAGGAGAGGAAGAAGTGGAGAAATAAATAAGAAGAGGAAAAAAGAAGAAAAAAAGAGGAGAAAAAGAAAGAAATAGAGGAGAGCCTCTATTCCTTTCTTCTTGTCCTCTTTTTTTCTTCTTCTTTTTCTTCGATCTTCAACTCTATTCCTTTCTTCTTCTACTCTTTTTTTATTCCTCTTCCTCTTCTTATTTTTTATCGGGTATGTCGTTGTCGATATAACCCCTCCTCGATAACTTCGTCATGAGGGGGGGGGATCAATAAATAATAGAACTAGTTAAACAAGTTTATTTTTAGTAAGTGCTTAGTAGTTGAACTAGTTGATTTAATAAAACTACTTTATTTTACTATAGAAGTAGTTTATTTTTAGTAAGTACTACTTTATTTTATTTATAGTAAGTGCTTAGTAGTTGAACTAGTTGATTTAATAAAACTACTTTATTTTACTATATATAGAAGTAGTTTATTTTTAGTAAGTACTACTTTATTTTATTTATAGTAAGTGCTTAGTAGTTGAACTAGTTGATTTAATAAAACTAATTTATTTTACTATATATAGAAGTAGTTTATTTTTAGTAAGTACTACTTTATTTTATTTATAGTAAGTGCTCAGTAGTTGAACTAGTTGATTTAATAAAACTACTTTATTTTACTATATATAGACGTAGTTTATTTTTAGTAAGTACTACCTTATTTTATTTATAGTAAGTGCTTAATTAGTAGTTGAACTAGTTGATTTAATAAAACTACTTTATTTCACTATAGAAGTAGTTTATTTTTAGCAAGAAAAAAACTAGAACTAGTTTATTTTTTAGTTCAAGCAATTATTCCCGCATCGACGTCGACGATGCCTATCCCGCATCCTCGTCGTCGACTCGGCGGAGGAGACCGGCTTGATCAGAGGGGCCATGTCCGGGACTGTGCTCCGCCGGGCTGGTATTGGGAGGTGCTACCTTCCGGGGGGCGTAGGTTGGTGAGGAGCCGGCCCGTCGTTGACCCGATCCTTGTTTGGTGGTGGTCGCGTGGGCCAGTGATGGTGCCGAGGCTTCCAGACACCGCGAAGGTGGTACGTCACCGTGTCAGCGAGGAGGACGAGCACGTCCGTCGCTACATGGTTGCGTTGGAGGGCAGGTTCGACAATACCTGGCAGGTTTTCAGGGATCTCATTGGAGCTATGATCCTGTGATGGTTCCTTCTCTTTGGGTGTCCACCGCCCGTGCCGATACCCGTCGGGCGCTATGGTTCTTGCTGTACTAGCGATGCTATATGTATGATAGTATTCGAGGTGTATTAGTGATAATATTCGACGATGTACGGACGCAAGAGATGATGTAGTTTTGCATATAATTGAATGCATCCTAATTTGAATACTACTTTATTTTGCGATTTGATTTTTCTTATTGAATGCTCAAATTGGAAAACTACTCCTGGACGATGAAATAATGATCTAACTTAGGTTTTTTAGTACATATATTTAATTGTAGACGTTTCATATTTGAATTATGAACATAGGAAATGTCGTACTCGGACGACGAAAGTCTCCCTGGGGAGTGCGACTGGTGCCACGACGACCGAGGCCAGTGCGACAGTCCTCACCTGGACGAAGATCGGCGCTTCAGCTTTAAGCTGGAGGAGACCTTCGATGTTGAAATGGTACGCAACGACGATAAGTGTTATTTTTTCTTAATTAAGCACGACTTCAAATATTTTTTGAAGTAAAGCTGTACAATTCTGAGAGCGTAACCCATTTTGGTTGCAAAAAATGGGAAGCACTTTGCAAGATGTATGGTTTTGATGAGGGTATGCTTGTAACCATGGATCTTGGTGATCTTGAAATCGAGCAAGACAATATGGACATTTGGGTCCTTGTTGATACGCCTCCAATTCTACCGCTATGTGAGTTTCTCAAACATAGTTATTAGCTAATTTATATTGTTTATTTCAAAATAGTTGACAACTTATTTCCATTGACAGCTTATTTTCATTCTTCAAAGAATGTGCGGAAGATGGTAGACAAAACCGACTACACCGATGGCTCCGAATTAACTTATCAGGAGAAAAATCACTGGTCAGATTTTGTACTGATATTGAGAATTACAATATCTACAATCAAACTCCTCAACATTATGGTCAATACGTGCCACTAGTGCACATGTTGAACTACGGTAACTACCATGGAGATACCCTGGTAAGATTTTTTACTATTACGACATCCGTGCATCTTTTGCATACTTCTAAAACTATTACATCATTGCTAACTATGAAGTTATTACTATGTTTTTCAACAGAGAATCCCAGAGGATTGTGTGCCTCATTTGATGTATCAGAATGGCAGCCTTCGTGTTTTGAACATATATCCAGGTCATCCTATGAATCTCAACTGTGCATACCGGATTTCTCAAAGAAGTGGAGACATGCTAATCAAAGAATGGAAAAAATGTATGGACAGCCGTAAGGAGGTTCTTGGAAGCAAAAGGAAGCGAAGCGCAAGAATTGGAGACATGATGATCTCCATTCTCCATAATGGAGAGTCAGGGTCTATATTGTTTTATGCTATTTTACCTTAAAGAGGGTATTACACTAGTAGAAAAGGGGGCTTTTGTCCCGGTTGGTAAGGGCCTTTAGTCCCGGTTTTTGAACCGGGACTAAAGGGTTGTTACTAATGCCTCCCCCCTTTAGTCCCGGTTCTTACAGGAACCGGGACTAAAGGCCGTCCACGTGGACGCAGCCTGGAGCTCCACCTTTAGTCCCGGTTGGTGTTACCAACCGGGACTAAAGGAAATTTTATGATTTTTTTTTTTGAAATTTTTTTTTGCGATTTTTTTAATTTTTTTTGATTTTCAAATTTCTGAATTATTTTAACCTCTAATTTCTAATCACGACCCCTCATCACTGCTCAATTTATCCTCTAATCTCTAATCACCCCTCATCATTCCAAATCATCTAACTTCCCGGACGGTCACCCATCCTCTCACTACTCCAGCCTGAGCATGCTTAACTTCCGGGTTCTATTCTCCCTCGTTTCCAAGTCTGCACTTGTTGTTTTCCTGACAATAGTAAGATGTCAATTCTATTAACCCTCAGGAATTTAGCTTGAGCATGAAGTGACACATTTCACTGTTTGAGTTTGAAACTATTGTTTTAAAAAACAATTATTATTTAGTAACACTAATATTTCTAGAATAATTAGTTTGACCATTGTTTGACCACAGTTTGACCAGATTTGACCAAAATTCAATAAAACTGAAATAATTATTTAGTAACACTAATATTCTAGAATAATTAGTTTGACCATTGTTTGACCACAGTTTGACCACAATTTGAATTTTTTGCCTCTCCGGATCTTAAAAGCCCCGTATCTTTTTTTCTGTTAGGTTTTTGAGGATTTTGAAAATGTTTAACAAAGTTACCCCCGTTAAATTCGGATGTAACTTTTCGAGTAGATGATTTTTCATATAAAAAACTTTTTCATCCGAGTTCGTATGCAAAAGTTATGCCCATTTTAAGAAATTCCAGAGAGATTTTGCAAATAAAGTCGAAATTCATATTTGTTAATTTTCCCAACAACTAGACCACATATCACATGGGAAACTTAATTTTTTTGACATTTCCATCATTTTCTTTTGTTTTTTCTAAAACTGAAAAGGCGGTCCGGGGGGGGGGGGAGAGTTTGATGGGCCCTTTAGTACCGGTTCGTGCCATGAACCGGTACTAATGCCTCAAAGCCCATTAGTACCGGTTGGTGGCACCAACCGGGACTAAAGGACTAACCTTTAGTCCCGGTTCGTGGCACCAACCGGGACTAAAGGGCCCAGGTGAACCGGGACTAATGCCTTAGCCGCACGAACCGGGACTAATGTGAATATTGCCCTGTGACGAAAGCCCTGTTTTGTACTAGTGCTCAGTCCTTCGGCTTTTTGTCGCATAACATCTGATCGATGTCTTTCAACTTGAAGTTGAGACTCAAGAAGCCGAACTGATTCAGGCAGCGAGTTCGAAGAGCTGGTGCCAACAGTAGTAGCCAATAACTCGAACACTACATCAAGACAGGACTTTCGGGTTGTCTCAGTGTCTTCAATACAGTTTTTATCAGCTTTCTTGGAGACCAACAGGGATGTCTCACTATCTTGAACCTTAGCTGCATTACTTTCTATACCATTGCATAACGGGGTACTCTTCTCCAATATTTTATCCGCATTCTAAAAGAGAAACAAACAAGCACATCACAGGTTTACAATGTAGTATATCAAACTCATTTTGGTAAACCAGTTCAGTAGTAAGGTGGACAGGATAACAACATGAAACAAACATATATCTATGTAGTATGGTCACTGTATGGTCTATATCATTCTATTTTATGTTGCCAAATCAAGATAGATACAGTTCGAATCATATCTATTTAAGACAAAGCAGCGTAGACAGAATATAAGTGTGGGAAACTACACATCAATAACAACACTTGTAAGGTGCATGGCATGAGAATATAACTGTTTATTCAATTGAAACTGAAATCAACATAGAGCAAGTTACAACAGCAAACACGTTAAAGAAACAGGTTTAAAACATACCTGTTGCGCCATTGGAGTTTCAATTGCATCCTTCAAATTTGAAATTAGTTGGTATGAGTAAATACAGTGATGCAGGAGCAAAGTAGTATGAACCATAGCTACGGAACCTGACCTGAGAACAATTCTTCTTCTGCTTTAAGCGTTGACTTGGGGTTCGGAGTGGTGGTCCTCGTGCTTTGGGCACTGCAGTTGCCTTACTAACTGCTCGTGTTTAGGTGCTCTATGGAGGAGACGGTGTTGTGTCAACAGGAACTGGGTTACTATCTGCTGGGGTTGGGGTTAGAAGGGGTGTAGCTGGTTCTCTGTCCAGCTGCGTAGGGGTACAATCTGCGTGAGTCTGGGTTATGTGTGGTGGGGCTGGTTCGTGGGCAAGTACAACCGTGGTTCTATCTCCATCGATAGGTAGCACGATCTTTTCTGAAGACCGTGTTTTTACTCCCAGAGATACTGCCATCACCCCCTCCAATTGAAATGGCTGATAAACAACAAAATTAATTGAATGTACAGACATTGTAAGATAGACAGGTGCAATGGATAGTAGGGAAGAAAACAGGGCATGAAATAATTCACATTTATGTTGTCTAACCAAACAGAATAGCAGGACATAATTTCACATATATGATGGCTAATTAAACAGGATAGCATGACACAATTTCACATGTATGATGGCTAACTAAACAGGATAGAATGACATACTTCAAAATATGATGACTATGTAAACAGGATGACATGATATAACTATACGATGTGTCTATTGAAGTGGTTGGCATGCCATAAACCACAAACATGTCGTCGATGGAAACATGATGTCATGATATAATTCACGGATAGAATGACATAATTCAAAATATGATGACTATGTGAACAGGATGAGATGATATAACTATATTATGTCTTTAGAAAATGGGTTGGCATGCCATAATTCAGATACATGCTATCTATGTAAACATCATGGCATGATATAATTCAAATATATGATTTATATACTAAGGAAGTGAGCAGAGGGCAATCGCGTATATGATGTGTCAACTAAGGAGATGGCATTCAATATCGTGTATATGATGTAAAAAACTAAGCATTGCAATACAACATATGCATGATACGAGTAATATAACCCTGCCAAGTTTGAGCATACACCTCAGGGGGATAATAGGACTAGTCATCTGCCTCTGAATCCTCCTCTGAAGAGCTATCTGTAACCAACAAGATATCTGCTTCACCAGGTAGCATTGTCTGCTCTGAAGACCTTGTTTTCACTCCAGATTTCTCCATCACCAATTCAAATGGCTGATGCACAGGAAGAGCAGTTGAATATACAAACATTGTCGACAAAAGCAATCAGAAATACAAAAAAAAGGACGGCATGATATAATTCACATATATGACGCTTGGCTAAACAGCATGGCATTGCATAATTCACATATATAATGCCTTGCAACAAGATAGCATTGCATAATTCACATATATAATGTCTTGCAAAAAGATGGCATTCCATAATTCACATATATGGTAATTAGACACTAAACAGGTGGCATTCACACAAAGCATGTCTAAACTAAGCAAATGACATAGCAATGCAAGATACCATATGCACGATATGAGCAACATAACCCTGCCAAGTTAGAGCATGCACCTCGGGGGGGGGGGGGAATAGGACTGGTCATCTGTCTCTGAAACCTCCTCTGAGGAGCTATCTATAACCAGCAAGACATGCACTTCGTCAGATAGCATTGTCTGCTCTGAAGACCTTGTTTCCACTCCAGATTTTTCCATGACCGTGCCGAATGGCTGATGCACAGGAAGAGTAATTGAATGTACTAAAATTGTTGACAAATTTAACACGTAATAAAAAAATGATGTCATGATATAATTCACATATAAGATGACTGGCTAACCAGGGTGGCATTGCAAAATTCTCATATATGATGCCTGGCTAAACAAGATGGCATTGCATGATTCACATATACGATAAAGAAACTAAACAGATGGCATTGACACAAAGCATGTCTAAACTAAGCAGATGACATCTTTGATGTATACAGTAAGCAATGCAAGGCACCATGTGCATGATATTACCAACATCAGCATGCCAAGTTAGAGCGAAGACATCATGGGGTAAATAGGAGTGGTCTTCTGCTTCTGAATCCCCCTCAGAACAGTTATCTTCCTCTTGATTACGATCCGAAATGGGTGGAGGGGGGCTGCCTTTGCGCCCACCATGGAGAGACGTCTGCATGAAATTTTATTGCCACGCAAGGCTCGTCTCTTTTGCTCTACATGTTCAGTTCCATTGTGTACAATAACTGACATGCATAGGAATAAAACATAGTGAGATTATGTAAGGAGTGCATGCACAAATCCAGAGTGATGGTAGCAAACTGTGGATAGACCCAAAACAAATGGTAGCAGGCAGATAATAGCTTTAGTTAAAAAATACAGATAATAGCTCCTTTAATGTTTGTTTGCACCCAACATGAAACTCATAGTAGACACCCGAGATTAACCAGATAGTAGACATATAGTACTGATTGCTACCCCAATATGTACCCCACAACCATTTAAAAACTCAAGTTTCAGCATAAGTTTGGACCTGAGTCGGAGTCTAATAGGTGAACACGACGATAAAGTAGCATGTCATCATATTAAGCAATGCATAACGTAAGCAGACACGGAAGAGTGCGACCTCTCTTGCGGACCCGTGTAGTCCTCAAGGTCATCTGCTCAGTTGATGATGGTAATGCAGTTGTCGTGGCTGCCGGCGGTGGGGAAGAAGATCTGAGGTGGCGAAAGACAGTCTGGAGAGCGGATCCCTGATGTGGTGAACCCTTCTGTCGTTGGAGTAGCTGAGCTGGGGTGGAACACAGCACCGCAGGAGCAGGACAAACCACCCAAGGTTTTCTTTGACACATATCTGTAACAGATGTAATTGTGTAAGGGCTTGTTTAAATTTGAGGATTCTAACAATGCAGGGATAGGAAATAGACAGGAATAGGATAGGAATGCACGTGCAAAACAGAGAATTTAAAAACACAGGATTTCTGCCAATCTGGGTGTTTGGTTCACAAGAATTGGAAGATAACAGGATGCAAAGAAGCATGGTGAGATTAAGTCAAACCACAAGAAGTGTACAACCTCTTTGGCGAAGCGATGTCGATCTCAGCGTGATTGGGTTGGCCGGTGAGGATGCTCCGGCTGACTTGGCTGTCAGAGGAGGGGAAGAAGATCTTAGGCGTCTGGAGATAGAGCCCGAGGTATTGCTCCGCTGTGATGGAGGGTTTCGTCGTTGGAGTAGCTCCGGTGAGTTGTACGACGCCGAGGCTGAAGCAGGACAAGAGAGACAACGTTAACCTGAGTGGAATTCTAATAGCATCTCCAACAGATGATGTAAAATACATAACCACAAAGTGCTAGATGTATACATCAGCCGCTCATCTCTGAACTTAACTGTTGAAACTGAACTTAACTGTCGAAACCGAATTTTACTGTCGAAACTGAACGCACTAGAGGTGAGGCTACACGTCAGTCGACTGACTTTTTCATCTCTGGTCAGTCGATTTTGCAGCCGTTGGATACGAAATCAAGGGCCTGCAGTTCATCTTCAACCTCCAACCCCCTGAGCCGCCAGCCACCACCGGCCAAACAGCCGCCCCCCGCCGCCCGCGGCCGGCGGTGCGCCGCCCCGCCCGCCCCGAAAACACTCCCCACCGCCGGTCCGCCGCCGCCCCGGCCATCCCTGTAGGCCCCCCTGTGGCGAGATTTTTCTCCGGCGATCCCCACGCCACCGCCCCACCACGGCCGGTGACCACCGCCCCCACCCTGAACCCTAAGATAGATAGTGGGGTACCTCTCCGGCGAGCCCCCCTCCCTGCTGCGCCTGGTTCTTCCTTAACTCCGGTGAGCCCCCCACCCCCTGAAAATCGACTGACCCAAAAGTCGATTCAGTCGACTGAAGTGTAGCTAAATCGGAGCAGCATCGCAAGCAAGAGCAAGAGCGAGAGCAGCAGCGCAAGCAAGAGCAGACCAGGCAGGGGACAGAGAGCAAGAGCAGAGCAGCAGCGCGAGCGAGAGCTAAAGCAGCAGTAGCTCCTACTGATGTGGACGTCGCCGCCGAGGGAGCGACGCCGTGGAGGAAGTGGCCGGCGACGCCACCATGGATGGAGCCGCACCGTGTTGGCTCGGGACCAAGCGCCGGCAGCACCGTGAGATCGAATCAAGAAGAAAATGCGGCGATTAGTGTACAACCTCTTTGGTGGCGCCGATTAGGCCGCAGCTTCATCCGAGGAAACGTTGATGATGATGCTCTTCCGGTGGTGCAGGTGAAGACGGCGGTGTGGGAATGGAGGTGGCACGAAAGACAAGGGGAACGTCGGGGCAGCTCCTTGGAGGTGGAGAACGGGGTGGCTGAACCGGCGGGACGACCAGATCGACGACGGATCCTCATCCGGTACGGTGGATGAGGGACGTCAAGGTGTTGCTGTGGACGACGTTGTCAGGGAAGAGGCTCCGGCTGGGTGGCGGACGAAGGAGGGTGTGGGGCTTCGCGGGTTTTCCCGGCCTCGGTGTACGAATGGGTGGGCGGATGGGATGGGAGTGGGGAACCATGTCTTAGGGACGCGCTTGTCCGAAATGTGGGATAGGTTATGAAAGTACCCCCACCGATTTGAGGCGGTTCTTTCAGTTCATTGGTATCACGGGCATTTCGCATGTCGGGATTTCACAGGAGGTGGGAGTTTTCGCGCGCGTTGTAATTTTGGAGTAGCAAGGCGCGGGTTGAGATGGAGGGAGTTGTCGGAGCACAACGAGACAAAGATTTATCTTAAATATTTCGGGGTAACAAGGCGTGGGTTGAAGAGGCGGGAGTTTCGCAGCACGATAGACAGAGACGCTAGTTTGAAATTTCGGAATAACAAGGCGCGGCTTGAAATTTCGGGAGAACAAGCTTAACGTGTACCCAAAAGAAAAAACAATTTAGACTAGTATGATATACTACGTACAATGTGTTTAACACGCACAACACACACATACACCATTTAGACTAGTAAGGTACACGTGCATTGCACGCATGAGATTTGGCAACCAAATTATGAATAAATACCACATTATAGCATGTAAGCTTTGAGTCATATATGCATGATGTAGATGTTCGTTTAATTCTTATAGTTCATTTCATTCAAAATCATCTAGTTTTTATAAGAAAGCTAATCTATTTTAAGATTCATGGAATTGTGCGTTGAAGGCATAAAGTAAAAACAAATCATGTAGAAAAACATTTGGCCAATTCTGATACGGAAGATTCTAGAACAAAGAAGAAGTGCTTGTGTTTTGAGGTTCGTGCATTATGCTTAAGTTCAACCATAGAGTCTTCTAGATTGTACATGTGGCAACATCTGGTGGAATCTAGATGATATCCAACGGCCAGTAGTGCTCAAATTTGCCAGCTCTGCACCATCGGATTGGCCTCATCCAACGACCATCTTTCAAAGTTAAAGTTATCCGCACACTATATAAAAAATATATAATATAATGTATATATAGGGGTATAGATATAGATATGTGATGCAATAATGTGTCCATGCACGGATGTAATGTGGCCAAACGATGTCTGCCATCGGTATCTCAAATTCAAACCAGTTTGACCTTGTTCAATGTGTATACATTACAACATGCTCGTTTCCAAACCACACCGCGCAGATCTCCGTTATATTCATGCATGCATGGGTTTCAAACATCATGATCTCTTATTCAAATATTTGAATTACATTGATTATGACCTCACCTAGTCTTTTACACCCACACATTGGTCTTCTCTTTATAATTGTACCACTAACTTTCTCTCGTGCATGCATGCACACACACTACCAGTCGGCATTATCCATCGCACACATGCAATTTTTTCTTCAGGTTGGTCTCCAATGAAGGCACACAAACACACACACACACACACACACACACACACACACACACACACACACATCCCCCTCTCCATCATATCGGGCATTCTTTATCTCTCACGTGCATGCGCAACAATCGATGTTCCTCTATGTGTGTGTGTATATAGCTAGGTCTTTCATAGTTTTCCACATAAACCGATCAATCTATATATCTAGTGAGGTCTCACCCTCTTTCCCACGTCCACATCGATCAATCTATACCTCTCTATATAGGATTACATATATAGCTAATACACCCACATTAATTATATATCCAACGCCCCCCTCTCATCATCCATGCCTTCCGCTTCATCTCTCAGACGCGCGCACAATGGCGAAGACAAGGAGCAGCAAGGGCCCTGCCCCACCCTAACATCACTATATATTGAGGCTAATATGAATGTGATCATTAGACAATTGCTGGTAAAAATGGTTTAAGTTGATGAATTGGCCCTCCTCGTAAAGGATTAGCAATGCTTGGCCCCCTAGCCCATGGAGCATTTTTCATGGCTCCGCCACTGCGCGCAACAGCGCACGTTCTCGCGCCCTCTCTCTAAATATCGATCTCGCAGTTGTGCACTCCTTCATAGTCTCCCTCCACTCGGCCCCTCGCACCATCTTCAAGCCCCCCACCGGATTTTGGCACATGTACAATCTAGCAGACTCCATGGTTGAACTTAAGCATAATGCACAAATCTCAAAACAATAGTGGTTCTCCTTTGTTCTAGAATCTTCCGTATCATAACTTCCCAAACTTCTTTTCTAGTTGAATTGCCATTATTATTATTTTACTTTATACTTTACAACGCACAATTCCATGAATCATAAAGTAGATTAAGGGCTTCTTTGATTCAAAGGATTCTCGAAGGAATTTTGGAGGATTCTAATCCTTAGGAATTTTTCCTATCCTGGTTGTTTGATTCGTAGGATTGTAAACCATAGGAATTTTTCCATATGATTCATTTGCACTAGATTTCATAGGAAACATCCCATCCACTCAAACCTCTTTGAAAGAATTCTGCGTTTTTTCTATGCACAATCAAACACTCGTACCATCCTGTAGGATTCAAGACGACATTCCACTCTAATCCCATGTTCTTCCTATTCCCGCGTTTTGGAAATCCTACGAATCAAAGAGGCCCTCGGTTTTTTATAAAAATTAATTGATTTTGAATGAGATGAACTATAATAATTAAACGAAGGTCTACATCAGGCATATGTGACTCAGAGCTTACATGCTATAATGTGGTATTTATTCATAATTTGGTTGCAAAATCTGAGGCGTGCAATGCATGTGTACCTTCTAGTACTTCGAGTATGTGCAAAACACAATGGCACGCTACACAGTGTCTCTCTTACAGTTCATGAAGCCACGTGGCACATGTGGAGGCGTTGTGGCGACATCCTTGTGTGGATTGATCACAGTGATGTGTTGCTGGTTCCAGAAGAATGTACTCGTCCTCCCGGAGCCGCACTGGCGGTACATGCACAAAGCGAAGATGTGCACGCACGCCACACACACTCATTCCCTCGCACGCACACGCGGGTACACGGGCGGACGCAATTTTGTACCAAGATCCACCCCATGTGATAATTTGACGCATGTAAAGTCCTTCACTTCATTGATGGTCAATAAAAACAGCGCATGCAAATTGAGTGGACGTGAGGGCGGAAGAAAGACATTACTACTCCACTGCGCGCATGCGAGTAGTTAAATCATGGGTTGCTAGTAGTACTTCCATTGGTCTCCTTCGTATTTTGTGCCAATTTTTGATAGTAACATAATATTTACGCATCTGAGCAGTGTAGTATACTTGAAATTTATGTTCCACTAAACTCATCGGGAGCCGTTTCGGGCCTCGAAACCAAAAACCATCAATTAATATTTACCTTTTTCCCATCACATTCGAAAGTACTAGTGCTACAATTAAGTGCTAGCCTGCTCACACCTACCAGTACGTACCAAACCTGAATGTGTTCCCACTCTGCAGGTTTTAGTATTAGTGCTAGTACTTAGGTTATAAAAAGGGGAACTACCTAACCGAAAATTACTCTACCTTCCTCATCATAAGTCCTCCTTCTTCGTCCGTCCTTGCCATGGCCGGTGTGCAGACCTCTAGGTCGAGAACTACTCGTAACAAGGGAGCGGCAACCAAGGCCGCGAAAAAAAGAGGGGTCGCCGCCATGCAGAGACCTCGAAAGATCTCTCACGGGCAGGCGATGGCTCCCAGGAGCGCCCTAGACGACGAGGCGAACATGCCGAGCTGGCGGCGCTGGAGTCGTTATCCCTCGGCGGCATACCCGATCAGCTCAATAAGCACCTCAATAAGCAGAAGGAGTTCATCCACGGCTTGGTGGAGCTGCTGAAGGAGAGCCTCGACGACATGCCCGCTGATCTCAATGAGTAGGGGGAGTTGACCGCTGGCTTGGTGATGCTGCTGAAGAAGATCATTGCCTTGGAGAAGAAGGCGACCGGCGAAATCCTGCAACTTCAGGAGGACAAGGCGAAGCTCTGCAATGAGCTCGACCTGCTGAAGGGGGAGAACGCCGACTTGAAGAAGCTGCATGAGAATAGTAGTTCCTCGATGAAGATGTTGCAGGCCCTCGTGATGTAACAGAAGGAGGAGTTGGCGAAGCTCCGCATCGAGCACCCGGCTGCTATATAGGTACGTAATGCGGCCGTGGAACAGATGATGAAGGCTCGCGTCGAGAAATCCCGCGTCATGGACACAATGATGAAGATGGCGGAGGAGACGCGCAAGGAGATGGAGGTCGTGGAGGTGATGAAGAAGTAGTTACGACTCCGCGGCCAGCAACCCTTCATGTAGTGAGAGCAGCGCCCCAGACTTGTGCGTGCGTCTTCCTTCTTTTTGGGGGGTGATAATCCTCCTTCTTCTTTTGCTCCTGTGCTTCTTATTTTGCTTCGGGTGTTTCGCCGCTCGTGTCACCTTCTCTGCGAGGCATGAATAGAACAATGCTAAAAATGAGATGACTAGCAAATTAGATCATTCTTTATCGCCAATAGAACAATGCCTCTTGCTAGTAATATATAATAAGAGTAGAGAGTAGAGGATATGGCACTGGGCTGCTGTGTTTCGTGCTCCTCCGTCGTACTCCAGTGGAAAACTTGAGTATACCGCACGGTTCTTTGCTCCTCCTCAGGTCGTCGGCACATTTATACGAGCAGTCAAATCACAAGGCCCCGCCTTCCAGCAGTAATGAGCCGTCAAATCACAAAGGCCCTCGCCTCTCATGAAAAGGACCAAGCTAGACTGCCCCGCCCTCTAGCCTTTTAAAAAATGTATACATTTGTACAATAGTAGTATCAATGGATTGCGCCATGGAGCAAAACTAACAAGATGTAATTAAATAAAAAAGGTGGTACATATAGAGAGCGCTCGTCACCAAATTATGCATATACTATATGACACTACCCACTATGAAGGTACTAGTAACATAGACTAGTAACTAGTCTATGCTACTCTCCACTATGACCAGCCAAAGTCGAGGCGCGGATACCAACGAGGGCCTTGTTGTTTCTATACTTGGACAACTCACCCGACTGCACGCGCACCAGGCGGACGAAGCTTGTGTCGTGTTGGTGCCGTGTGCGGCCCGCACATTAACCAAAATCTCGCGCCTCCATCTTAGCCTCCGCATTTTACACTTCTCAATCTCAAGGCCAAGGAGCAACGTGAAACCTATGATAGAGCCAATCGGATGGTTGAGAACACTACAATTCGTAGCTACAGATGCGTGTGTGAGAGAGGACTAGTGCGTGCGTGCACCTCTTCTCAGAGTACAACTGTATGTGGGTGGCATCGACCTAGGGAGCAGTGATGGTGCATGCGAGAAGTCCCGAGAGTTAGGTGTAATGTGTCTGAAAAAAAGACTAGTCTATCGCTCGCCACGAGGCTATTCCCGTCGAACGCCAAGCGTAAGATATGTAGCCGATGGTGCCAGTTTTTGCACGTACACAGCAGTAGAAAAAGAACTAGTACCATGGCATATGCTACACCACGGCCGAGAAAACGTTCTAACGTTACGCCATCCGAGAATAGTGCCGCACTTCGAAACTAGAACCGTCAATAAATTTTGAGCGCGTCTCGTCACATTCCAAATTACTACTACTACCACGCTATATTTAATTGCAAACCTATTCACACCGATCACAACCTAAACGGTTTCCCACTTAGGAGCGTACTAGTAGTACTCGGTTATAAATATTACTATGCTAAGATACTGCACATTCCTCGGTTATAAATACTACTCGATGACGTCCCGCGAGCTTCGATCCAACAAAGCTTTGCTGGAGAGTTTCGTCAGCACGACGGCGTGATGACGGTGATGATGATGCTACCGACGCAGGGCTTCGCGTAAGCAGCGCTACGATATGATCGAGGTGGATTATGGTGGAGGGGGGCACCGCACACGGCTGAGAGATCAACAGATCAACTTGTGTGTTTAGAGGTGCCCCCCTGCCCCCGTATATAAAGGACCAAGGGGGGAGGCCGGCCGTCACTATGCGGCGCGCCAGGAGGAGGAGTCCACCTCCTAGTAGGAGTAGGACTCCCCTCTTTCCTACTCCTACTAGGAGGGGGAAAGGAAGGGGGAGAGGGAGAAGGAAAGGGGGGCGCCGCCCCCCTCTCCTAGTCCAATTCGGACCAGAGGGTGAGGGCGCGCGGCCTGCCCTAGGCCAGCCCTCTCTCTCTCCACTAAGGCGCATAAGGCCCACTATTTCTCCCGGGGGGTTCCGGTAACCCTCCGGCACTCCAGTTTTCTCCGAAACCACCCGGAACACTTCCTGTGTCCGAATATAGTCATCCAATATATCAATCTTTACGTCTCGATCATTTCGAGCTCCTCGTCATGTCCATCATCATATCCGGGACTCCGAACTACCTTCGGTACATCAAAACACAAAAACTCATAATACCGATCGTCACCGAACTTTAAGCGTGCGGACCCTACGGGTTCGAGAACTATGAAGACATGACCGAGACATGTCTTCGGTCAATAACCAATAGCGGAACCTGGATGCTCATATTGGCTCCCACATATTCTACGAAGATCTTTATCGGTCAAACCGCATAACAACATACGTTGTTCCCTTTGTCATCGGCATGTTACTTGCCCGAGATTCGATCGTCGGTATCTCAATACCTAGTTCAATCTCGTTACCGGCAAGTCTCTTTACTCGTTCCGTAATACATCATCCCGCAACTAACTCATTAGTTACAATGCCTGCAAGGCTTATAGTGGTGTGCATTACCGAGTGGGCCCAGAGAAACCTCTCTGATAATCGGAGTGACAAATCCTAATCTCGATATATGCCAACTCAACAAGTACCTTCGGAGACACCTGTAGAGCACCTTTATAATCACCCAGTTACGTTGTGACGTTTGGTAGCACACAAAGTGTTCCTCCGGTATTCGGGAGTTGCATAATCTCATAGTCATAGGAACATGTATAAGTAATGAAGAAAGCATACTAAACAATCAAGTGCTAAGCTAACGGAATGGGTCAAGTCAATCACATCATTCTCCTAATGATGTGATCCCGTTTATCAAATGACAACTCATGTCTATGGTTAGGAAACATAACCATCTTTGATCAACGAGCTAGTCAAGTAGAGGCATACTAGTGACACTCTGTTTGTCTATGTATTCACACATGTATCATGTTTCCGGTTAATACAATTCTAGCATGAATAATAAACATTTATCATGATGTAAGGAAATAAATAATAATTTTATTATTGCCTCTAGGCCATATTTCCTTCAGTCTCCCACTTGCACTAGAGTCAGTAATCTAGATTACACAGTAATAATTCGAACACCCATGGAGTCTTCGTGTTGATCATGTTTTGCTCGTGGAAGAGGCTTAGTCAACGGGTCTGCAACATTCAGATCCGTATGTATCTTGCAAATCTCTATGTCTCCCACCTGGACTTGATCCTGGATGGAGTTGAAGCGTCTCTTGATGTGCTTGGTTCTCTTGTGAAATCTAGATTCCTTTGCCAAGGCAATTGCACCAGTATTGTCACAAAAGATTTTCATTGGACCCGATGCACTAGGTATGACACCTAGATCGGATATGAACTCCTTCATCCAGACTCCTTCATTTGCTGCTTCCGAAGCAGCTATGTATTCCGCTTCACACATAGATCCCACCACGATGCTTTGTTTAGAACTGCTCCAACTGACAGCTCCACCGTTCAATATAAACACGTATCCGGTTTGCAATTTAGAATCGTCCAGATCAGTGTCAAAGCATGCATCGACGTAACCATTTACGACGAGCTCTTTGTCACCTCCATAAACGAGAAGCATATCCTTAGTCCTTTTCAGGTATTTCAGGATGTTCTTGACCACTGTCGAGTGATCCACTCCTGGATTACTTTGGTACCTCCCCGCTAAACTAATAGCAAGGCACACATCAGGTCTGGTACACAGCATTGCATACATGATAGAGCCTATGGCCGAAGCATAGGGAACATCTTTCATTTTCTCTCTATCTTCTGCAGTGGTCGGGCATTGAGTCTTACTCAACTTCACACCTTGTAACACAGGCAAGAACCCTTTCTTTGCCTGATCCATTTTGAACTTCTTCAAAACTTTGTCAAGGTATGTACTTTGTTAAAGTCCAATTAAGCGTCTTGGTCTATCTCTATAGATCTTGATGCCCAATATGTAAGGAGCTTCACCGAGGTCTTTCGTTAAAAAACTCTTATTCAAGTATCCTTTTATGCTATCCAGAAATTCTATATCATTTCCAATCAACAGTATGTCATCAACATAAAAGATTAGAAATGCTACAGAGCTCCCACTCAATTTCTTGTAAATACAGGCTTCTCCAAAAGTCTGTATAAAACCATATGCTTTGATCACACTATCAAAACATTTATTCCAACTCTGAGAGGCTTGCACCAGTCCATAAATGGATCACTGGAGCTTGCAGAATTTGTTAGCACCCTTTGGATCGATAAAACCTTCAGGTTGCATCATATACAACTCTTCTTTTAGAAATCCATTCAGGAATGCAGTCTTTACATCCATTTGCCAAATTTCATAATCATAAAATGTGGCAATAGCTAACATGATTCGGACGGACTTAACCATTGCTACGGGTGAGAAGGTATCATCATAGTCAACTCCTTGAACTTGTCGAAAACCTTTCGCAACAAGTCGAGCTTTGTAGACAGTAATATTACCGTCAGCGTCTGTCTTCTTCTTGAAGATCCATTTATTCTCGATGGCTTGCCGATCATCGGGCAAGTCAACCAAAGTCCACACTTTGTTTTCATACATGGATCCCATCTCGGATTTCATGGCCTCAAGCCATTTTGCGGAATCTGGGCTCATCATCGCTTCCTCATAGTTAGTAGGTTCGTCATGGTCTAGTAACATGACCTCCAGAATAGGATTACCGTACCACTCTGGTGTGGATCTTACTCTGGTTGACCTACGAGGTTCGATAGTAACTTGATCTGAAGTTTCATGATCATCATCATTAGCTTCCTCATTAATTGGTGTAGATGTCACAGGAACCGGTTTCTGTGATGAACTACTGTCCAACAAGGGAGCTGGTACAATTACCTCATCAAGTTCTACTTTCCTCCCACTCACTTCTTTCGAGAGAAACTCCTTCTCTCGAAAGGATCCATTCTTAGCAACAAAAGTCTTGCCTTCGGATCTGTGATAGAAGGTATACCCAACTGTCTCTTTTGGGTATCCTATGAAGACACATTTCTCCGATTTAGGTTCGAGCTTATCTGGTTGAAGCTTTTTCACATAAGCATCGCAGCCCCAAACTTTAAGGAACGACAACTTTGGTTTCTTGCCAAACCACAGTTCATAAGGAGTCGTCTCAACGGATTTAGATGGTGCCCTATTTAACATGAATGCAGCCGTCTCTAAAGCATAACCCCAAAACGATAGCGGTAAATCTGTAAGAGACATCATAGATCGCACCATATCTAGTAAAGTACGATTACGACGTCCAGACACACCATTACGCTTTGGTGTTCCAGGTGGCGTGAGTTGCGAAACTATTCCGCATTGTTTCAAATAAATACTAAACTCGTAACTCAAATATTCTCCTCTACCATCAGATCATAGAAACTTTATTTTCTTGTTACGATGATTTTCCACTTCACTCTGAAATTCTTTGAACTTTTCAAATGTTTCAGACTTATCTTTCATCAAGTAGATATACCCATATCTGCTCAAATCATCTGTGAAGGTGAGAAAATAACGATATCCGCCGCGAGCCTCAACATTCATCTGACCACATACATCAGTATGTATGATCTCCAACAAATCTTATGCTCACTCCATTCTTCCAGAGAACGGCGTTTTAGTCATCTTGCCCATGAGGCATGGTTCGCAAGTACCAAGTGATTCATAATCAAGTGATTCCAAAAGTCCATCAGAATGGAGTTTCTTCATGCGCTTTACACCAATATGACCCAAACGGTAGTGCCACAAATAAGTTAAACTATCATTATCAACTATGCATCTTTTAGCTTCAATACTATGAATATGTGTATCTCCACTATCGAGATTCAAAAAGAATAGACCACTCTTCAAGGTTGCATGACCATAAAAGATATTACTCATATAAATAGAACAACCATTATTCTCTGATTTAAATGAATAACCGTCTCGCATCAAACAAGATCCAGATATAATGTTCATGCTTAACGCTGGCACCAAATAACAATTATTCAGGTCTAATACTAATCCTGAAGGTAGATGTAGAGGTAGCGTGCCGACTGCGATCACATCGACTTTGGAACCATTTCCCACGCGCATCGTCACCTCGTCCTTTGCCAATCTTTGCTTAATCCGTGTCCCTATTTCGAGTTGCAAATATTAGCAACAGAACCAGTATCAAATACCCAGGCACTACTGCGAGAATTAGTAAGGTACACATCAATAACATGTATATCACATATACCTTTGTTCACCTTGCCATCCTTGTTATCCGCCAAATACATGGGGCAGTTCTGCTTCCAGTGACCAGTCTGCTTGCAGTAGAAGCACTCAGTCTCAGGCTTGGGTCCAGACTTGGGTTTCTTCTCCTGAACAGCAACTTGTTTGCCGTTCTTCTTGAAGTTCCCATTCTTCTTCCATTTGCCCTTTTTCTTGAAGCTGGTGGTCTTGTTGACCATCAACACTTGATGCTCCTTCTTGATTTCTACCTCCGCAGCCTTTAGCATTGCGAAGAGCTCAGGAATCGTCTTATCTATCCCTTGCATGTTATAGTTCATCATGAAGCTCTTGTAGCTTGGTGGCAGTGATTGAAGAATTCTGTCAATAACACTATCATCCGGAAGATTAACTCCCAATTGAATTAAGTGATTGTTATACCCAGACATTCTGAGTATATGCTCACTGACAGAACTATTCTCCTCCATCTTGCAGCTGTAGAACTTATTGGAGACTTCATATCTCTCAATCCGGGCATTTGCTTGAAATATTAACTTCAACTCCTGGAACATCTCATATGCTCCATGACGTTCAAAACGTCGTTGAAGTCCCGGTTCTAAGTCGTACAGCATGGCACACTGAACTATCGAGTAGTCATCAGCTTTGCTCTGCCAGACGTTCATAACATCTGGTGTTGCTCCGGCAGCAGGTTTGGCACCTAGCGGTGCTTCCAGGAAGTAATACTTCTGTGCAGCAATGAGGATAATCCTCAAGTTACGGACCCAGTCCGTGTAATTGCTACCATCATCTTTCAACTTTGCTTTCTCAAGGAACGCATTAAAATTCAATGGAACAACAGCACGGGCCATCTATCTACAACAACATAGACATGCAAAATACTATCAGGTACTAAGTTCATGATAAATTAAAGTTTAGTTAATCAAATTATTAAAGAACTCCCACTTACATAGACATCCATCTACTCATCTAAATGATCACGTGATCCATATCAACTAAACCATGTCCAATCATCACGTGAGATGGAGTAGTTTTCAATGGTGAACATCACTATGTTGATCATATCTACTATATGATTCACGCTCGACCTTTCGGTCTCCAGTGTTCCGAGGCCATATCTGCATATGCTAGGCTCGTCAAGTTTAACCTGAGTATTCTGCATGTGCAAAACTGGCTTGCACCCGTTGTATGTGAACGTACAGCTTATCACACCTGATCATCACATGGTGTCTCAGCACGACGAACTTTCGCAACGGTGCATACTCAGGGAGAACACTTGTACCTTGAAATTTAGTGAGAGATCATCTTATAATGCTGCCGTCGATCTAAGCAAAATAAGATGCATAAAAGATAAACATCACATGCAATCAATATAAGTGATATGATATGGCCATCATCATCTTGTGCTTGTGATCTCCATCTCCGAAGCACCGTCATAATCACCATCGTCACCGGCGCGACACCTTGATATCCATCATAGCATCGTTGTCGTCTCGCCAACTATTGCTTCTACGACTATCTCGGATATAAGAAAACATAACCCATTACGTTGTCTTCCTTGTCCAACGTCAACTCTTTAGCATGTCATATTTTAATGAGTGCTCACAATCATAAAAGATGTCCAAGATAGTATATTTATATGTGAAACCTCTCTTTCTTTATTACTTCCTATTAATTGCAACGATGACCAAAGCTATGTTTGTTAACTCTCAACAACTTTTAATCATCTTACTCTTTCTATGTGAAGTCATTACTCTCCATAAGATCAACATGATCTCTTTGTTTCTTTTTATTATTTCTCTTTCTTTTATTCCCTCAAGATCATTGCAAAATAATCAAGCCCTTGACTCAACACTAATCTTTATTATATAGCTCACGGACTCGAATACATAAAGGGATCATAAAGCAAAACTCAAAAAGAAATCATACTTAAATTTTATTCTACTAGATCAAGATATTACTAAAAGGATCGAACTAAGAAAAACGGTAAAGATAGGAGTGTGATGGTGATACGATACCGGGGCACCTCCCCCAAGCTTGGCAGTTGCCAAGGGGAGTGCCCATACCCATGTGATTATGTCTCCCTTACTGGTGAAGAAGATGGTGGTTATGATGGGTAGTCGCATATCGAGCGTAAGAGATCCTCCAACTTGCGGATAATGCCCTTGAGTGCAACGATATACTCCTTCAACAAAATATTTTCACATGTGAGATACTTGTTTTGAATACGAGCTAACTCAATCATCTTGAAAGCTTCGATCTCAGTTGGGGTAAGAATATTGTGATCAAGTTGAAGGATGTCTTCTGTTGCCGGAACTTGGTCCTCCGTGGCCTTCTTGATCCGTTCATCCTTGTTGATCTCCATGGGTTCTTCCCTCTTCAGCTCTATCTTCATTAGACAAGCATCGTTGTCGCCATTGTTGGAGGAGGGGGACGACATGATGCCTAGCCTTGACAACCCTGACAGAAAATAGCTCGAAACAAGAAAATAGGATAATTGCGTGATACGGTGGTCAAAACCTTCGGGTGATCATATAATGAATTTTTACCGACCAAAATATGTATCATCCAAGAAAACGGAGTCCGGAGAGCGCACGAGGTGCCCACGAGGTACGGGGCGCGCCCAGGGGGGTAGGGCGCGCCCTCCACCCTCATGGAGCCCTCGTGTCCTTCCCGGACTGCTTCTTATTTTTCTATTTTTCTAAATATTCCAAAACGGAGAAAAATTGCCATTAGAACTGTTTTGGAGTCGGTTTACTTACCGTACCATATACATATTCCGTTTCGGAGTCTGAAACATTCTGGAAAGTGTCCCTTATGTATTCCTCCAGGGTTACTGTTTCAATAATATTAGTTTCAACATTTATAGGATTACCTGAGATTTAATGTTTGATTCTTTGACCGTTCACCACCTTCAGATTTGTGCCTTCGAAGTTGTTGATTTTTATGGCAGCGGAACAATAGACCTCCTCGATAACGTAAGGACCTTCCCATTTAGAGAGAAGTTTTCCTGCAAAAAATCTTAAACGAGAGTTGTACAATAATACATAATCACCTACATTAAACTCATGCTTTTGTATTCTTTTGTCATGCCATCTTTTAACTTTTTCTTTAAACAACTTGGCATTCTCATAGGATTGGGTTCTCCATTCATCAAGTGAGCTAATGTCAAACAACCTCTTCTCACCGGCAAGTTTGAAATCATAGTTGAGCTCTTTAATAGCCCAATATGCCTTATGTTCTAGTCCGAGGGGTAAGTGACATGCTTTTCCATAAACCATTTTATACGGAGACATACCCATAGGATTTTTTATACGTAGTTCTATAGGCCCATAATGCATCATCAAGTTTCTTGGACCAATTCTTTCTAGATCTATTAACAGTCTTTTGCAAAATTAATTTGAGTTCTCTATTACTCAATTCTACTTGACCACTAGACTGTGGGTGATAAGGAGATGCAATTCTATGATTAACATCATACTTGGCAAGCATTTTACGGAATGCACCATGAATAAAGTGTGAACCACCATCGGTCATTAAGTATCTAGGGACTCCAAACCTTGGAAAAATAACTTCTTTAAGCATCTTAATAGAGGTGTTATGATCAGCACTACTAGTTGGATTAGCTTCTACCCACTTAGTAACGTAATCAACAACAACTAAAATATGTGTATATCCATTAGAGGCAGGAAACGGTCCCATATAATCAAAGCGCCAGACATCTCAAATGGTTCAATAACAAGTGAATAATTCATAGGCATTTCCTGACGTCTACTAATATTACCAATTCTTTGACATTCATCACAAGATAAGACAAACTTACGGGCATCCTTGAAGAGAGTAGGCCAATAAAAACCGGATTGCAATACCTTGTGTGCAGTTCTATCTCCAGCGTGGTGTCCTCCATAGGCCTCAGAGTGACACTTGCGTAGGATCTGTTCCTGTTCATGCTCAGGTACACGACGTCTAATAACACCATCTACTCCTTCTTTATAAAGATGTGGGTCATCCCAAAAGTAATGTCTCAAATCATAGAAAAACTTTTTTTGCTGGTATGTGAAACTAGGTGGTATAAATTTAGCAACAATGTAATTAGCATAATCAGCATACCATGGAGCAATACGAGAAGCATTTATGACATTTAATTGTTCATCAGGAAAGCTATCATCAATAGGTAGTGGGTCATCAAGAACATTTTCTAAGCTAGACAAGTTGTCTAGAACGGGGTTCTCAGCTCCCTTTCTATCAATATTATGCAAATCAAATTCTTGTAACAAGAGAACCCATCTAATAAGTCTAGGTTTAGCATCTTTCTCTTCCATAAGATATTTAATAGCAGAATGATCCATGTGAATAGTTACTTTAGAATCAACAATATAAGGTCTGAACTTATCACAAGATAATACAACTCCTAAGAATTCTTTTTCAGTAGTAGCATAATTTCTCTAAGAACTGTCTAGAATTTTACTCGCATATTGAATAACATTTAATTTCTTATCAACTCTTTGCCCTAGAACAGCACCTACAGCATAATCACTAGCAGCACACATAATTTCAAAGGGTAAATTCCAATCAGGTGGTTGAACAATAGGTGCAGAGATTAATGCTTTCTTAAGTATTTCAAATGCTTCTACACAATCATCATCAAAGACAAATGGTATATCTTTTTGTAATAGATTAGGCAGAGGCCGAGAAATTTTTGAGAAGTCCTTAATGAACCTCCTATAAAAACTGGCATGACCTTTGATGTCCTTGGGACATGGCATCTTTTCAATAGCATCAACTTTAGCTTTATCAGCTTCAATACCTCTTTCAGAAATTTTATGCCCCAGGACAATGCCTTCATTAACCATAAAGTGGCACTTCTCCCAATTCAAGACAAGATTAGTTTCTTCACATCTCTGCAAAACTCGATCAAGGTTGCTCAAGCAATCATCAAAAGAGGATCCATAAACGGAGAAATCGTCCACGAAAACCTCACAAATCTTTTCACATAAGTCAGAGAATATAGCCATCATGCATCTTTGAAAGGTAGCAGGTGCATTACATAAACCAAAAGGCATACGTCTATAAGCAAAAGTACCGAAAGGGCAAGTAAATGTGGTCTTAGCTTGATCATCAGCTGACACGGGTATTTGAGAGAAACCAGAATAACCATCTAGAAAGCAAAAGTGTTTATGTTTGGATAATATTTCTAGCATTTGATCAATAAAAGGTAAGGGGTAATGATATTTTTAGTAGCTTTATTTAATTTGCGGAAATCAATTACCATCCTATAACCTGAAATAATTCTTTGCGGAATCAATTCACCTTTATCATTAGGAACGACAGTAATACCTCCCTTCTTAGGGACACAATGGATAGGACTTACCCACTCACTATCAGCAATGGGATAAATTATACCTGCCTCAAGGAGCTTTAGTATTTCCTTTCTTACCACTTCTTTAATCTTAGGATTCAGCCGTCGTTGGTGATCCATAACTGGTTTGGCATCTTTCTCCAATTTTTTGATGTTGACATAGAGTGGGACTAATGCCCTTAAGACCATCCAGAGTATATCCAATAGCAGCACGGTGCTTCTTCAGAGTTTTCAATAATTTTTCTTCCTCCTTCTCTGAAAGGTTAGCACTAATAATAACAGGATATATCTTCATTTCATCAAGATAAGCATATTTAAGAGTATCAGGCAATGGTTTAAGCTCAAACACGGGATCACCCTTTGGTGGAGGAGGATCCCCTAGGATTTCAACAGGCAAGTTGTGTTTCAGAATTGGTCCCTGTTTAAAGAACACTTCATCTATTTCCCTTCTTTCATTCATAAACATATCATTTTCATGGTCTAGCAAATATTGTTCTAAAGGATCACTAGGAGGTAGGGAAATAGAAGCAAGACAAATAATTTCATCTTTACTAGGCAATTCCTCTTCACGGTGTTGTCTACGAAATTTAGAAAAGTTAAACTCATGAGACATATCACCCAAACCAATAGTAACAACATCCTTTTCGCAGTCTATCTTAGCATTACCAGTGTTCAAGAAGGGTCTACCAAATATAATGGGACAAAAGCTATCTTGTGGGGAACCAAGAACAAGAATATCAGAAGGATATTTAGTTTTCCCACACAAGACTTCAACATCTCTAACAATTCCAATTGGTGATATAGTATCTCTATTGGCAAGCTTAATTGTGACATCAATTTCTTCTAACTCAGTAGGTGCAATATCATGCATAATTTGTTTGTATAGGTCAATAGGTATTGCACTAGCACTAGCACCCATGTCACATAAGCCATGATAACAATGATCTCCTATTTTAACAGAAATAACAGGCATGCCTACCACAGGTCTATGTTTATCTTTAGCACAAGGTATAGCAATTCTAGCAGTTTCATCACAGAAATAAATAACATGCCCATCAATATTATCAGCCAAGAGATCTTGAACAATAGCAATATTAGGTTCAACTTTAACTTGCTCAGGAGGTGTATAAGTTCTAATATTGCTTTTACGAACCACAGTTGAAGCTTTAGCATGATCCTTTATTCTAACAGGGAAAGGTGGTTTCTCAACATAAGCAGTAGGAACAATAGGATCATTATAAGTGATAGTCGTTTCTTCAACTTTAATAGGTGAAACTACTTTTACTTCTATGGGCGGGTGATATTTAAACCACTTCTCCTTAGGGAGATCAATATGAGTAGCAAAAGATTCACAAAAAGAAGCTACTATCTCAGAGTCAAGTCCATATTTAGTGCTAAATTTACGGAAAACATCGGTATCCATAAAAGATTTAACACAATCAAACTTAGGTGTTGTACGTGACTCCTTACCTTCGTCTAGGTCCCAATCTTCAGAGTTGCGTTTAATTCTTTTCAATAAATCCCATTTGAATTCAATAGTCTTCATCATAAAAGAACCAGTACAAGAAGTATCAAGCATGGTGCGATTGTTGTCAGAAAGCCGAGCATAAATATTTTGAATAATCATTTCTCTTGAGAGCTCATGATGGGGGCATGAATATAACATTGACTTAAGCCTCCCCCAAGCTTGAGAGATGCTTTCTCCTTCGCGAGGCCAAAAATTATATATATATATAATTACGATCACGATGAACAAGATGCATAGGATAAAACTTCTGATGAAATTCCAATTTCAATCATTTGTAGTTCCATGATCCCATATCATCACATAGCCTATACCATGTCAATGCTTCTCCCTTCAAAGATAAAGGGAAGACCTTCTTCTTGATAACATCATTGGGCATACCTGCAAGCTGAAATAATCCACAAACTTCATCCACATATATTAGGTGCTCATCAGGATGTAATGTTCCATCTCCTGCAAAAGGATTAGCTAGCAATTTTTCTATCATACCCGAAGGAATTTCAAAGTAGACATTTTCATTTTCAGTAGGTTCAGTAGGTTGAGGAGAAACTCTTTGCTCTACTGGTCGGGGTGAAGATACCCCGAACAAGCCCTCTGAGGATTACTATCCATAGTAACAAGTGACAGTAAATTTCAGCACACTATATAAATTTTTCCTTAGCAAATTCCACCTACCAAAGGCGCTTCACTCCCCGGCAACGGTGCTAGAAAAGAGTCTTGATGACCAACAAGTATAGGGGATCTATCGTAGTCCTTTCGATAAGTAAGAGTGTCAAACCCAACGAGGAGCAGAAGGAAATGATAAGCGGTTTTCAGCAAGGTATTCTCTGCAAGCACAGAAATTATAGGTAACAGATAGTTTTGTGATAGGATAATTTGTAACGAGCAACAAGTAACAAAAGTAAATAAAGTGCAGCAAGGTGGCCCAATACTTTTTATAGCAAAGGAAAATCCTGGACAAACTCTTATATAGAGAAAAGCGCTCCCGAGGACACATGGGAATTATCGTCAAGCTAGTTTTCATCACGTTCATATGATTCGCGTTCGGTACTTTGATAATTTGATATGTGGGTGGACCGGTGCTTGGGTGCTGTCCTTACTTGGACAAGCATCCCACTTATGATTAACTCCTATTGCAAGCATCCGCAACTACAAAAGAAGTATTAAGGTAAACCTAACCCTAGCATGAAACATATGGATCCGAATCAGCCCCTTACGAGTTTATGCGTTGCTTCGTAAGGGGCTGATTCGGATCCATATGTTTCATGCTATGGTTAGGTTTACCTTAATACTTCTTTTGTAGTTGCGGATGCTTGCAATAGGAGTTAATCATAAGTGGTTTATGCGTTGCTTCGTAAGGGGCTGATTCGGATCCATATGTTTCATGCTATGGTTAGGTTTACCTTAATACTTCTTTTGTAGTTGCGGATGCTTGCAATAGGAGTTAATCATAAGTGGGATGCTTGTCCAAGTAAGGACAGCACCCAAGCACCGGTCCACCCACATATCAAATTATCAAAGTACCGAACGCGAATCATATGAACGTGATGAAAACTAGCTTGACGATAATTCCCATGTGTCCTCGGGAGCGCTATTCTCTATATAAGAGTTTGTCCAGGCTTTTCCTTTGCTATAAAAAGTATTGGGCCACCTTGCTGCACTTTATTTACTTTTGTTACTTGTTGCTCGTTACAAATTATCTCATCACAAAACTATCTGTTACCTATAATATCAGTGCTTGCAGAGAATACCTTGCTGAAAACCGATTATCATTTCCTTCTGCTCCTCGTTGGGTTCGACACTCTTACTTATCGAAAGGACTACGATAGATCCCCTATACTTGAAGGAGATGGAACATTACATCCTTATGAGCACCTAATATATGTGGATGAAGTTTGTGGATTATTTAAGCTTGCAGGTATGCCCGATGATGTTATCAAGAAGAAAGTATTCCCTTTATCTTTGAAGGGAGATGCATTGACATGGTATAGGCTATGTGATGATATGGGATCATGGAACTACAAATGATTGAAATTGGAATTTCATCAGAAGTTTTATCCTATGCATCTTGTTCATCGTGATCGTAATTATATATATAATTTTTGGCCTCGCGAAGGAGAAAGCATCGCTCAAGCTTGGGGGGGGGGGGGGGCTTAAGTCAATGTTATATTCATGCCCCAATCATGAGCTCTCAAGAGAAATGATTATTCAAAAATTTTATGCTCGGCTTTCTGACAACAATCGCACCATGCTTGATACTTCGTGTACTGGTTCTTTTATGATGAAGACTATTGAATTCAAATGGGATTTATTGGAAAGAATTAAACGCAACTCTGAAGATTGGGACCTCAACGAAGGTAAGGAGTCAGGTATAACACCTAAGTTTGATTGTGTTAAATCTTTTATGGATACCGATGTTTTCCGTAAATTTAGCACTAAATATGGACTTGACTCTGAGATAGTAGCTTCTTTTTGTGAATCCTTTGCTACTCATGTTGATCTCCCTAAGGAGAAGTGGTTTAAATATCACCCTCCCATAGAAGTAAAAGTAGTTGCACCTATTAAAGTTGAAGAAAAGACTATCACTTATAATGATCCTATTGTTCCTACTGCTTATGTTGAGAAACCACCTTTCCCTGTTAGAATAAAGGATCATGCTAAAGCTTCAATTGTGGTTCGTAAAAGCAATATTAGAACTTATACACCTCCTGAGCAAGTTAAAGTTGAACCTAATATTGCTATTGTTCAAGATCTCTTGGCTGATAATATTGATGGGCATGTTATTTATTTCTGTGATGAAACTGCTAGAATTGCTATACCTTGTGCTAAAGATAAACATAGATCTGTGGTAGGCATGCCTGTTATTTCTGTTAAAATAGGAGATCATTATTATCATGGCTTATCTGACATGGGTGCTAGTGCTAGTGCAATACCGATTGACCTATACAAACAAATTATGCATGATATTGCACCTACTGCGTTAGCAGAAATTGATGTCACAATTAAGCTTGCCAATAGAGATACTATATCACCAATTGGAATTGTTAGAGATGTTGAAGTCTTGTGTGGGAAAACTAAATATCCTTCTGATATTCTTGTTCTTGGTTCCCCACAAGATAGCTTTTGTCCCATTATATTTGGTAGACCCTTCTTGAACACTGTTAATGCTAAGATAGACTGCGAAAAGGATGTTGTTACTATTGGTTTGGGTGATATGTCTCATGAGTTTAACTTTTCTAAATTTCGTAGACAACACCATGAAGAGGAATTGCCTAGTAAAGATGAAATTATTTGTCTTGCTTCTATTTCCCTACCTCCTAGTGATCCTTTAGAACAATATTTGCTAGACCATGAAAATGATATGTTTATGAATGAAAGAAGGGAAATAGATGAAGTGTTCTTTAAACAGGGACCAATTCTGAAACACAACTTGCCTGTTGAAATCCTAGGGGATCCTCCTCCACCAAAGGGTGGTCCCGTGTTTGAGCTTAAACCATTCCCTGATACTCTTAAATATGCTTATCTTGATGAAAAGAAGATATATCCTGTTATTATTAGTGCTAACCTTTCAGAGAAGGAGGAAGAAAAATTATTGAAAACTCTGAAGAAGCACCGTGCTGCTATTGGATATACTCTGGATGGTCTTAAGGGCATTAGTCCCACTCTATGTCAACATCAAAAAATTGGAGAAAGATGCCAAACCAGTTATGGATCACCAACGACGGCTGAATCCTAAGATGAAAGAAGTGGTAAGAAAGGAAATACTAAAGCTCCTTGAGGCAGGTATAATTTATCCCGTTGCTGATAGTGAGTGGGTAAGTCCTGTCCATTGTGTCCCTAAGAAGGGAGGTATTACTGTCGTTCCTAATGATAAAGGTGAATTGATTCCGCAAAGAATTATTTCAGGTTATAGGATGGTAATTGATTTCCGCAAATTAAATAAAGCTACTAAAAAGATCATTACCCCTTACCTTTTATTGATCAAATGCTAGAAAGATTATCCAAACATACACACTTCTGCTTTCTAGATGGTTATTCTGGTTTCTCTCAAATACCTGTGTCAGGTGATGATCAAGCTAAGACCACTTTTACTTGCCCTTTCGGTACTTTTGCTTATAGACGTATGCCTTTTGGTTTATGTAATGCACCTGCTGCCTTTCAAAGATGCATGATGGCTATATTCTCTGACTTTTGTGAAAAGATTTGTGAGGTTTTCATGGACGATTTCTCCGTTTATGGATCCTCTTTTGATGATTGCTTGAGCAACCTTGATCGAGTTTTGCAGAGATGTGAAGAAACTAACCTTGTCTTGAATTGGGAGAAGTGCCACTTTATGGTTAATGAAGGTATTGTCTTGGGGCATGAAATTTCTGAAAGAGGTATTGAAGTTGATAAAGCTAAAGTTGATGCTATTGAAAAGATTCCATGTCCCAAAGACATCAAAGGTATAAGAAGTTTCCTTGGTCATGCCGGGTTTTATAGGAGGTTCATTAAGGACTTTTCAAAAATTTCTCGGCCTCTGACTAATCTATTACAAAAAGATATACCATTTGTCTTTGATGATGATTGTGTAGAAGTATTTGAAATACTTAAGAAAGCATTGATTTCTGCACCTATTGTTCAGCCACCTGATTGGAATTTACCCTTTGAAATTATGTGCGATGCTAGTGATTATGTTATAGGTGCTATTCTAGGGCAAAGAGTTGATAAGAAATTAAATGTTATTCAACATGCTAGTAAAACTCTAGACAGTGCTCAGAGAAATTATGCTACTACTGAAAAAGAATTCTTAGCAGTTGTATTTGCTTGTGATAAATTCAGACCTTATATTGTTGATTCTAAAGTAACTATTCACACGGATCATACTGCTATTAAATATCTTATGGAAAAGAAAGATGCTAAACCTAGACTTACTAGATGGGTTCTCTTGCTACAAGAATTTGATTTGCATATTATTGATACAAAGGGAGCTGAGAACCCCGTTGCAGACAACTTGTCTAGGTTAGAAAATGTTCTTGATGACGCAATACATATTGATGATAGCTTTCCTAATGAACAATTAAATGTCATAAATGCTTCTCGTACTGCTCCATGGTATGCTCATTATGCTAATTACATTGTTGCTAAATTTATACCACCTAGTTTCACATACTAGCAAAAGAAAAAAAAATTCTATGATTGAGGCATTACTTTTGGGATGACCCACATCTTTATAAAGAAGGAGTAGATGGTGTCATTAGACGTTGTGTACCTGAGCATGAACAGGAACAGATCCTACGCAAGTGTCACTCTGAGGCTTATGGAGGACACCACGCTGGACATAGAACTACACATAAGGTATTGCAATCCGGTTTTTATTGGCCTACTCTCTTCAAGGATGCCCGTAAGTTTGTCTTATCTTGTGATGAATGTCAAAGAATTGGTCATATTAGTAGACGTCAGGAAATGCCTATGAAATATTGACTTGTTATTGAACCATTCGATGTTTGGGGCTTTGATTATATGGGACCGTTTCCTGCCTCTAATGGGTATACCATATTTTAGTTGCTGTTGATTACGTTACTAAGTGGGTAGAAGCTAATCCAACTAGTAGTGCTGATCATAACACCTCTATTAAGATGCTTAAAGAAGTTATATTTCCGAGGTTTGGAGTCCCTTGATATTTAATGACTCATGGTGGTTCACATTTTATTCATGGTGCTTTCCGTAAAATGCTTGCCAAGTATGATGTTAATCATAGAATTGCATCTCCTTATCACCCACAGTCTAGTGGTCAAGTAGAATTGAGTAATAGAGAACTCAAATTAATTTTGCAAAAGACTGTTAATAGATCTAGAAAGAATTGGTCCAAGAAACTTGATGACGCATTATGGGATTATAGAACTGCATATAAAAATCCTTTGGGTATGTCTCCGTATAAAATGTTTTATGGAAAAGCATGGCAATTAGCTCTCGAACTAGAACATAAGGCATATTGGGCCATTAAAGAGCTCAACTATGATTTCAAACTTGCCGGTGAGAAGAGGTTATTTGACATTAGCTCACTTCTTGAATGGAGAACCCAAGCCTAAGAGAATGCCAAGTTGTTTAAAGAAAAAGTTAAAAGATGGCATGACAAAAGAATACAAAAGTGTGAGTTTAATGTAGGTGATTATGTATTATTATACAACTCTCGTTTAAGATTTTTTGCAAGAAAACTTCTCTCTAAATGGGAAGGTCCTTACGTTATCGAGGAGGTCTATCGTTCCGGTGCCATAAAAATCAACGACTTCGAAGGCACAAATCCGAAGGTGGTGAACGGTCAAAGAATCAAACATTATATCTTAGGTAATCCTATAAATGTTGAAACTAATGTTATTGAAACCATAACCCCGGAGGAATACATAAGGGACACTTTCCAGAACGTTTCAGACTCCGAAAAGGAATAGGTACGTGGTACGGTAAGTAAACCGACTCGAAAACAGTTCTAATGGCAATTTTTCTCCATTTTGGAATACTTAGAAAAATAGAAAAAGAAGAAGCAGTCCGGGAAGGACACGAGGGCTCCACGAGGGTGGAGGGCGCACCCTACCCCCTGGCGCGCCCCCTGCCTCGTGGGCACCTCGTGCGCTCTCCAGACTCCGTTTTCTTGCATGATACGTATTTTGGTCGGTAAAAATTCATTATATAATATCGTGAAGGTTTTGACTCCTGTATCACACAAATATCCTCTGTTTTTGTTTCAAGCTATTTTTCTGACATATATAGATCATCATGACGTCTCCAAGCGCCCCCAAGGACAAGTTCTTCGAGAAGGTCATCAACCCTTACCTCGCGGAGGTGCTGCGACACCCTCAAATCATCGAGATGCGTGATGGGTTGCTGCACATCCGCGATGTTGAGGGACCAAGGAGGACCTGAAGCGTGGAGACGAGGCTCGAAGCAATGGAGCAACATGTTTTCATGTGCCAGGGGATGGTGGAACGTGGACTCAACGCCAACCACATGATGATCGCGGAGTTCACCAACAACCACAAGCTGGATGCCAAGAACATTGGGGACACCATCTTCAAGCTTCACGAGAAGATCGAGCACCTCCAAGCCAAATCTATGACCTGCAAAACCAAAACTGTGAGTATGAATATAGATTCAAGAGGATGAGTTTGGCTGCAGATTTGAGGATCCCGGATACTCGATCATCCTTCTATGATGGTGAGCCAATGCCTTGGAAGATGGACGACAAGCCCACATCATCAACAACTCCACCATCTTCTTCACCAGCAAAGGAGACATAATCACATGGGTATGGGCACTTGATACGTCTCCAACGTATCTATAATTTTTTATTGTTCCATGCTATATTATATTCTGTTTTGGATTTTAATGGGCTTTATTATACACTTTTATATTATTTATGGGACTAACCTATTAACCGGAGGCCCAGCCCAGAATTGCTATTTTTTTCCTATTTCAGTGTTTCACAGAAAAAGAATATCAAACGGAGTCCAAACGGAATGAAACCTTCGGGAATGTGATTTTTGGAACAAACGTGATCCAGAGGACTTGGACCCTACGTCAAGAAAGCAACCAGGAGGGCACTAGGTAGGGGGGCGCGCCTACCCCCCTGGGCGCGCCCTCCACCCTCGTGGGGCCCATGTTGCTCCACTGACGTCTTCTTCCTCCTATATATACCTACGTACCCCCAAACTACCAGATACGGAGCCAAAAACCTAATTCCACCGCTGCAACGTTCTGTACCCGTGAGATCCCATCTTGGGGCCTTTTTCGGCACTCACCAGAGGGGTATTGATCACGGAGGGCTTCTACATCAACACCATAGCCTCTCCGATGATGTGTGAGTAGTTTACCTCAGACCTTCGGGTCCATATTTATTAGCTAGATGGCTTCTTCTCTCTCTTTGGATCTCAATACAAGTTCTCCATGATTCTCGTGGAGATCTATTCGATGTAATCTTCCTTTGCGGTGTGTTTGTTGAGACCGATGAATTGTGGGTTCATGATCAAGTTTATCTATGAACAATATTTGAATTTATGTATGATTGCTTATCTTTGCAAGTCTCTTCGAATTATCAATTTGGTCTGGCCTACTATATTGATCTTTCTTGCAATGGGAGAAGTGCTTAGCTTTGGGTTCAATCTTGCGGTGTCCTTTCCCAGTGACAGTAGGGCAGCAAGGCACGTATTGTATTGTTGCCATCGAGGATAACAAGATGGGGTTTATATCATAATTGCAAGAGTTTATCCCTCTACATCATGTCATCTTGCTTAAAGCGTTACTCTATTCTTATGAACTTAATACTCTAGACGCATGTTGGATAGCGGTCGATGTGTGGACTAATAGTAGTAGATGCAGGCACGAGTCGGTATACTTGTCACGGACGTGATGCCAATATACATGATCATACCTAGATATTCACATAACTATGCTCAATTCTATCAATTGCTCAACAGTAATTTGTTGACCCACCTTAATATTATGCTCTCGAGAGAAGCCACTGGTGAAACCTATGGCCCCCGGGTCTATTTTAAATCATATTAATCTTCCAACACTTAGTTATTGCTTTTGACTTTTATTTTAATTTGCATCTTTATTTCTCTTTATCATAAAAATACCAAAAATATTATCTTATCATATCTATCAGATCTCACTCTCGTAAGTGACCGTTGAGGAATTGACAACCCCTTTATCGCATTGGTTGCGAGGTTCTTATTTGTTTGTGTAGGTACGAGGGACTCGTGCGTGATCAACTACTGGATTGATACCTTGGTTCTCAAAAACTTAGGGAAATACTTACCCTACTTTAATGCATCACCCTTTCCTCTTCAAGGGAAAACTAACGCAGTGCTCAAGAGGTAGCAGCACTCCCCTTGGCAACTGCCAAGCTTGGGGGAGGTGCCCCGGTATCGTATCACCATCACACTCCTATCTTTACCGTTTTTCTTAGTTCGATCCTTTCGGTAATAGCTTGATCTAGTAGAATAAAATTTTAGTATGATCTAGTTTTGAGTTTTGCTTTATGATCCCTTTATGTAATTGAGTCCGTGAGCTATATAATAAGGATTAGTGTTGAGTCAAGGGCTTGGTTATTTTGCTATGATCTTGAGGGAATAAAAGAAAAGAGAAAGAATAAAAAGGAACAAAGAGATCATATTGATCTTATGGAGAGTAATGACTTCACATAGAATGAGTATGATGATTAAAAGTTGTTGAGAGTTGACAAACATAGTTTTGGTCATCGTTGCAACTAATAGGAAGTAATAAAGAAAGAGAGGTTTCACATATAAATATACTATCTTGGACATCTTTTATGATTGTGAGCACTCATTAAAATATGACATGCTAAAGAGTTGATGTTGGACAAGGAAGACAACGTAATGGGTTATGTTTTCTTATAACTGAAATAAAGTATATTGTCATGGATCATCCAACATGTTGAGCTTGCCTTTCTCCCTCATGCTAGCCAAATTCTTTGCACCAAGTAGAGATACTACTTGTGCTTCCAAACACCCTTAAACCCAGTTTTTCCATAAGAGTCCACCATATCTACCTATGGATTGAGTAAGATCGTTCAAATAAGGTGTCAGCGGTGCAAGCAATAAAAATTGCTCTCTAAATATGTATGACTTATTAGTGTGGGAGAAAATAAGCTTTATACGATCTTGTGATGTGGAAGAAATAAAAGCGACGGACTGCATAATAAAGGTCCACATGCCAAGTAGCAATATAAAGTGACGTTCTTTTGCATTAAGATTTCGTGCATCCAACCATGAAAGCGCATCGCAACCTCTGCTTCCCTCTGCGAAGGGCCTATCTTTTACTTTTATCTTCTACCCTATGCAAGAGTCATGGTGATCTTCACCTTTCCTTTTTATATTTTATCCTTTGGCAAGCACAGTGTGTTGGAAAGATCCTGATATATATATCCAATTGGATGTAAGTTAGCATGAACCATTATTGTTGTCATTACCCTTGAGGTAAAAGGTTGGGAGGCGAAACAATAAGCCCCTATCTTTCTCTGTGTCCGATTAAAACTCCGTAACCATAAGTATCGCGTGAGTGTTAGCAATTGTGAAAGACTAAATGATAGTTGAGGATGTGGACTTGCTGAAAAGCTCTGGCATAGACTCTTTCTGATGTTTTGATAAATTGCAATTGCTTTAATGACTGAGATTATAGTTTTTTAGTCCTCAGTGGAGTTTCTGATTCACACTTGACATTGTGAATAGATTATTACTTGAGCATAAGAGATCATATGACAATATCCATATATGTTGCTATTATAAGAATGATCATGATGCCTTCATGTTCGTATTTTATTTTATCGACACCTCTATCTCTAAACATTTGGATATATTTATCGTTATGGGCTTCCGCTTGAGGACAAGCGAGGTCTAAGCTTGGGGGAGTTGATACGTCCATTTTGCATCATGCTTTTATATCGACATTTATTGCATTATGGGCTGTTATTACACATTATGGCACAATAGTTATGCCTATTCTCTCTTATTTTACAAGGTTTACATAAAGAGGGAGAATGCCGACAGCTGGAATTCTGGGCTGGAAAAGGAGCAAATATTAGAGACCTATTCTGCGCAACTCCAAAAGTCCTGAAACTCCACGAAAGTCATTTTTGGAAATAATAAAAAATATTGAGCGGAAGAAATACCAGAGGGGACCCACACCCTGGGCACGAGGGTGGGGGGCGCGCCCTAAACCCCTGGGCGCGGCCCCTGCCTCGTGGGCACCCTGGTGGCCCTCCGGTGCCCATCTTCTGCTATATGAAGTCTTTCGTCCGAGGAAAAATCATAAGCAAGCTTTCGGGATGAGACTCCGCCGCCACGAGGCGGAACCTTGGCGGAACCAATCTAGGGCTCTGGCGGAGCAGTTCTGCCGGGGACACTTCCCTCCGGGAGGGGGAAATCATCGCCATCGTCATCACCAACGCTCCTCTCATCGGGAGGGGGCCAATCTCCATCAACATCTTCACCAACACCATCTCCTCTCAAACCCTAGTTCATCTCTTCACTACAAGAAATATGTCAACTAGTGACCTTCTCGCAGTGACCCTCGAAGAATTGGTCATAGATCTAAGACCATTAGAGACCAATTGGTCAAAAGCTGTTCGGGGGTTCCAAACGCTAAACTATATCGACCATTTTGGTCAGAAAGGTCGTAATTTCCTTACATGAAATGGTCACAAAGCAGACAACACTGATCCGCTGCCTTATTTCTAGCTGGTCATGACCAATATAGATGGTCATAACCTTGTAAGTTGTGGTGGATTTCTATGACTAGGTGCACCTCATCAGTTTTGCCTATGTGTCATGTCCATGTGTCAATTTTTGCCCTAGGTTGTGAAGCAACCTATATTTCTGTCATTCCCAAAATTCCCAAAACAATTGCGCATTCTTTACTATCCAAATCATTGCCTCATGACAATATTCAATTCCATTTGCCTGGAAAATCTACCTCGGCAAATTTCCAAAGTTTTTGTTCAACTCAAACCGTTGTGAAGGAAGGACTAGCTAGGCATATCCTAATGAGCTGAATTTTTGCCACATCTTCTATATTCCCAAATGATTGCTCTCCACAAAATTTGAGCCCCATCTAACAATACATGTGAGTGTGGCTTCAACATTCATATTTTTGTCCAGTGTGGTACGTTGCAAAGCAAGTGACACCTAGGCTCCTCCATTTGAGCTGCAAATTTTCCAAGATAGTGTCCTTAGTAGATGATCATCCTCAGCCAAAACTCAGGCCCATTGGCCATGTGCATTTCCCGTACCACTAATCAAACACTTGGGTGCTAATGCATGTTTGAGCATTGTTCGGTCTCCTTGTGCGATTCTTCTATTGTTATTTTCTTCCAAGCATCTACCTGGGGAGTACCAAACCTACTAGACATGCCTAGGCTTCCCAGAACGCATGGCAACGCCACGGTCACGCGGTGACCATGCGGCGGTCATGCGAGTCTACGCGTTTTGGAGTTGGGGCCCTGGGCCACCGTCCAAACCTCAACGTATCACCACCAAACCATGTATTTATGCTTAAATAGAGCAAACTATAAGGCAGCTGCAGTTCAAATTTGACCCGCTTCCTACTGAATCGGCGGAAATTTGTCTTTTTCACCAGCGATGGAGCAAAGCTTTTGACACCCAACCATTTTGTCAATTGTGAATTAAATATGGCCTAGTATTTTAGAAAATTGATTTGGTCCAATATTGCAACAAATATATGGTAGGTCCTTCACAAAAAAAAACTCATTCCGGCACTCGGAAAATGGAAAATGAATTTTCCGTGCAAAGAAAATAAAAACTCCCTTAGGAAATATTGTTTGGAATTCCAATATGCACTCTTGTGCACAATATGAGATCATTTGAACAAACTATGCCATGAATGTGGCCATAAGATTGATTATTTGGCTTGAAAGCCATGAATCCTCACGCATGATAGCTCATTTCTGAGAACACTTTTTTAAAATAATTGTCGTATTACAAGTTTATTATTTTTCCTGGAAACTTGGTCACATATAATGACACAATGCGAAGGTTTCCCAATTTTTTGATTTTTTTTGAATTTTTTATGCCCGTTTCAAAATGCGGTCAAAACGGCGGGCTTGACCGTTCCTAGCTAGTGGTTGAATCTTGGAATTTTTTTGGTGTTTCTATGATTAAATAGATACTTTTTTACCTATAAATGATTTTTGGAAAAAATAAATAGCAAACTATGAGGCAGCCGCAGTTCAAATTTGACCCGCTTCCTACTGAATCGGCGGAAATTTGTCTTTTTCACCAGAGGTGTATCAAAACTTTTGAAACCAAACCATTTGGTCAATTGTGCATTAAATATTGCCTAGTATTTTATAAAAATGATTTGGTCCAATTTTGCAACAATTATTTGGTAGGTCCTTCACAAAAAAACCTCATTTGCGGCACTCGAGAAATGGAAAATGATTTTTTCGTCCAAAGAAATGAAAACTCCCTTAGGGAACATTGTTTGGAATTCCAAGATGCACCCTCGTGCACAATATTAGATCATTTGAACAAATTATTCCATGAATGTGGCCATAAGATTGATCATTTGAGTTGAAAGCCATGAATCTTCACACATGATAGCTCATTTTTGAGAACACTTTTTTAAAAGAATTGACGTATTACAAGTTTATTATTTTTCCCGGTAACTTGGTCACATATAATGACACAATGCGAAGGTTTTCCCATTTTTTGATTTTTTTGAATTTTTTATGCCCGTTTCAACATGCGGTCAAAACGGCGGGCTTGACCGTTCCTAGCTAGTGGTTGAATCTTGGAACTTTTTTGGTGTTTATCTGATTAAATAGATACTTTTGTACCTAGAAATGATTTTTGGAAAAAATAAATAGCAAACTATGAGGCAGCGGCAGTTCAAATTTGACCCCCTTCGTGCTGAATCGGCGGAAATTTGACTTTTTCACCAGAGGTGGATCAAAACTTTTGACACCAAACTATTTGGTCAATTGTGCATTAAATATGGCCTAGTATTTTATAAAATTGATATGGTCCAATTTTGCAACAATTATTTGGTAGGTCCTTAAAAAAACCTTATTTGGGGCACTCAAAAAATGGAAAATGATTTTTTCGTCCAAAGAAAATGAAAACTCCCTTAGGAAACATTGTGTGGAATTCCAAGATGCACCCTTGTGCATAATATGATATCTTTGAACAAACTATGGCATGAATGTGGCCATAAGATTGATCATTTGGGTTGAAAGCCATGAATCTTCACACATGGTAGCTCATTTCTGAGAACACTTTTTTAAAAGAATTGCCGTATTACAAGTTTATTATTTTTCCTGGTAACTTGATCACATATAATGACACAATGCGAAGGTTTTCCAATTTTTTGATTTTTTGAATTTTTTATGCCCGTTTCAACATGCGGTCAAAACGGCGGGCTTGACCGTTCCTAGCTAGTGGTTGAATCTTGGAATTTTTTTGGTGTTTATCTGATTAAATAGATACTTTTGTACCTAGAAATGATTTTTGGAAAAAATAAATAGCAAACTACGAGGCAGCCGCAGTTCAAATTTGACCCGCTTCCTACTGAATCGGCGGAAATTTGTCTTTTTCACCAGAGGTGGATCAAAAAACTTTTGACACCCAACAATTTGGTCAATTGTGCATTAAATATGACCTAATTGTTTAGAAAAATGACTTGGTCCAATTTTACAACAAATATATGGTAGGTCCTTAAAAAAACTCATTTTGTGCACTCGAAAAATGAAAAATGGTTTTTCCGTCAATTTGACGAAAGTGGATCAAAAACATTTTACATAAAATCATTTGGTCAATTATACATAAAATTTGGTCTAATACATAGAGTTGGTAGGTTCGTCAAAACAAAACTATTTTTTATACTTCAAAAATGAAAAATGCTTTTCTCCTGCAAAAGAACTTATTTTTAATCAATTACGACCTATTTATATGGTCATAACGTCATCAAGGCCTTTATTGCATTCTGATTGGTCCACGAGCACCTCGCGCGGATCATGCATCGACCACCGTTGGATAGGCCCGGATCCGACGGCAGCCCTCTTCCCCCACCCCCTCTACCCCTTATCCCTCTCATCCCCCTCCCAAATCAGCGCAGCTCCCTCTCACCCCTCGTCTAAACCCTAGTCGCGCCCTCCTCCGTGCGCCGCCGCCCCCATCGGTTCCGCCCAACACCGCCGTCCCCTTCCACTCGCTCTCCTCCATGAGCCGGATCCCCACCTACTCCGGCTCCCCTTCCACTCACTCTCCGGTGAAGGCCGAGATGGACGTTCTACGGCCTCGGCTCCCGGATTCCGCACACCCACTCCGCTCCATCTTCTTTGATCTGATTCGATCTCGGCTTCCTCCCCAAGCCAGGCGACGCGAGACCAGCTCCGCCTCCCGCTCCGGCCATGGCGGCGACCATCCAGTCCGTGAAGGCCGCCAGATCTTCGACAGCCGCGGCAATCCACCGTCGAGGTACGGACACGCCCCCATCCCCCATCCCCCATCCCCCGTCTCCTCGATCTGTGCGCCGTCGGTCCGGTTCGTCTCGATCTGGTAGCGGTAGCGGCTAGCGGGTGCCGCGCTCGTGTGTGGCAGCGGCTTGGCATCGATTGCGCGGCCGATCTGGTCTGGTAGGGGTCCGAGGGGCGCTGTCTGGGGTTTCTGAATTCCCCTCGGCTATATTTTTGGGGGGTTTAGGTTATGCCATATGGATTCCGCGCGAGGTGGCGTTTTGTTCGCTCAGATGCTGTGGCGCGTGCGATTTTCGCCTTGCCTGCTCTGGCATCTATTTTTTGGTTGTATCCACAGATCGGTTGGTTCGTTATGCTTATGCTCGGCTTGTGCTTGCTGAAAGGCGCTGCCAATCTGGGGCTTCCAGACTTGTCACTGACGAGTTGTTCGCCTGCAACCAGAGCTGTCTACTGCCGTGAAGAATCCCAGCAACGAGTATTTACATGTACAGGCTGGAATTATCTAGACAAGTGCATGTACGTAGAGGCTAGCAGCCTATAGTACTACAGTAGCAGTTTACTTATCACGGAGTGCTACATGCATGGAAGCATCTTACTTCTCTCAAAAGTATTGTGATGTGTGCTGTAGAAAAGAGTGAACATTTTTTTTTGCATGTGAAGAAAAGAGTGTATACATGGCAATACTGCTGGTCGCTGAGAGAAATACTCAAAAAAACCAGTAGAATTTTTGTATTTAGATTTTACTTTATTTTTCTTAACATGATGTTAAGTTATTTAACATGCTGTGAGGTCAATGATACACAAATGAAATAGATTTTACAAGAAACCTCTGACTAAAAGAAGTGAAAATTACTGCATCAAACTAATTTACACCCAGCGGTGCATGAACTGGTGGGTCATTTTGTTCTTACATCAATCACTGTTTTACTTTCAACCTTTATAATCAAGTTTTGCCTCCCTTCATGTCTAGTGAAGTGACACAATGTTCCTGTCATAATTATTGTCTGAAGCTAATCTTGTCTGAATCATCTCTCTTTTGTAGGTGTCTATGAAGCTTTGGAGCTGCGGGACGGTGGATCTGCCTACTTGGGCTAGGGTGTTTCCAAGGTTTACATTCGTTTGACTGAATTATATACCACCGTAGAATTCTACACCATGTGGTGGACTTAAGTATCTTAGTGACTTCATTTGATGTGTGTATTTCTGTTAATTTTAAGCTTCTGTTGCTCTGAAAATGTACCTCACTGACCATTTGTCTATTTATTGTGTACTTCTTGGATGAGGATGTGACTAGTGATGCGACGCGCCAAGAAGTAGTAGGGGAAGGGGGTCTCCTGCTCGAGGAGGCGGAGTAGGGGCGTGCCCGGCTGGCAGCCCTGTCCTGCTCGTGGGGGAGGGGCAGGAGGGGTCTGCTCCCCTGCTTCCATTGCGACCGTGGCAGGTAGCTCCTCCATCTCGCTCCCCCTCTTCCTCTGCTCACTACTTCTGCTGCGAAGTTGACGAATATGTGATGCACTTGTCCCAAGGAATTTTAGAGGGATCTGTATGAACAAGTCATGTTTTTATTTTATTTTATTTAGCTTGTTAGTTATCAAACAGAGAGAGAAGATGAGCTCCTGCTTGGATTTTTTTCTGCCAACACATGATTTGTATGTATGCAATTATCATCTTGCGTGTGCGAGCTGGTTCCTTGCTTGGGCATCGCGTCGATGACCAAGTGTTAGTGCCGATTTGTTGTGGTGGTGCTCATCTGGCCAATGATTTCTTGCTGATAATTAGGTGCTAAAGAATGCTACAGATATATATGTTCAATACACTAGTCATGCTCCTGCATACATGTTTTGTTGGACGAAAAACTGTACAATGATCTGCTCCTTGGGATATTAATTCTTATGATATATCTTGTAATTTACTTTATTGTAAAAGTTAAACCCACTGCACGTGTTGAGCAAAAATTGTTTTAGTTTGTCATACATAATTGCCTATGCTTGTTGGTAGCTATTAAGTGTATAATTCATCATGGAAGCATATGAATGTGATGGACATCATCAGATTACATTTATGTTCTGAGCTTAAAATATTTAAACTCGGTGTTTAGATTCTGTATCTGTAATCATAAGGTTCACTTGTAGTCTGGTCGTACTTAGACATATTATTGTTTGAGTTAAGTTCACCGAACAATACTTAAAATTTCAGGAATCAATGATGCCGACCTCATTGCTGGGCACTGTGCTTTTGGTGTATAATATGGCTGGGAGAAAACACACAGTTCCCTGCTGGTTTATTACATATCAGCCAGTACTTTACGGAGTAGTATATAATGACGTCTTACTGTAGTATGGCTGAGGCAGTGACCAGCTTGGTAGTTAGTACTAGCTAAGAAAATTCATGATGCTGGCTGGGAGCAAAAAGTTTATAGGCTTAGTTGTTGTATGGGGATATATGCATAGATATGTAACATGTGGGTTCCAAGCATGCTTCCGAGAAAAAGTAAAATTATATATACAATTTAAACATTGTACATCTACCGTTCTTGTGGAATGCAAGTTATTTTAGGTGTGTGTTCTGACTTCTGACTGCTCACTAGATGGATACATGCAGCTAGCTAGCAACCTAGCAGTAATAGTAAGAATACATGTGACTAATTCCCTCCCTATACCTTGTGATTGATTCCAGGTATATACAGATGGCATCTCTGTCTGGCAACATATGCACCTGATTACATTCTGGTGCATATAGTATACTTGAACAGTGTAAACATATAGTATACTTGAACAGTGTAAACATATGGTATACTTGAACAGTGTAAACATATTCTGATCTGAATCTTGTTTTGAAACTACTGTATTTCGTAGTGATGCATGAGATCTAAGAAGACATATAGACAAAGCAGTTTGAACTATTTCATTTGAGGGTACTGCTTAGTTTCAGTGACATCCTCAGCCACAGAACTGTATCTGATGAAATGACATAGTACTACATTTGTATGTTAGACTTACAATTAATGTGCTACATTTAGATCGACCACTTCACATTGCTTCATGACTTTGTAGATTTATTTGTATACGCCTCTACCATGTTGATTTATTTTGCTTTGTTTGCAATTTCCAACTATGCGTATCTCTTGCAACTTGCAAGATTTATATTATTTATGTTCTTGTCTTGTTTCCTTCTTGATTTGTCCATATATGCCTGACCTGTCCTGTTTCTCAACTATTCAGATATAGGTCTTTGTGAAGACTCTCACCGGGAAGACCATCACACATTTGAGGTCGAGTCCTCCGATAGAATTGACAATGTCAAGGCAAAGATCCAGGACAATGAGTGGCCCGTCCGCTGGTGCTGCTGATCCTGCTTGGATGGACATGCTGCCTCTTCCACGTCGGCCACATGACATCCATGGTGAGCTCTCTGCTGATCCTTCTTGTTCTCTGCTCTGCTTTCAACTGAACTTATTTCAGTTGGCAACTGTATACTGAATTTGAGAGTATGGGTGCTTGCTTGTGAATTGTGATGTTGTTCCCATTAGATTAGATTAGGTTAATTACAGCCACAAGTATTGTAGCTTCTGTCCAAGTGCACTTCATCTTGTGTGTCATCTGCAAGGCAATCAAGTTAATTAGATGTTGCTCTTTTCATGTTCTGCTTCATGCAGACTGCTGGTGGACGTGGTGGTGATCCCCCTGTTGAAGGAGACGAGGTGGCGCGCCTCCTGTGAGGAGGTAGAGGATATGAGCTGGGCTGTTGTCTGGTCGAGGAAGAAAGTCGCTGTCTTTACTGGCGAAACAAACTGCTGCGGCAGCCATGCTTGTGCGCTTATGATGTGCCTCTAGTTTAGTTTGTCGGTTTCTGTGAACCGTTCTCTGTGACGTATGATGTATTGCTGCTGTTAGCTGTAAATGTGTTGTATGATGAGTTGACTTGATGGTTCGTTTGAGGCTGTCTTGTGAAGGTTACTGTTAGTTAACATGAGTTAAACAAATACATACACTTGCTGCTGTTAGCTATAAACATGAGTTGACTTGATGGTTCGTTTGAGGCTGTCTTGTGAAGGTTACTGCTAGTTAACATGAGTTAAACTATTACATGCACTGGGATCCATTTGACTAGTGGACCCATTTAATAAAAAAGAAAAATGAAACTGTTTAGACAAAAAGGCCATAGCCCAACAATAAAAAAGGCTGCAACGTTGGGCTTGGCCCATGAAGTCGACCAAAAATTGACAGAAAAAATAAAAAGACTGAATTGTTGGGCTGGGCCCATCTAAAGTAGTGAAATGGACCAGGTTGATTCTTATCAACGACCTTTTCATTTGGTCGCAATTTTGCCATGTTAGATTGCCACGTCGGATCCGACGCGGCCTGGGCAGAGAGCTAGCGACCAAAACAGAAGGTCATAGAATCAACGACCTTTTGTTTTGGTTGTGGAATTCCACGACCTTCTCTCAGAGAAGGTCTTTAATTTTAGTTTACGACCGCCAGCTTTTGACCATCTGTTTTTGGTCAAAAAAAGGTCGCAAATGAAAATCAATGACCTTTCAGTGACCAATAGTGAGGGTCGCAAGTTGACATATTTCTTGTAGTGCCTGTATCCAATTCTTGTCTCTAAGTTTGAGATTGGTACATGTAGGTTGCTAGTAGTGTTGATTACTCCTTGTAGTTGATGCTAGTTGGTTTATTTGGTGGAAGATCATATGTTAAGATCATATATGCATATTAATACTCCTCTGATTATGAACATGAATATGCTTTGTGAGTAGTTACGTTTGTTCCCGAGGACATGGGAGAAGTCTTGCTATTAGTAGTCATGTGAATTTGTTACCTATAATTTCAGTGCTTGCAGAGAATACCTTGCTGAAAACTGCTTATCATTTCCTTCTGCTCCTCGTTGGGTTCGACACTCTTACTTATCGAAAGGACTACGATAGATCCCCTATACATGTGGGTCATCAATCAACTACGTTTTTAACATAATAAAATGTATCATTTTGTACTCGACGTGTTTTTTCTTACAACTTTTAATTATGCTACTAATGTAATATTGAATTAACTAATTAATGTGTGCAAACCAAATGGCTGGCTCAAATATATGTACAAATAGAGTTTGTGTTCCCTTTTCAGCTATGTGGTTTGTATCTAGGCATGTTTATAAATAGAATTTCCTAATAGAACACATATTAGTTGTATATTTAATAGCTTTCCGTTTCATATATTTTTAGGTGAAGAAATATTAAAGAACACAAACAGAAAGTGTGGTCCTGCAGTGCATCACGCTGCCGGCCTTTTGCATTCACGCTCTTGTTTCTCCGCTCGGATGTCCTGTTTTGCTGCCATTGTGCGGCATCACAATTGTTTTATTTTTTTTCTTAAAAATTAGATGTTTCAAGAGCCAATCTGTGCTTGAATGGTTAGGATGACAGTGATATTCCCAGCCAACCAGAGTTTAAGTTCTCAACTTGACTGGTGGTTGTATTTTCTTAGATTTATTTCAGCCTTCTACCGATGTGCATTCAGTGGGAGCAGACGTTCTCATTAACTACGAAGATTTATATGACGAATTTTTCAATTTAAAGATGACGTCTGATAGGGGTAGGATGCACGTGCGTTCATACGGGTGAGTGTGTGTACCTATGTACGAGCGTCTGCGTATGTTCGTGTTCAAAAAAAAGTAGATGTTTCTTTCTTTTTGGGTATATTGTAGGTTTAATTTTGTGTACAAACCTAAGTCTTTATTTCCCTTTTAGCACTATTGAATATAGCTATAACTATTTGAAGAATTTTTGTGGAGTTCATATAAAAATGAATATCTTTTTTTTCTTATTTCTTATTTCTATGTTTATATGAAAGGAGTCCGTATCAACAATCTACTGCGTTTCAGTTCTTTTCTTTTAAAGAAAAATGGATATTAAAAAAAAAGAAAAGTCAATGTGGGTTCCCAACTAAAAATAATTATGCTCGTCCGGCCGGACGGCCAGAGCCTAATTTTTTTAGCATATGGCCAGATCCTAATTGATTTTCTATATAAGCTTAATTTATTTGTTGTGCTAGAGCCGAGCATATGCATTGTTTTTTCCTGCTTTTTCTCAGAAGATTAGCGCCGCATGCTCCGTCTCAATCACGTACGTCCGGCAGAAGCTTTCCTTTTTATTCTATATTTTCTCAGATGATTAGCGTGACATGCTCGGTCTCCGTACGTCCGGCAGAGCTAAATTAATTGGCTATGGTTGATCCGGTACAAACACGGTACATGTTTTCATGTACATTATTTTTTATTTCTATATACAATGCATGTGTGCATACGTGCAGGACTTGCTGTCTAGGCCATCACGTCAGGATTACGGCGTGACTTGATTTCCCTATTGATAACTTTTTTTTTCTGTTTTTATTCTAAAGATCCGATTGCTTATATGCATCAAACGTGTCAACATGAAAGTTCAATAGTACTTGTACATATATTTTTCAACGTAACACAAAAATCTTTAAATCTTAGCCGTTGTTAATCTAATCAAACGGTGTAGAAAATATTAGCATATGTGGACGAACGTGATGGCTTATTTGTCTCTTGTCTTAAGTATATAATAGAATAATAGATAGATAGATAGATAGATAGATGCCTTTTCTCTCATAATTTGCAAGGTATACACCAAGAGGGAGAATTCCGGCAGCTGGAAATCTGGACCTGGAAAAGGTACGTCAGACCACCTATTCTGCACAACTCCAAATGAGCTGAAACTTTATGAAGATATTTTATGGAATATATCAGAATTACTGGAACAAATAACTACCAGGGGGGCCACTAGGTGGGCACAACCCACTTGGGCGTGCCAGGCCCCCCTGGCGCGCCCTGGTGGGTTGTGGCCTCCTCGACTCACCTCCGGTGCCCATCTTCTGGTATATATAGGTCATTTTGACCTAGAAAAAAATAACGAGAAGGCTTTCGGGACGGAGCGCCGCCGTCTCGAGGCGGAACTTGGGCAGGAGCACTTTTGCCCTCCGGCGGAGCGATTCTGCCAGGGGAACTTCCCTCCTGGAGGGGGAAATCATCGTCATCATCATCACCAACAACTCTCCCATCTTGGGGAGGGCAATCTCCATCAACATCTTCACCAGCACCATCCCATCTCAAACCCTAGTTCATCTCTTGTATTCAATCATGTTACCAGAACTATAGATTGGTGCTTGTGGGTGACTAGTAGTGTTGATTACATCTTGTAGTTGATTACTATATGGTTTATTTGGTGGAAGATTATATGTTCAGATCCATTATGCTATTTAATACTCCTCTAATCACTAACATGTTTATCATTTGTGAGTAGTTACTTTTTTTTCTTGAGGTCACGGGAGAAATCATGTTGCAAGTAATCATTTGAACTTGATATGTGTTCGATATTTTGATAGTATGTGTGTTGTGATTCCCTTAGTGGTGTCATGTGAACGTCGACTACATGACACTTCACCATATTTTGGGCCTAAGGGAATGCATTGTGGAGTAGCAATTAGATGGTGGGTTGTGAGAGTGACAGAAACTTAAACCCCAGTTTATGCGCTATTCCGTAAGGGACCGATTGGATCCTGAGTTTAATGCTATGGTTAGAATTTATTCTTAATACTTTTCTCGTAGTTGCGGATGCTTGCGGGAGGAAGTAGGAGGTTTGTTCAAGTAAGAACAGCACCTAAGCACCGGTCCATCCACATATCAAATTATCAAAGTAGCAAACACAAATCAAACCAACATGATGAAAGTGACTAGATGAAATTTCCGTGTACCCTCAAGAACGCGTTGCTTATCCTAAGAGACCGTTTTCGCTTGTCCTTTGCCTCAAAAGGATTGGGCTACCTTGCTGCATACTTGTTACTATTATCGTTACTTACTCGTTACAAATTATCTTGCTATCAAACTACTCACTACTTACAATTTCAGCACTTGCAGACATTACCTTACTGAAAACTACTTGTCATTTCCTTCTGTTCCTCGTTGGGTTCAACACTCTTACTTATCGAAAAGAGCTACAATTGATCCCCTATACTTGTGGGTCATCAAGGCTATTTTGTGGCGCCATTGCTGGGGAGTGAAGCGCACTTGGTAAGTGGAATTTGGTAAGAAAACATTTATACACTACTAGGGAAAACATTACCAGTAGCGCTGGTTTTTGAGCTACCAGTAGCGTGGGCTCCAGCGCTACTGCTACGGCGCTACAGCTATTTTGTAGCAGTAGCGCTTGTTTAGGCCAGTGCTACTAGTAAGTTCAGATACTAGTAGCGCGGCATTGGAAAGCGCTACTGGTAAATGAGCGTTGCCGGTAATATTTTGGCCCGCGCCACTGCTAAAATTTATGTTTTTTTTTCATATTTTGGCATTGTTCATGTTTAAACAGATATATCTTTTATACAATAACAACTCATCATGAACTAGTCAGTTTAAATAGCATATTCATTACCACTTGTCATCACCACCAAAAAATGTTCGTCAATGAGACATCATATAACAAGATGGTCACTAGTCATAATCACAACTCCTCATTATCATCATCAACTCTAACACATTGTAGCACATAATAACACATTCTAGCTACGACCTACTCCTCTCATAGGACCTACTCTACCCTCTCTTAGGTAAAATATCATAAAACAAGATAGGCATTTATTCTCTATTAAGGAAATTTGACTCTCCATAATAAAGAACGGAGATCGTCCTGTCTCCAAGTCTTGGCCTACGCACAATGTTGCTTCCAAGTAGCTCTCTACGATGGTCGAAACAGTTTTTGAAATCATTTACTATTATGGCTTCCTCGCTTTTAGAAATCTGGTATGGACAGGAGTGATGTGGATACTGCGGCTGACCTGGCCATGGTGGCTGTAAGCTCATAACATCAACGCGACCTCACGGCAACATCAGATGAGGCACACAATCCATCGGGATTTTCTGTTCAAAAACATAGTAATAACTTTGTAGTTAGCAATGTAGTTTAGTTTTAGAAGAATTTATGCAAAAGATGCATGGTTGTCGTAATAGTAGAAAATCTTACCATGCTATCTCCATTGATGTTACCGTAGTTCAACACGTGCACTAGTGGCACATATTGACCATAATGTGGAGGAGTTTGATAATAGCTATTGTAATTCTCTAGATCAGTAAAAAATGCGATAAGACCATCTTTCTCCTTAGAAGTTAATTGTGCTTCATCATTGTAGTAGTAGGTTCTGTCTACCATTTTCCGTACATTTTTTGAAGAATGAAAATAAGCTGTCAATGGAAATAAGCTGTCAAATATTTTAAAATAAACAATATAAATTACTTAATAAATATGTTTGAGAAACTCACACAGCGGTAGAACTGGAAGCGTGTCAACAAGGACCAAAATGGTCATATTCTTTTCGAAGGTGAGAAGCATACCCTCATGAAAATCATACGCCTTGCAAAGGGCTTCCCAATTCAGGCAACCAAAATTGGATAAGTTCACAGAATTGTATAGATTTATAGCAAAATCATAACCATGATGGGTCCTTAGTTCAATTATGTTTGTCTCCATGCTTTCATGATCATCAAAACCCATCTTCTCCAAGACATAGCGTCTTGCATGGCATGGGATAAGCTAGTCGAATTGTAAAAGACGGAAATTACACGTTGAAGAAGCAGGGAAGTCGTGCAAAAAATAAGAAAAAAACACTTTCCGTTGTTGCGTACCGTTTCAACATCGAAGGTCTCTTGGAGCTTGATGCTGAAGCGACGGCCTTCTACCAGGTGAGGCCTGTCGGACAGACCGCGCTCATCTTCGCAGTACTCGCACATAGCAAATTCCCTTTCGTCGTCAGACATTTCCTAATAGGTAATTAATAATCCATCATCAAATACATATCTAGTAGTTTGTAGCAAAGATCATCATATAACAACTAAAACACCTAAAATTTGTAGTTTGTAGTAGTTTGTAGCAAAGATCATCATCGAACCTAGTTTGTAGCAAAGATCATCACATAATCCATCATCGAATACATATATAGTAGTTTGTAGCACAAACCGCGCTCATCTTTTGCATCCAATAAGCAAATAACTAATAGGTAATTAATAATCCATCATCGAATACATATATAGTAGTTTGTAGCAAAGATCATCATATAATATCACTAATACATCTCGAATAATAGCTCCTCTAGGTTCAGTGGGCCGCGGTGGACACCCAAAGAGAATGAACCATCATAGGATCATAGCTCCGGTGAGATCCCCAAAGAATCTGCCAGGTATTGGAGAACCTGTCGTCCGCCAACGCAACCATGTAGCGCTGGACGTGCGCGTCCTCCTCCGTGACACAGTGATGTACCACCTGCGCGGGGGACTCAAGCCTCTGCACTGATGCAGGCCCACGTGACCGCCACCAAAGAAGCTCCGGGTCGACGACGGGCTGGCTCCTCACTAAGCTGCGCTCACCAGAAGGTAGCACAACCCAGTACCAGCCCGGCGGAGCCCAGTCCCGGACATGGCCCCTCGGCTCAAGCAGGAGTCCTCCGCTGAGTCGACGACGAGGATGCGGGATAGGCATCGCCAACGTCGAGAACAAAATGCTTAATTATGAAAACAAAATTAATAAACACTTAGCAAAATTCGGCATGACCTTTGCTAAAAGCAGGACATATCGAGCGCCTGAAATTTGCCAAAACGTAAACGAATCGACATTTCTGGCAAAACATAGGCCACTCGGATAAATATGACATGTCCAAAATGTGACATGTTCAAAATATGACATGTCCACTGCAAATTTGCATATAACAGGAAAAATTGCTTTAACTAAAAAAATAACAACAATTGCTTTAACTAAAGAAATACCTAGAATTTTGTCATCTACACCTTAAACAACTAAAACACCTAAAATTTTGTTAACTACACCTAAAACAACTAAAACACCTAAATCCCGCGCTGGCCGGGAAATCCCGCGCTACTGCTAACGTGCGCTTGCAGCGCTGGTGTTGTCCGGCGCTACTGCTAAATAGCAGTAGCGTGGGGTCTCTAACCAACGCTACTGCTAAATGTCTACCTATAAGCATTTTCCTAGTACTGATATAGTGTGCTGAAATTTATTGTCACTTGCTACTATGGAAAACAATCCTTTTTTGAGGGTTTTTTTGGGGTATCTTCACCTCGTCTCGAACCACAATTAGCTACCCCTCAACCTATTGCACCTACTGAAAATATTGAATATGAAATTCCTTCAGGTATGATAAAACAACTGCTAGCTAATCCTTATGCAGGAGATGGAACACAACATCTTGATATGCACTTGATATATGTAGAACAAATTTGTGGATCGTTTAAGTTTGCAGGTTTACCCGGAGATGAGGTGATGAAAAAGGTTTTCCCTTTATCTTTGAAGGGAAAAGCATTGGCATGGTACAGGCTATGCGATGATATTGGATCATGGAATTGGAATGGTTTGAAATTGGAGTTCCATCAAAAAAATTATCATATGCATCTAGTTCATCGTGATCGGAATTAGATATATAATTTTTGGCCTCGTGAAGGAGAAAGCATCGCTCTCTCTTGGGTGAAGCTTAAGTCAATGTTATATTCTTGCCCCAATCATGAGCTCTACAGAGAAATTATTATCCAGAATTTTTATGCTCCGCTTTCTCGTAATGATCAAACCATGCTTGATACTTCGTGTGCTGGTTCTTTTATGAACAAGACTATTGAATTCCGGTGGGATCTTTTGGAAAGAATTAAACGCAACTCTAAAGATTGGGAACTCGACGAATGTAAAGAGTCAGGTATTAAACTTAAGTATGATTGTGTTAAATCTTTTACGAATACCGATGCTTTTCAAAAGTTTAGCACTAAATATGGACTTGACTCTGAGATAGTAGCCTCCTTTTGTGAATCATTGTAACATCCCAAATTTCCAATTTGGTATGTTATACATAGATCATCATTGCATATCATGTTTTATTGCATTCTGACAAATCCTCGATAAATCCTAAGAAACTCAAGGACCCTTGGAGAGAGTTGGGGATTTTCTCGAATTTTCATATTTGATTTTCATCAAATAATAAGACGAGGATTGTGGTTTTAATTATTTTCTCTCCGGAAAAATATTTCATTTTAAAATAAATGAGAGGAGAAAATATGACTTCTCCAAAACAATTGAAATACTGGAGGAAAAATGTTAAAATCATTATTTGGAATTTATTTGGATTTTATTTGCAATTTTTATTGCATTAAAAATATTGCATGTTCTAAAAAATATTGCTTTTGATTTAAAAAAATGTTCACCCTATTCGAGATTTTCTAACTAGACGGGGAAAATTTATTTCATATTTTTCTGATTTTTATTTATTTTTCTGTGAATTATTTTCCGCGGAACTTATTAAAAAAAAACAGCGCGACGCCCGACCGGGCCGAAGCCCAGCCGAGCGCCGGCCCGCCTCGTGCCTCTCCTCTTCCCGCACGACGCCGAGCCGCCGCCGGAGTCCGCCCCGGCCACGCCGCCCCGGCCGCCCCCTTCCCCAAGCTTCGGACCCCCCTCCTTAAATAGCACCCCCCTCTCTCTTTCCCTCAACCCGCAAGCCGCCGCCGCCGCCGCACTCACCGCGGCCGCCACCGCCCGCATCCCGCGCGCCGCCGCCGCCGTAGACCGCGCCGTCGCCGCCCCTCGCCTCGCCGCACCCCCCCGAGCCCCGAGCCCCGCGCCCGAGCTCGGAGCCCCGCCCGAGCCCTCGCCGGAGTAGCCCGACGAGGTATTGCCCGATGCCGTTGACCTTTGCCGGTTTTCGTTTTAAAAAAACCCCTTCGTTTAAAAAAAACCCTAGATCGGTTTTTTTTGGTTTTATTATTTTTGCGAGCGTTCACCGAACCGTTCGTTTTAACGAACGCGTTCGTCGGTTTTTCTCAGTTAACGCACGTCTGTTATTTAACCGTTCGTCCGTTTTTTCTTTTTCGTCGGATTTTCTCGTTATTTTCTCAGATTCGATTTCTGATCGAATCTTCGATTCTGTTTAACTTCTCGCTCGTTTATCGGAATCAGGCGATTCAAGCACCTAGAGTTTCGTCTCGAAATTCTCTTTCTGTTTAACCTACTCAAACAAGTTTTTGCTACAGTAAAATTTGACCTAGATCCAGATTAGCAAACGAAGTTTCTTTCTTTCGCCGTTTGACTTTCGTTGCTTCTTTCGAGTTGATTCTTTTTGCAAACCGGAGTTCTTAAGTTGAACTTTCTGGTTGGATCTTTCATTCGAGTTTTACTTGTGCATTAGATGAGTACTGATTGTATGCTTGTTTGTTTGCGATAGAGTATCCGGAGTGTGCCGCTTGTTTCTTCGACTCGCTAGGTTTTGCGGATCATCAGCAAGGCAAGTAACACTTTGATCATACCCCGTTCATACCCAGTTTTATTGCATTAGATCTATTTCCTCAAACACTTGCATGATTAGGATCTATTTAAACTGTGGATTTTGGGAAGTAGTTGAGGTAGTACCTATTACCTGTTTCATTTATCAAACCCTTGGGAGTTACTTCTACGTTGCTATTATATTGGCATGCTATGCTCGTAGACGTGGATTGGGTTTGAGAGAAATTCATGACAGATGTGAGATGTTTATTAATGGTTCAACTTAAGGTGGCAACTAAAACTCACATCTGGGTGGATTGAGGCACCTGGAGAACCCAGTGTTGTCTGTATGTATAAGGTCCGCCACCCAGGCTCAAAGGGATCATGAGATTATTCATGCTAGTAACTTCCGTGTGCAGCCACAAGCTATTATGGGCTCTAGCATAGCTGAGTAGGTTACAGGATCTCTTGAAGAGGTGGACTAGCAGATGTAGGGGAAAGTAGTGTTACCGGTCCATCTAGAGTAAAGAGTGATTGTTTCTGAAAGACTGTGTCTCGGTCATCCGTTTCTCAAACATCATGTAGTGCGAGAATCAAGCGGAGGCGATCGAGTCTTGTGGGGAAAAGTGCGCAAACCTCTGCAGAGTGTACAATCTAATCATGGTTAGCCGTGTCCCCGGTTATGGACAACTTGAGTATCTAGTACCTGGATTATCATTTGAATCTCATCACTATGTTACTACTAATTAATTTTGTTGGGTTATTGATGATTTTTAATTGGGATTGAGATGCTGTCTACCATCTCAATGTTTCACAACCACCATGATAGTTAAATAAAATTTATTCCTTTGAAGTAGAATAAAATTGGCTTTTCGCAAAAACTGTAACCATAGAGCTTTCCACCAGCCATATATGCATGTAGTATAGCATTGTTATTGTTCATTGTTCTCTATGTGTTACATTGCCAGCATATTCTATGTGCTGACCCGTTTTCGGGCTGCAACGTTTCATGTTGCAGACTTTTCAGACGACGAGTAAGGTGCTTTAGGTCGTGGTCTTATACTCAGTGATGCCGCTGGAGTTGATGGACTCACTTATCTTCCAAGTCTTCCGCTGTTATCATTATTAGATGGCCTTATGCCATGCTTATCATACTTAATCTCTTTGGAGATATTCGATGTAATAAGTGTGTGATTGCTACTCTGTTATAAATCCTCCATTTGTACTGTGCGTGTCAGCATTACTGATCCAGGGATGACACTAGTGCACAGCAGCACAGGCCATTTGAGGTCTGGTCGCTACAAAGTTGGTATCAGAGCACACGCTGACTGTAGGACACGACCACTAAGCTTAAGCCCTAGAAACTTCTCTCTTCTCATTTCTGACCCCTCTCCACTTTCTATTCTTTTAGGAATGGCGAATGCAAGGAGCAAGTTCATGCAACCAGATGAAGACACGCCGTTTGGTCGACACTTGAAGGAAGTCACCAAGTACTTGAACATAGGAATACCAAGCATCACCGGAACCTACAACGCCACATTACCTGAAGAGGAGAGCTGGAAGATTCAAGTTCTCATTCCAGGAAGAACGTTTGTGCCAATTACGGAACCCATGAGATTGGTTTTCGAAGCACCAACTTGGAGTTTAGGGAAGAGCATGGCCGCACACATCGCCATGGGACGCATTGGAGAAGTCTATCACCAGGAGCTTAAGGATACAATTTATCAGATTTTTGGACGTCGAGACGCGCAATGGGAGATGATCAAGACCAAGAAGGATGGATCAATTGCAGCTTTCATCCAGGAGCAGAACCAACATATTCGACGCCAGGAGAATCAGATGTGCACGGACAAGGAAGAACTGAAGAAGGCATTCACGAAGATCATGGAACTCCAAGAAGAACTCAAGGCTACACGCGAAGATTACTTGGAGGAAATCAACGCACTAGTAGGGAAGATTGACGACCTGGAGAATAAGATTGGAGCATTCGTGGGAAATCCAGTGCCAAAAGCAGAAGTCGACGAATGCACTTGTCCGGATAACTACATCATCATCGACGACACCGACTCGGAACCAAGTGAAGACGACTGGATTGATGAAGCTGGAGCAGACATCATGGAGTCTTCAACGGATCAGAATTTTTAGTAGACCACCATATCAGTAGTAGTTTTCCCCCATTCAATAGTATAGTTCAAGCACCTTGTAACGCTAGTTAGATCGATTGTTTTGCCTTGTTTGAATTGATTGAGTGATATTGATTGAATTTGTCTCATGAGCATATGGGTAGTGTTTTCCCTCTAGACCTCATTCTATTCTTAACTCTCATCTTTTCTAAACCTATCAGATGCCTCCGAGACGCGACACCGGATTTGTTTTCCCGCCAGAGATCACCCAGTTGATTCAGCAACAGAATGCCCTGGTGCAAGTGTTAGTTCAGAACCAAGGCAACAACAACAACAACAACCCACCGCCACCACCACCTGTTGATCACTTAGCCCATTTCTTAAGGCTAAACCCGCCGGTGTTTTCCAGTAGCACCAAGCCGATTGTTGCAGATGATTGGCTCCGCAAAGTAGGAAGGGAGTTGACCACTGCAGGATGCACAGATGCGGAAAGAGTGCGTTTTGCCGCACATCAGCTTGATGGACCCGCAGCATCATGGTGGGAGAATTATACAGCCACGCACCCTATTGACACTGTCACATGGGACCAGTTTCAGCAAGCTTTCCGTACAGCTCATGTTTCAGCAGGAGCTATGGCTATGAAGAAGCGTGAGTTTCGTAACCTACGCCAAGGAGGACGCACCGTAGGTCAGTATGTGGAGGATTTCAGTAAGGTAGCACGTTATGCACCAGATGACGTGGCTACAGACGCTGCCAAGCAAGAGAAATTCTTGGAAGGACTGAATGATGAACTGAGTATGCAGTTGATGGTAGCAACCTTCAACAACTACCAGGAGCTGGTAGATAGAGCTCTCATGATTGAAGGAAAGCAACAGCAGATTGAAAACCGTAAGAGGAAGTATGGACAAGGGAAGTATAATTCCGGAGCTCAGCAGAAGCCACGATTTACCTCGAAGCCGGGAGGACAGTTTCAGCATACCCATGGAGGAGGTAGTTCGCACAACCATAATGGCTCCAAGAATGGTAATGGGAATGGAGGAGGAAACGGACAGAACCGCACCAACCCATCTACCCCAACCAAGAGAGATCTAAGTCACATTACTTGTTTCAAGTGCCAGAAGATGGGACATTATGCTACTGATTGTCCCGAAGCCCAAAATGGAAATGGCAATGGAAGCTCTGGGAAGAAGCCGAACCCGTTCAACAAAGGACATGTGAACCACGTGAGCGTGGAGGAGGTTGAAGCTCAGCCTGATGCAGTAATAGGTAAGTTTTTGGTTAAGTCATTTACTGCAACCGTTCTTTTCGATACTGGTGCATCGCATTCATACATATCAAGGGGATTCGTAAACAAGTTTAAGATGGCCACCCAAGTTCTCAAAAGCCCTATGTTAGTAACCTCGCCAGGAGCAGAGTATATGGCCCCCCAAGGATGTTTTCAGATACCGTTGGCCATTGGTAGGCATGTTTTCCCCTCAGACCTCATTGTTTTGGAATCGCAAGGTTTGGATGTGATTTTGGGAATGGATTGGCTATCGTTGTATGGAGGAAACATCGATTGTGCCAGCAAGACGATTTTGCTTACCACCCCAGAAGGAAAAAGGATCAAGTATGTATCCCGGCATATGCCGAAGAAGACTCAAGTGAATTCCTTATCAGGAGTTGTACAGGAGGAAGTACCAGTGGTGAAGGATTATCCGGATGTATTTCCAGAAGAGTTGCCAGGCATGCCACCAGATAGAGACATTGAGTTTTTGATTGAACTTTTGCCAGGCACAGGGCCAATATCTAAGAGACCGTACAGGATGCCCGCAAAGGATTTGGAGGAAATTAAGAAGCAGATCAAGGAGTTACTAGATAAAGGCTATATTCGCCCAAGTTCGTCACCTTGGGGATCACCAGTACTTCTAGTGGAGAAGAAAGATGGATCGCTGAGGATGGTTGTTGATTACTGAGGATTGAATGAAGTGACCATCAAAAACAAGTACCCACTGCCGATGATCAATGATTTGTTTGACCGCCTACAAGGAGCTAAAGTATTTTCCAAGATCGATCTACGACCAGGATACCATCAGTTAAAGATTCGAGAGCAGGATATATCCAAGACGGCATTTACCACCAGATATGGATTGTATGAGTATACCGTTATGTCATTTGGTCTGACTAACGCACCGGCCTATTTCATGAACCTGATGAACAAAGTGTTTATGGAGTTTTTGGATAAGTTCGTCGTGGTGTTCATTGATGATATTTTAATATTTTCCAAGGATGAAGAAGAGCATGAGGAGCATTTACGATTGGTACTTGAGAAGCTCAGAGAACATCAGTTATATGCCAAGTTCAGCAAATGTGAGTTTTGGCTGAAGGAAGTTGGATTCCTTAGACATGTCATTTCTGGAGAAGGAATAGCAGTACACCCTGCCAAGGTTGACATAGTGACAAGTTGGGAATCACCCACGACCGTTGGAGAAATCCGGAGTTTTCTTGGACTTGCAGGATACTACCGGAGATTCATCGAGAATTTCTCGAAGATTGCTAAGCCCATGACTGAGCTATTGAAGAAGGACACCAAAGTCAATTGGACTGAGGAATGTGAAGCTAGTTTCCAAGAGCTGAAGAAACGATTGGTTACCTCACCAGTGCTGATTCTGCCAGATCAGCGCAAGGATTATGAAGTTTATTGCGACGCTTCTCGTCGAGGACTTGGAGCAGTGCTTATGCAGGAAGGAAGAGTTGTGTCATATGCTTCACGACAACTTAAACCCCATGAGAAGAATTATGCTACGCATGATTTGGAATTAGCAGCCGTGGTGCATGCATTGAAGACATGGAGACATTTTCTCATCGGAAACCATTGTGAGGTGTACACGGATCACAAGAGTTTGAAGTACATTTTCACGCAGAAGGAGTTAAATCTCAGACAGAGAAGATGGTTGGAGCTCATTAAAGATTATGATATGAGATTGCATTATCACCCTGGAAAGACTAACGTAGTAGCAGACGCGTTGAGCCGCAAGAGTCATATCAACACCCTCATGACCGGAGAGTTACCTCAGGAGTTAGCCGAGGACCTACGCGAGCTATGTTTGGAGATAGTCCCAAGAGGCTATTTAGCGACGTTGGAGATTCAGTCTACCTTGATGGAAAGGATCAGAGAAGCTCAGAAGTCAGACAAGGAGATTGAAGAGATAAAGGAGAAGATGAGCAAAGGAAAAGCCAAGGGATTTCGTGAGGATGAGCACGATACCTTATGGTTCGAGGACCGCGTATATGTGCCAAATGATCCGGAGATCAGGAAGTTGATTTTGCAAGAAGCCCATGATTCACCGTACTCGATTCACCCAGGGAATACCAAGATGTATTTGGATTTGAAGAATACTTTCTGGTGGACCGGAATGAAGAAGGATATTGCGGAGTATGTAGCAGTTTGTGATGTATGTCAGAGAGTGAAGGCAGAGCATCAGAAGCCAGCAGGATTGCTACAGCCATTGCCGATACCCGAATGGAAGTGGGATAAAATAGGCATGGATTTTATCACAGGATTACCCAGGACTCATTCAGGCTATGACTCGATATGGGTTGTAGTCGACCGTTTGACGAAAGTGGCTCATTTCATTCCAGTGAAGACCACTTACACCGGTGCTAAGTTGGCAAAGATATACATGACCAGGATCGTATGTTTGCATGGAGTTCCGAGGACCATTGTATCAGACAGAGGAACCCAATTTACCTCGAAATTTTGGAAGCAGCTACGTGAAACATTGGGAACCAGGTTGGAATTTAGTACAGCTTTCCACCCACAGACAGATGGACAGACCGAAAGAGTCAACCAGATTTTGGAGGACATGTTGAGAGCATGTGCACTAGATTATGGATCTAGTTGGGACGACAATTTGCCATATGCGGAGTTTTCTTATAACAACAGTTATCAAACCAGTTTGAAGATGGCCCCTTTTGAAGCTTTGTACGGAAGGAGGTGTAGAACACCATTGTTATGGGACGAAGTTGGAGACCGTCAGTTGTTTGGACCAGATTTGATTAAGGAGTCTGAACAGAAAGTGAGGTTGATTCGCGATAGGCTCAAAGTAGCCCAGTCCAGGCAGAAGAGTTATGCTGATTCTAAACGAAAGGAGACCGTTCACGAAGTCGGAGACATAGTGTATCTTCGAGTATCACCACTTCGAGGAGTGAAGCGTTTTGGAGTTAAAGGAAAGTTAGCGTCCCGTTTTATCGGACCATACAGAGTATTGGAACGTATGGGAGAAGTTGCATACAAGCTGGAATTGCCCGAAGGATTGTCTGGAGTTCATGATGTATTTCACGTTTCGCAGTTGAAGAAGTGCCACGCAGAGATGGCCGAGATACCACTGAGAGATATTGTGCCACTGGAAGCGATTCAGTTGGAAAGAGATTTGAATTATGAGGAGAAACCAGTTAAGATTCTCGAGTATGCCAGCCGAGTTACCCGCAGCAAGGTTATCAAGTTTTGCAAAGTCCAGTGGAGTCACCACACGGAGGATGAAGCCACCTGGGAGCGAGAGGAAGATCTACGGAAAGACCACTCCCACCTGTTTTCTAGCCAACCCGAATCTCGAGGACGACATTCATCTTAAGGGGGGTAGGTTTGTAACATCCCAAATTTCCAATTTGGTATGTTATAAATAGATCATCATTGCATATCATGTTTTATTGCATTCTGACAAATCCTCGATAAATCCTAAGCAACTCAAGGACCCTCGGAGAGAGTTGGGGATTTTCTCGAATTTTCATATTTGATTTTCATCAAATAATAAGACGAAGATTGTGGTTTTAATTATTTTCTCTCCGGAAAAATATTTCATTTTAAAATAAATGAGAGGAGAAAATATGACTTCTCCAAAACAATTGAAATACTGGAGGAAAAATGTTAAAATCATTATTTGGAATTTATTTGCAATTTTTATTGCATTAAAAATATTGCATGTTTTCAAAATTATTTCTTTTTATTTAAAAAAATGTTCACCCTATTCTAGATTTTCTAACTAGACGGGGAAAATTTATTTCATATTTTACCCATTTTTATTTATTTTTCTGTGAATTATTTTCCGCAGAACTTATTTAAAAAAAATAACTGCGCGACGCCCGACCGGGCCGAAGGCCAGCCGAGCGCCGGGCCGCCTCGCGCCTCTCCTCTTCCCGCACGACGCCGAGCCACCGCCGGAGTCCGCCCCGGCCACGCCGCCCCGGCCGCCCCCTTCCCCAAGCTTCGGACCCCCCTCCTTAAATAGCACCCCCACCTCTCTCGCTCCCTCAACCCGCAAGCCGCCGCCGCCGCACTCACCGCCGCCGCCGCCGCCCGCATCCCGCGCGCCGTAGCGCGCGCCGCCGCCGCCGGAGCCGCCGCCCCTCGCCTCGCCGCACCCCCCGAGCCCCGAGTCCCGCGCCCGAGCCCGGAGCCCCGCCGGAGCCCTCGCCGGAGTAGCCCGACGAGGTATTGCCCGATGCCGTTGACCTTTGCCGGTTTTCGTTTTAAAAAAAAAACCTTCGTTTAAAAAAAACCCTAGATCGGTTTTTTTCGGTTTTATTATTTTTGCGAGCGTTCACCGAACCGTTCGTTTTAACGAACGCGTTCGTCGGTTTTTCTCTGTTAATGAACGTCCGTTATTTAACCGTTCGTCCGTTTTTTCTTTTTCGTCGGATTTCTCGTTATTTTCTCAGATTCGATTTCTGATCGAATCTTCGATTCTGTTTAACTTCTCGCTCGTTTATCGGAATCAGGCGATTCAAGCGCCTAGAGTTTCGTCTCGAAATTCTCTTTCCGTTTAACCTACTCAAACAAGTTTTTGCTACAGTAAAATTTGACCTAGATCCAGATTAGCAAACGAAGTTTCTTTCTTTCGCCGTTTGACTTTCGTTGCTTCTTTCGAGTTGATTCTTTTTGCAAACCGGAGTTCTTAAGTTGAACTTTCTGGTTGGATCTTTCATTCGAGTTTTACTTGTGCATTAGATGAGTACTGATTGTATGCTTGTTTGTTTGCGATAGAGTACCCGGAGTGTGCCGCTTGTTTCTTCGACTCGCTAGGTTTTGCGGATCATCAGCAAGGCAAGTAACACTTTGATCATACCCCGTTCATACCCAGTTTTATTGCATTAGATCTATTTCCTCAAACACTTGCATGATTAGGATCTATTTAAACTGTGGGTTTTGGGAAGTAGTTGAGGTAGTACCTATTACCTGTTTCATTTATCAAACCCTTGGGAGTTACTTCTACGTTGCTATTATATTGGCATGCTATGCTCGTAGACGTGGATTGGGTTTGAGAGAAATTCATGACAGATGTGAGATGTTTATTAATGGTTCAACTTAAGGTGGCAACTAAAACTCACATCTGGGTGGATTGAGGCACCTGGAGAACCCAGTGTTGTCTGTATGTATAAGGTCCGCCACCCAGGCTCAAAGGGATCATAAGATTATTCATGCTAGTAACTTCCGTGTGCAGCCACAAGCTATTATGGGCTCTAGCATAGCTGAGTAGGTTACAGGATCTCTTGAAGAGGTGGACTAGCAGATGTAGGGGAAAGTAGGTGTACCGGTCCATCCAGAGTAAAGAGTGATTGTTTCTGAAAGACTGTGTCTCGGTCATCCGTTTCTCAAACATCATGTAGTGCGAGAATCAAGCGGAGGCGATCGAGTCTTGTGGGGAAAAGTGCGCAAACCTCTGCAGAGTGTACAATCTAATCATGGTTAGCCGTGTCCCCGGTTATGGACAACTTGAGTATCTAGTACCTGGATTATCATTTGAATCTCATCACTATGTTACTACTAATTAATTTTGTTGGGTTATTGATGATTTTTAATTGGGATTGAGATGCTGTCAACCATCTCAATGTTTCACAACCACCATGATAGTTAAATAAAATTTATTCCTTTGAAGTAGGATAAAATTGGCTTTTCGCAAAAACTTTAACAATAGAGCTTTCCACCAGCCATATATGCATGTAGTATAGCATTGTTATTGTTCATTGTTCTCTATGTGTTACATTGCCAGCATATTCTATGTGCTGACCCGTTTTCGGGCTGCAATGTTTCATGTTGCAGACTTTTCAGACGACGAGTAAGGTGCTTTAGGTCGTGGTCTTATACTCAGTGATGCCGCTGGAGTTGATGGACTCACTTATCTTCCAAGTCTTCCGCTGTTATCGTTATTAGATGGCCTTAAGCCATGCTTATCATACTTAATCTCTTTGGAGATATTCGATGTAATAAGTGTGTGATTGCTACTCTGTTATAAATCCTCCATTTGTACTGTGCGTGTCAGCATTACTGATCCAGGGATGACACTGGTGCACAGCAGCACAGGCCATTTGAGGTCTGGTCGCTACAATCATTTGCTACTCATGTTAAAATTTTCTTTGAACAACGTCCTCTACTTAAACACAATTTGCCTATTGAAACTCTTGGAGGTCCTCCTCCACCTAAAGGTGATCCTGTGTTTGAATTAAAACAATTGCGAGACACTTTGAAATATGCTTATCTTCATGAAAAGAAAATATATCTTGTTATTATTAGTGCTAACCTTTCAGAACATGAAGAAGAAAGATTATTGAAAGTTCTTAGGAAGCACCAAGCTACTATTGGATATACTCTTAATGATTGAAAGGGCATCAGTCCCACTCTATGTTAGCACAAAATTAATATGGAACCTGATGCTAAACCAGTTGTTGATCACCAACGTGAGTTAAATCCGAAGATGAAAGAGGTGGTAAGAACGGAAATATTAAAACTTCTGGAAGCAAGTATAATCTATCCCATAACTGATAGTAGATGGGTAAGTCCTATTCATTGTGTCCCTAAGAAAGGAGGTATTACTTTTGTTCCTAATGATAAGAATGAACTTATTCCACAAAGAATTGTTACACGCTATAAAATGGTAATTGATTTTAGAAAATTAAATAAAGCAACTAGAAAGGATCATTACCCTTTGCCTTTTATTGATCAAATGCTTGGAAGATTATCTAAACACACACATTTCTTCTTCCTTGATGGATATTTTGGCTTTTCACAAATACTTGTTTCTCAACCTGATCAAGAAAAGACCAGTTTTACTTGTCCTTTTGGTACCTATGCTTATAGACATATGCCTTTTGGTTTATGTAATGCACCTGCTACATTTCAAAGATGTATGATGGCTATATTCTCTGACTTTTGTGAAAAGATTGTTGAGGTTTTCATGGATGACTTTTCTGTTTATGGGAAGTCTTTTGATGATTGTTTAAGCAATCTTGACCGAGTTTTGCAGAGATGTGAACAAACAAATCTTGTCTTGAATTGGGAGAAGTGCCACTTTATGGTTAATGAAGGCATTGTCTTGGGTCATAAAATTTCTGAAAGAGGTATTGAAGTGGACCAAGCAAAGGTTGATGAAATTGAGAAAATGCCATGTCCTTAGGACATCAATGGTATTCTTAGTTTCCTAGGTCATGTTGGTTTCTATAGGAGATTTATCAAAGACTTCTCTAAAATTTCTAGGCCTCTCACGAACCTTTTGCAAAAGGATATCCCTTTTGTTTTTGATGGTGATTGTCTTGAAGCCTTTGAAACACTCAAGAAAGCCTTAATTTTTGGACCTATTGTTCAACCACCTGATTGGAACTTGACTTTTGAAATTATGTGTGATGCTAGTGATTATGCCGTTGGTGCTGTTCTAGGACAAAGAGTTGATAAGAAATTGAATGTTATTCATTATGCTAGTAAAATTCTAGATAGTGCTCAAAGAAATTATGCTACTACTGAAAAAGAATTCTTAGCAGTGGTGTTTGCTTGTGATAAATTTAGACCTTATATTGTTGATTCCAAAGTAACTGTTCACACAGACCATGCTGCTATTAAATATCTTATGGAAAAGAAAGATGCTAAACCTAGACTTATTTGTTGGGTTCTCATGTTACAAGAATTTGATCTACATATCATTGATAGATAAGGAGCTGAGAACCCCGTATCTGATAACTTGTCTAGGCTTGAAAATGTGCTTGAAGACCCACTACCTATTGATGATAGTTTTCCTGATGAGCAGTTAGCTGCAATAAATGTTGCTAATAGTACTCCTTGGTATGCTGACTATGCTAATTACATTGTTGCTAAATATTTACCACCTAGCTTTACATACCAACAAAAGAAAAAATTCTTCTATGATTTAATGCATTACTTTTGGGATGACCCACATCTTTATAAAGGAGTAGATGGTATTATTAGACGTTGTGTACCTGAGCATGAACAGGGACAAATCCTATGGAAATGTCACTCCGAAGCTTATGGAGGGCATCATGCTGGAGATAGAACTGCTCATAAGGTATTGCAATCTGGATTTTACTGGCCTACTCTCTTCAAGGATGCCCGTAAGTACGTCTCATCTTGTGATGAATGTCAAAGAATAGGTAATATCGGTAAGCATCAAGAAATGCCTACGAATTATTCACTTGATGTTGAACCATTTGATGTTTGGGGATTTGATTACATGGGACCTTTTCCTTCCTCTAATAGGTATACACATATTTTGGTTGCTGTTGATTACGTTACTAAATGGGTAGAAGCTATTCCAACTAGTAGTGCTGATCACAACACCTCTATTAAAGTGCTTAAGGAAGTTATTTTCCCAAGGTTTGGAGTCCCTAGATATTTAATGACTCATGGAGGTTCACACTTTATTCATGGTGCTTTCCGTAAAATGCTTGCCAAGTATGATGTTAACCATAGAATGGCATCACCCTATCATCCTCAGTCTAGTGGTCAAGTTGAACTTAGCAATAGAGAAATAAAATTAATTTTGCAAAAAACTATCAATAGGTCCAGGAAGAATTGGTCTAAGATATTAGATGATGCACTTTGGGCTTATAGAACAGCATATAAAAATCCTATGGATAAGTCTCCTTATAAAATGGTTTATGGAAAAGCTTGTCATTTACCTCTTGAGTTAGAACATAAAGCATTTTGGGCAGTTAAAGAACTCAACTATGATTTCAAACTTGCTGGTGAAAAGAGGTTATTTGATATTAGCTCATTAGATGAATGGAGAACCCAAGCTTATGAAAATGCAAAATTATTCAAAGAAAAAGTTAAAAGGTGGCATGACAAAAGAATTCAAAAGCGTGAGTTTAAAGTCGGAGAATATGTTCTTTTGTACAACTCTTGTTTCAGATTCTTTGCAGGAAAGCTCCTCTCAAAATGGGAAGGCCCATATGTCATCAAGGAGGTTTACCGGTCTGGAGCCATCAAAATAAATAATTCCGAAGGTACTAACCCGAAGGTTGTCAATGGGCAACGAATAAAGCATTATATCTCAGGTACGCCTATTAATGTTGAAAGTAATATTATCCAAACTTTGACACCGGAAGAACGCATAAAAGAGTCCTTCCGGAACACTCCAGAATCGTGAAAATAAGGAGGTACGTCATACGGTAAGTAAACGGACTCCGAAAAATCCGAAAAAATATTTTTTATTAGTTTTGGAATTTTTTAGAATTTTGGAAATAAAGAAACTACCAGGAAGCATCCCCTGGTGGGCGCAAGACACCAGGGCGCGCTAGGCTTGCCTGGCGGCTTGCCTGGCATGCCCAGGTGGGTTGTGCCCACCTGGGACCCCTTCCGTACTCCGTTTTTCTTCCATGTACTTGTCCTCCAAGATAAAAAAATCTATATATACTTCCCAAACCTCTTGATCACCGTATTGCGGAGAAATCCTCTGTCCTCTTTTCATGCTGTTTTCTGCGCAGTTCTAAAAATATGTCGTCTCAAGACTCTGATGGAGAGAGCTATGTCTCACATCTCGTTGCTGACCCAAAACCTATGGGGACCTATCTCCTTATGGTCGAACTACGGATGACGAGGAGGATGCTCACTTAATGAGGATCGATGATTCAAGCTCAGAGGAGGAGGATGTGCCTCTACCTCAACCTGGGGATATGCACGTGAAATTCAAGAAACCAAGTCTCCCTAAGAGAGCTAACCGTTCTAAAAATCTATCTATTCCTTCTCGTTTTTGGCAGAAAAGCAAAGGGGATTTATGTGACAAGATCTTGAAGCTGGAGTTGGAAGTCGATGATTTAAAGGAGGAAATTGCTCTCCTCAACTACAATATAAAAAAGTTGAAGGCACAATTGTCACCACCATCATCTTCTTCACCGCCAAAAGAGAACTGTGTATCGGGTATGGGCACTCCCCTTGGCTTCCGCCAAGCTTGGGGGAGGTGCCCCCGTATCGTATCATCCCACTATCTTTTTGCATTTACTTATCTTAGTTCGATCTTTTTGCTTTAGATGAAATAAAACTTTAGTTCGATCCTTTCTTCTTTGTGAGTTTGCTTAGTGATCTATCATTGTAATCGTGTGCAAGTTATATAATAAAGTTTAGTTTGAGTTTTTTGCTTTCTTTACTTTAATGTTGCAAATAAAGAAAAGAAATAAGAAAGAAAGAAAAAGAGAAAAGAAATAAATGAAAGAAAGGAAATAAATCAATAAGATCATATACTAATCCTATGTTAGGTGATGGCACCACATAAGGAAAGGTATAAGTAGAATATTTTATTAGAGATTGGCAAACATAGCATTAGCCAATGATGCAACTCATGAAAGAATTAATAAGGGAAGAGAAGATTCACATATAAATATACCATCGTAGAAATCTTTTGTGATTGTGAGCCCTCATCAAAATATTATATGCCAAAATTGTTGACGTTGGACAAGGAAGACAACTTAATGGTTTATGTTTATGAGTGAGTAGCTATTTCTGGAATCATACCATCCCATCGTGGACATATAGCTACATCAAATTTCTCACAGCTATGATGTATGGAGGTGCCGACTCGACAAGTGGAGGCAACAACACAAGGTGACTACCGTTTTGTTGTATTTTCGAGTTCCAGGTCTCAAGACTAGTTGTACCTCGCAATGCGGTGTTTTGATATCATTCTCCTTGTTGAAATATTTGCTTGGAGATTGCTTGAAGTCACTCCTTAAGTTAGAAACCCTTGATCCGGCTTTTCTGGTTAGATCCAGCGATGACGATGCCTACATGTCATTCCACTTTGGAGGCTTGCTTTATAGGAACTTTAATCGCAGTCTAGATGTTGTCAAGGGTAATCTTAGATGTTGTTTCTCATTGATGTGTGCCTTTGATAGATCTAACATGATTTTTTTAGGGTCATGCATTTTTCCTTTGTGGTTGTGTGAATCCTTGATGTCTCGACTTGTTTTTGAAATGTGTTGTTGCAGCGGACGGGTATAATGATCTCCATTTGACCGACTATTTTTAACATGTGTGCACCACCGAAGGCACAACAAATAGCCGAGACTTTTTATTCCTTGAAGAAAACAGATGAATCGATATAAATCAACAAACCTAGGACCATGTCATTGTAACCAACACCCGTGATAAGCTACAACCAGCCGCAAGATGAGACATAACAACACACAAAACCCTAACCAAATTTGATGCCTTCCATGCTTGCGCTCAATACACAACATACCAAGTGAAACACTCGCCGCCGAGAAAAAGAATCAAGCTGTGCAGTAGACTTTGGTCATTCTCATTTTGGAGTAGATGGTGGCTTAACAACAGCCACCAGCCACTTTGCTTGCAGCTTTGCCAATAACACCCCATTCATGGCAATTGATCTCGTACCTTATCTCCCATCAAACAGGCCATATATGGTGTGACCCAAATGATGCCAGGGAGATGGCCCCGTTAGGCCCTAGAGGGACATGCATGGCTTCCTCCAATGAAGTAGAGCCATCGAACCCTGAGCACCACCCATGTGTTGGGACATATGGTACTCTACCCTAGCGAAAAAATATTTTTTTTCTTTCGAACCTGCATCACACCTAGTGAGACCCTGCACCTCTGTAAGCTCAAAGAAACCTCCTACATGGCCGTCTCCGGATGTGTGAATAGGTTTAGAATAAGTGTATGGGCTTGCCGGGCGAAACTAGCCCGCTGATGTGCAAGACAAGATAGTAGGGGTGCTTCAAAAAAAAGTTGATAGTGCTGTCTCCAAATTCGGCACCAAGGTTCTGCAGCTGCCATTTGGAGAGATGCGTCAGGAAGAAACTTTGGAGCTTCTCTGATTGTGGTTGAACAGGATAGTATACAGGTGCTCTTCCCAACAGGTTATTATTTCTTTTTTGACTAAGCGCAGCAAGACGATGCCTTCATTTGTATGAAGGAAGGAGGTGGTTTTTATTACAAAGTTGCATGGGCATAGCTAGCAAAGAGAGCCCATGCACACAAGCAAACTGAAGAAACTGTCTTGCTTATCCATGGTTGCCCGTAGCAATTTTGTATGCATTCCATGTGTGTCTCAGTTGGACCTGATTGAGGAAAAACGGAGAAAAAATCATCATCTACACATCTTTTCACTCCTAGGAAAAGGCTTATAGGTGGGGCGGGCGTGGACTTGCACCCGCCATAGCTATTTTGGAATATTTGCAGTGGCGGGTGCTATAAACTGCTCGCTACTGGCTATCCACATAACAGTGGCTGGCGTAACTGCGTAGGGAGCCACATCTCCAACACTCTTGCTAATTTCTTCAAAGGCGAAAAGCAACTATGGCAGGCACGTCCAATAGGCTCGCCATTGGTGCCATGCTAGTCAGTGGCCGGCAGTTTCTAGCGACCGTCACGGCTATTTGCGTGACCCACCCCCATCGGTTTCAAATTTTTGTAGGATTTTGCAGTGTCGAGTCCTATTACACGCCCGCCACAGCTGTATTGGTCACCCTGCCACCTACCTATCAAATATAGTTGTGGCAGGTGTTATCTGCCCATCGTCACTCTTTTGCATGACCTTATCCATCCGACCGCAGCAAGTCACACCTTATCCATACAGACATAAATCTTTCTCCCTTTGTCTTTCTCGTTCGCTTCGCCGTCATCGCCAACATCGTGGCGTCCTACTCTGACTCAACCGGCGAAGTCGTGGTCTGTTGCCTCAAACGGCGTCGCGGACCTAATCTTCCCCGTCGCCCACGCCGTCCATTGCCACCTCGAAGTCCACAGTCTTGCCTTCCAAGGCCACCTCCAACTACTTCCCAATCACAATGTTCCACGCCTTCCTCCGCCTCCAATGTCATCGGCGTCCCCATCAAACTCGCCATCCGCATCCGCCATCGTCCTCGTCCTGCCCGCCATCTCCATCTGCCCGGGTAACCTCACCTCCCCTCTCTCTGTTAATGGAGGTTATAGTTGTTCTCATTTATTGTAATTGTACATTAGCAGCATTACGTTAGTGTAGTTAGAATCTGTTATAGGATGTAATGTAATTGTCTCTTGTTATATGATGTACCATTGAATCATTGTAATTGGACCTCTTAAATTTGAATGCTTGTGCTAGAGGACTATGTACTGCATATATGAATGAACATATAGTACCATATATTATTCATGATGCAAATATTCATAATGAATGTCATTGTTTTCGCAAAACATTGATTAAGTTCCGTTTCGCTTAATTACTGGCACTCAATTTGTCCAATTTCTAGCAAAGGTCATGCCAATTTTTTCCGCAATATTTTATCTTTTTATGGGTGAGCTACTTAACTATATTTTCCGTCAGGTGGATAATACTCACTCTTAATCCACAAACTGAGATGAGAGTTGTTCTAAGAGAAGGACACCGACTGTTGTCGTAGGGGGTCATCTTTCTTCTTCTCTTCCTCTTAGACTTTGGTAAAGCAGGAGAAGAAGATGAAGGACGACCATCACCGACAGTCAAAAATACAGTGAGTGAGTGAGTGTACACCATATATAAAACCCCTTGAGAGATGACCCGACTGTTGTCTTAGGCGGAGGTTCTTCTCCCTCATCCTCCTCTAAGACCTTGGTAAAGCAGGAGGAGAGGGGGAAGAAGGACCATCACCGACAGTCAAAACTACAGAGAGTATGTGAGTGTACACTATATACACGACCCCTTACGAGATGAACGAATTTAAGAGCGATAAATTTTTCACCCAAAGGACAAATATGGGTTGTTGTCATAATAGTTCTATCTTTTATATTGACTAGCAAAAATGTCCGGGCGTTCCAAGGGGAGAAAAGAAAGTTATATGCTCAAATGCCGTAACAGAATAAGCATGCCTCAAGAACCCCACCGACACCATACACGTACCTTCTGCACGAGTGTTTTGTGCACACGTCTCCACCCACACATGTTCCTCCTTCATCTGCACTTTGTGCACGCCCCAAGGCAACCGCGGCTTCGTCCTTGTCAACCGCTGGGACCGGTGTCGCTGGACTCAACCGGGGTGGCGTAAACTACAGTAGCTAGACGGGAACGCCCATGCGTCGGCATGTCTTCACGCCGGCAGAAGACAACATTGACATGGCTAAGTTCCCTCGTCCTCTTCTTCGATGCCATATCCATCGGGGCGAGCTCGCCCTCTTCCCAGTGATGTTGTGCGCTGGGTTTAAACTTGGGCATTACTCCAGACGACCAAGTTTAGGTAGCTCAATCTTGAACTTTCTAGCTCGAGTCAATAGTAGCTCCGAGCTGAAGAAAAAAAAAGTCTAGTTTAGCTGGGAATTTTTTTCTGTTCACCAAGCAACATTAAGAAGACATGGTAATTCCATCAAAACAAAAGAACATACACACATCAAAATATATATTTGCAAGCACACACCCGGTCAAATGAATCAGATTAACATATTTCTCAAGGTGATGTGAGTTCTTTATTACTCAGGTAAAGGGTTACATGTTTTTGATTCTTAACTTCATTGTTGATCTTACATGTAAATAAATCTTTCATGTTTTTAGAGAGAGAGAGGGAGAGAGAGAGAGAAGGAGAGAGAAAGAGAGAGAGAGAAAACCTTTATCTATATATCTGTTCAGTTTACGCGAACTCAAAGGCAGAAACTAAAAGTCTAGTTTAGCTGGGAATTTTTTCTGTTCACCAAGCAACGTTAAGAAGACATGGTATTTCCATCAAAACAAAAGAACATACACACATCAAAAATAATATTTGCATGCACATGCCAGGTTTGAAGAATCAGATTAACATATTTCTCACGGTGATGTGAGATCTTTATTACTCAGGTAAAGGTTTACATGTTTTTGATTCTTAACTTTATTGTGTATCTTAAATATAAATAAATCTTTCATGTTTTTAGAGAGAGAGAGAAAACCTTGATCCTATATATCTGTTCAGTTTATGTGAACTCAAAGGCAGAAACTTCAGGCGCTAACAATGGTGTAAATCAGTCCTTATGTATTAACACCAAAAAAATCTACTACTCAACTCTTTCCGTTAGCCAACTCCACTTACGTTCTCTCCTTCCCTTCTTTCCGTTTTTATTCCCCTCCTCTCATCAACATATGGAAGCATTACCTGAACTCTTTCCTCTACCCTGTTTGTACATCAAATCCTCATCACCATCCGAATCATCTTTGTTGTCTGAACTTCTCACAGTGTCAGGATCAATAAGAGAACGACATAGCTTGCACAATGGGATAAAATCTAAAAGCGGATTTGTGTTCATCTGCCCACGGGATATTGGAATGACCACACCATCATCATCGTAAGCCAAGAAATCACCATGGGAATCTTCCAGCGAGTCACTACCAGTGTCACTGTCACCAATATCCTCGTGCACATCACTGACAAAATACTTAAGGAAAAGAAACCACACTGACATCACTTTTGAACTATCAGGATTGATAACTTCCAGATTTCTGCCAAGATGGCAGCACACACATGGGCGTTCCGAGCAGCCATAACAACGCGATGATGCCGGGCTAAGCTGTTGGCACATATCCCGACCTCGACTGCGAAATTCACCGAGCGCTTTCCGGCGAGATACATACGTACGAGCCGGTACTTCCGCAATCAGTTTGTAGCACCCGCCACTGCAAATTTTCCAAAATATCTATGGCGGGTGCAAGTCCACGCCCGCCCCACCTATAAGCCTTTTCCTAGAAGTGAAAAGATGTGCAGATGATGATTTTTTCTCTGTTTTTCCTCAATAAGGTCCAACTGAGACACACATGCAATGCATGCAAAATCGCTACGAGCAACCAAACATGTCCTATGTGAATGTAAAATCGACCACGTTCCTAAAACCAAAAGAATTAATAGACCATGTTCGCATGCAAAATCGTTAAATAAAGCTGGAGCACGTTCACATTAAAAAATGGTAAATCAAAGCGACCAATTTCAGATAAAAAAAAAGAGGTGACATGAATATCAATACTTGCTATTTGACGCGAATGAAACATAAAGCAAGTATTAAAAATCGCTGCGGATAAGCACTGCACCAAAATCCTTACTGTTTCCTTCCCAAAATGCGAATATCAACACTTGCTATCTTTGTCCCAATCGGCTAGCTTATAAGCAGCCTTTTGGCTGGATTGACAAACCATCCCCTCGATCACATCACATACAATCCATCAGTCTGAGAAGCAACATCTGCGGCGGACGTGTAGTGGATATTGCAATTTGCAATACACCTGACTATGGCGCTGCTGCAAACCAAAACGAAGTCATCAAGGTATAATAATATACTACTGCAACTCATTCTATTGTCTTCTTATTTTATGATAGGCAAGGTGCTCATGCATTCTTATTTTGCCATCTTCTGGACGAACTTGAGGTGTTTTGCTTGTGAATTTTTGTCTGTACCATGTCTTGAGAAATTTGTCTGATCCAATTTAGTCCCAGCTTTTTTTTAAAGTTCATGCATTTGAAGATTGGAGTTTCAAGCAGTATATTGCGTGACGGCAAAGATGAGCACTTTAATTCTTCTTGCAAAACAAAAAAAGATGGGCACTCAGATTCATTTTCAGAATATAGATCCAGGATTTTTTTTCTGAGCAAGTTCAGTTTTTCTTTTCGGAAGAACTCTTCATCTATTGAACCGGAGTAATTTGTGTTGAGTTATTTATAGTTCTACTCGTTGGGCGTTGGCATGTAGTAATAGTAAAAAAAGATGTGTTTTATTTGTTCATGATATCTCCTACCGCTCACATGGTCTATGACTGCAGGGCGCTTCCTAAGGAGACCAATGCCAATGATATGCTCGCTTCGCCAGGCACATTGGACCTACTGCAGCCGCAGACTATTTCTATCTTTGATTATACTCTGGTGCCTCCGCTAGCTCCACAGGAGGAGGATCACTCTGCTGCCATTCTGGTGGATCAGCCTGCTGCTATTACTCATCGCTTTGATCAACTTGCTGGCTTCAAGGTAACCGTGAGGGTCGCCAATGAACCAGGCGTCGTTGAGGAATGGGTCAAGAGTGTGTCGAACTCCCTCCAAACGGTGGAAATGAAGATTGTTGGTCTAGACTACGAGTTCACCGACCAAGTCCATGGGGTGAAGCAGAAGGACCTGCCCCTGGAAATGCAGTGCCGCGCCGCCGTACTTCAACTGTGTGTTGCAGATGATTGCTTGGTGTACCACATAATGCACTCGCCTCACATACCAGACGAGCTCAAAAAATTTCTTGCTCGTGAGGATATCTTCTTCTGTGGAGCGGCAATTGGCCAGGACGTAAAAATGCTTGAGCCATACGGCCTCCATATTAAAAAGACCATTTACCTACAAGAGCGCATTGATATACCAATTACAACTTGCTGTAAACCAACACCTTCGCTATTTGACCTAGCAAATTTTGTGTTGGGAACAAATCTGGAGAAGGGCAAGGAGTGCAAGCAACTGAAGAGTTCCGGATGGGAGATTACTCCATTGAACTTCCAACAAATCAGATATGCTACGTTCGATGCCCTTATAAGTTTTGAGATAGCGAAAGGGGCTACAAGCCTTGGCTATATGCTCCGTGATGAATAAGCTTAGGATGATTAAATAAAACTATGGACATATGAGTTATTTTATATGTCTATGTCTTAAGTTTTTTTTTGCGGGTGTGTGCCTTTTGTAATAACTTTCAGAGTAGCCCGAGCACATGCGCGTGCAGCATCAAAATTTTCTATTGTTTTCTTTTATAAGTTGTTAAATAAACATGAGTTGAATTATGAAAGTCATATTATTATTTCTATTGTTTTGTCCTCGGTAAGAACTCAAACAAATCCTAGAGAAACTGAAATTTTAGATCCGTAACTTTTTGCATGTCGGGATAAGGAACATAACTGTAAAAATATTGTATTGTTGTTTGTATTAACAATCTTTTATTTTTGTCTAACTTTAGTTGTATGAAATGCTTCGAAATTTGTTTTTGAGTTCTTGTTTATTCCCCTGGACGGTTCAAGCGAGCGTCTATACGGTTGCATCACCGAGCACGTCTTCTTCAGCACCGCCCGAGACGTGCGGAGTTTGCGACACTACCACGAAGGGCTCGTAGCACGTGTCTCGTCGTCACGAGTCGCCGGCCGTCATGGAGATGGGCCTGAGAAGGCGTGAGAGAGATGATAAGATGGGCTGCTGGTCTGAAAGAACGAAGGAGCAGAAACAAATATGTGGATGTAGAAAGGAAATGAGGTAGAAGGAAGGGGATAAGAAGTGTGGTCCAACAGGTACCTGGCGCACGCACGGGCGAGGGCCACAATGATGTGATGCGTTTTCAGAGGCAACCGGCACCGCGGATAGCCGATCGGCCGGCATACAACATTTACCTTTTACAAGTCCTTTGCTTTTCCTCTGACATCAAAAACTCAATGCTAATTAATCTTGCAGAATTCAAATGGGCAATACCACTTTAATCCTGTATTTTTCTATTCCCCGTGTTGAGAATCCTATGAATTAAAAAGGGCCCTAGAATCCTGTGAAATAAGCAAGACAGTTTCTTCAGTTTGCTTGTGTGCATGGACTCTCTTTGCTAGCTACGCCGATGCAACTTTGTAATAAAAACCATCTCCTTCCTTCATACAAATGAAGGCATCGTCTTGCTGCGCTTAGTCAAAAAAGAAATAATAACCTGCTGGGAAGAGCACCTGTATACTATCCTGGTCAACCACAATCGGAGAAGCTCCAAAGTGTCTTCCTGACGCATCTCTCCAAATGGCAGCTGCAGAACCTTGGTGCCGATTTTGGAGACAGCACTATCAACTTTTTTAAGCACCACTACTATCTTGTCTTGCACATCAGCGGGCTAGTTTCGCCCAGCAAGCCCATACATCCAGAGACGGCCACGTAGGCGGTTTCTTTGAGCTTGCGGAGGTGCAGGGTCTCACTAGGTGTGATGCAGTTCGAAAGAAAAAAAATATTTTTTCGCTAGGGTAGAGTACCATATGTCCCAACACACGGGCGATGCTCAGGGTTCGATGGCTCTACTTCATAGGAGGACGCCATGCATGTCCCTCTAGGGCCTATCGGGGCCATCTCCCAGGCACCATTTGGGTCACACCATATATGGCATGTTGGTTGGGAGATAAGGTACGAGATCAATTGCCATGAATGGGGTGTTGTTTGTTGGCAATGGTGCAAGGAAAATGGCTGGTGGCTGTTGTTAAGCCACCATCTACTCCAAAACGAGAATGACCAAAGTCTACTGCACAGCTTGATTCTTTTTCTCAGCGGCGAGTGTTTCACTTGGTATGTTGTGTATTGAGCGCAAGCATGGAAGGCATCAAATTTGGTTAGGGTTTTGTGTGTTGTTATGTCTCATCTTGTGGCTGGTTGTAGCTTATCAGGGGTGTTGGTTACAATGACATGGTCCTAGGTTTGTTGATTTTTATCGATTCATCTGTTTTCTTCAAGGAATAAAAAGTCCCGGTTGTTTGTCGTGCCTTTGGTGGTGCACACATGTTAAAAACAGTTGGTCAAATGGAGATCATTATACCCATCCTCTGCAACAACACATTTTCAAAAACAAGTCGAGACATCAAGGATTCACACAACCACAAAAAACAAAGGAAAAATGCATTGCCCAAAAAAATCATGTTAGATCTATCGAAGGCACACATCAATGAGAAACAACATCTAAGATTACCCTTGACAACATCTAGACTGCGATTAAAAGTTCCTATAAGGCAAGCCTCCAAAGTGTGCAGGCATCGTCATCGCTTGATCTAACCGGAAAAGCCGGATCAAAGGTTGACTTCAAGCAATCTCGAAGCAAATATTTCAACAAGGAGAATGATATCAAAACACCGCATTGCGAGGTACAACTAGTCTTGAGACCTGGAACTCGAAAATACAACAAAACGGAAGTCACCTAGTGTTGTTGCCTCCACTTGTCGAGTCGGCACATCCACACATCATAGCTGTGAGAAATTTGATGTAGCCAATTATGTCCATGACGGGAAGGTAGGATTCCAGAAATAGCTACTCACACACACAAAGTTGATGTGAAAAATGTCACGTGACTGATAGACGCAAGCACTTAAGTGAGCTGCCAAGAAGCGACTCATACATCTCCAACGTATCTATGAATTTTGATTGTTCCATGCTATTATAGTAACAATCTTGGATGTGTTATATACAATTATATGCAATATTATATTATTTTTTTGGACTAACCTATTAACTTAGTGCCAAGTGCCAGTTGCTGTTTTTTTTGCCTGTTTTTGGTCTTGTAGGAAATCAATACTAAACGAAATCCAAATACCACGAAACTTTTTGACGATTTTTTCCTTGACATAAGAGACCCTTGAAGCTTCGGGAGAGGGACCGAAGATGAAGAAGTAGGCCACAAGCCACATGGCGCGCCCTAGAGGGGGAGCGCCCATGTAGGTTGTGGGCTCCTTGTTCCTCTGTTTGACCCAATTCTAGCTATATAAATTCTCTAAAATCGGGAAAACAACAGAGAGCCACCCGAAACACTTTTTCCGCCACCGCAAGCTTCTGTTCTCACGAGATCTAATCTGGAAGCCTTTCCCGGTACTCTGTCGGAGGGGGAATCGATCACGGAGGGGCTCTACATGAACCTTGCCGCTCTTCCGATGATGTGTGAGTAGTTTACTATATACCTACGGATCCATAGCTAGTAGTTAGATGGCATCTTCTCTCTCTCTCTCTCTCTCTTTGATTGTCAATACAATTTTCTTCTCGATGTTCTTGGAGTTCTTTTTGATGTAATCCTTTTTTGCGGTGTGTTTGCAGGGATCCGATGAATTGTGGGTTTATGATCTAATTATCCATCAATATTATTTGAGTCTTTTCCGAATTCTTATATGCATGATCATTATAGCTTTGTATTTCTCTTCGGTCTATTGATTTGGTTTGGCCAACTAGATTGGTTTATCTTGCAATGGGAGAGGTGCTTTGCAATGAGTTCAATCTTGTGGTGCTCAATCCCAGTGATAGAAGGGGACATGACACGTATTTTTATTGTGTCCACTAAGGGTAAAATGATGGGATTTATTTATATTGATTGAGTTTACTTTGTCTGCATCATGTCATGTTCCTTAAGGCGTTACTCCGTGCTTTATGAACTTAATACTCTAGACGCATGTTGGATAGCGGTCGATGTGTTGAGTAATAGTACTAGATGTAGGCAGGAGTCGGTCTACCTGTCTCGGACGTGATGCATATACACATGATCATTGCCTTGGATATCGTCATAACTATGCGCTTTTCTATCAATTGCCCAACAGTAATTTGTTTACCTACCATATGCTATCTTCAAAGTGAAGCCTCTAGTGAACACTATGGCCCCTGGGTCTATCTTTATCATATACTAAAATCCAAAAATACTTTGCTGCAATTTATTTACCGTTATTTTATTTTGTGTTTTTGTTTATCTATCTATCACTACAAGATTGGATCCTTGCAATTAACCGCGAAGGGATTGAAAACCCCTTGTTTGCGTTGGGTGAAAGTATTTGTTATTTTATGTGTAAGTGTTGTTCATGAGGTGTTGCGTGGTTCTCCTACTGGATTGATGACCTTGGTTCTTAACTGGGGGAAATATTTATCTCTACTGTACTGCATCATCCCTTCCTCTTCGGGGAAATCTCAACGCGGCTCACAAGTAGTGCGAAGAATTTCTAGCACCGTTGCTGGGGAGACATCACCAACACCTATCAAGTACCATCACATAAACTTTCATCTCCTTACATTGACATCATTTTCCATTTTCCTCTCGTTTTCATCTCCCCTGCTTCTCAAATAGTTTTACAAAAAACACAAAATTGCCTATTTTTTGTTAGTTTGCTTGTTTGCTCGCTTGCTTTTATTGCCATCATGTCAATACTCAAAAGCTGAAAAGGAAAAGCAAAAATTTAAGATTGCTATGGATCCACTTAAAGTTTTCTACTTGGATCGTCTTCGATCCATTTGTGCTCATGCTGAAACTCCAACTAGTTTAGTTGAGGGAAAATCATTAGATGAGCATGCTCATTTTGTGTATCACCATTTCTCTCAAAAAGGAAAACTCTTATGGAATGAAATAAGTTGTTTGCTATGCTATGCTTGGAATCTTTGAGAAATTGATGATTTTACTTGTTGCCCTAAGAACCCTAAAAAACACCTTGCCTGCCTATGTGAGTTTAATGATAACGAAATCTTATCTTCTTATGCCAAGGGTGTTTATAGTTACTTTGATAGCGAACAAATTGAAGAATTTGTTATTTTTAAGGGTGCTTGTGAAGTTGCTTCTCTGATTGAAAAGTATGATGCTACTTTCGACAAATCTGAAAATTTTGACATACTTAAATATTGTTATGAAAACTATGCTTCTAGTACCTATGTTAATGAATTTATTAAGAGAATGTTTGCTGCTTTCGAAGAGAATAATGATACACATGAATCTATAGATAATTATGATTCCGTTAATTCGATTGAAATATTCCCTCTTGATGAATGTGATGCTAATTGCTATTCTTTTGGACATGATGACAATATTAATGATGCTTATGGAAATGAACTTACTATAGTTCCTTATGTTACAAATGAAATTATTGCTATTGCACCCACATGTGATAGCTCCTTGAATGAAAAGCATGATTGCAATGATGCTATTATAAATTATATGAATACCAATTGTGTTAATGATATGCAAACTACAAGTGTGGGAGTGATTATTTTGGTATGTACATTACTTATTGCAATGATCATGATTGGGGTGATAATGCTTCTTACACTACAGGAATCAGCTGATTTGCCGTCTGCCATGGCAGAGGGCAAAGGACCGGAAAGCAGATGGCAAAGGGCTTTGCCGCCAGCCACCGACCGCAAACATGCCCGGCAAAGTAAGCTACGGTATGCAGCTTCTTCGCCGTCTGCTTTCTCACAGTGGACGGCAAAGACCCTTTGCCGTCGGTGACAGACGGCAAAGAATGTAGATGGAAAAGAATATACGTTAGCCACATTAGGAGGCTAACGGGAGGCTTTGCCGTCTGCCAGCTGACGGCAAACATGCCCTCCTCTTTGCCGTCTGCCTTGTGATGTTAGCAGACGCGTCATGCCCTCCCGCTCTTTGTCGTCTGCCACGGACGGCAAACTGCTCCCAGGTTGCACAGGTTGCTGCCACATGGCCACTTTGCAGTCCGTGGCAGATGGCAAAGGCCCCTTTGCCGTCGGTGGCAGACGGCAAAGAGGCTACATTGCCTCTTTTTGTTCTGTTTTTCTCTTATATCCCACCATTTTCACAGCAAATATATGATATTTCACAGCAAACATATATATATATATATATATTTCACAACAAACATATGAGATATTGAACACATAGATAGCAAGTTCCACATACATATGAGATATCCAATACATAGCAAGTTCAACATACATAGTTCATCCATACATATTACAAGTTCCACATTGTTCCAAAATGAAAAGAGAAAGGGAAAACAAGCCCTCCATCAATGCAAGTGTCCGTGAAGTGAATGAAGTCTGCAAAATGGGCAACATGAAAGTTAGAAGAAAAAGAAGAAGAAGAAGAAGAAAATGAAGAAGAAGAAGAAGTATATGACATTTATGAGCTAACTTAGGTAACCTAGGTAAAAATGACATTTATGAGCTAACCTAGGTAAAATGGATCATTTTTTAGCTAACTTAGCTAAAATGGGTCATTTTGGAGCTAACTTAGCTAAAATGGACCATTTATGAGCTAACTAAGCTAAAATGGATCATTTTGGAGTAACTTATCTAAAATGGATCATATTGGAACTAACCTAGCTAAAATGGATCATTTTGGAGCTAACCTAGGTAAAATGGATCATTTTGGAGATAACCTAGGTAAAATGGATCATTTATGAGCTAACTTAGCTAAAATGGATCATTTTGGAGCTAACCTAGGTAAAATGGATCATTTTGGAGCTAACCTAAGTAAAAGGGATCATTTATACTAGCTAAAATGGATCATTTTGGAGCTAACTGATACGTCCATTTTGCATCATATTTTCTTACTGTTATTTATAATGTTTTTATCCATAATAATGTTTTTTGGAGTAATTCTAATGCCTTTTCTCTCATAATTTGCAAGGTACACACCAAGAGGGAGAATTCCGGCAGCTGGAATTCTGGACCTAGAAAAGCTACGTCAGGCCACCTATTCTGCCCAACTCCAAATGAGCTGAAACTTGACGAACATTTTTTATGGAATATATAAGAATTACTGGAACAAATAACTACCAGAGGGGGGCCATTAGGTGGGCACAACCCACCTGGGCACGCCAGGCCCCCCTGGCGCGCCCTGGTGTGTTGTGGCCTCCTCGGCCCACCTCCGGTGGCCATCTTCTGGTATATGTAGGTCATTTTGACCTAGAAAAAATAAGGAGAAGGCTTTTGGGATGGAGCACCGCCGTCTCAAGGCGGAACTTGGGCAGGAGCACTTTTGCCCTCCGGCGGAGCGATTCCGCCGGGGGAACTTCCCTCCCGGAGGGGGAAATCATCGTCATCATCATCACCAACAACTCTCCCATCTTAGGGAGGGCAATCTCCATCAACATCTTCAATAGAACCATCTCATCTCAAACCCTAGTTCATCTCTTGTATTCAATAATGTTACCGGAACTATAGATTGGTGCTTGTGGGTGACTAGTAGTGTTGATTACATCTTGTAGTTGATTACTATATGGTTTATTTGGTGGAAGATTATATGTTCAGATCCATTATGTTATTTAATACTCCTCTGATCACTAACATGTTTATCATTTGTGAGTAGTTACTTTTGTTCTTGAGGTCACGGGAGAAATCATGTTGCAAGTAATCATGTGAACTTGATATGTGTTCGATATTGTGATAGTATGTGTGTTGTGATTCCCTTAGTGGTGTCATGTGAACGTCGACTACATGACACTTCACCATATTTTGGGCCTAAGGGAATGCATTGTGGAGTAGCAATTAGATGGTGGGTTGCGAGAGTGACAGAAACTTAAACCCCAGTTTATGCGCTATTCCGTAAGGGACCGATTGGATCGTAGAGTTTAATGCTATGGTTAGAATTTATTCTTAATACTTTTCTCATAGTTGCGGATGCTTGCGGGAGGAAGTAGGAGGTTTGTTCAAGTAAGAACAGCACCTAAGCACCGGTCCACCCACATATCAAATTATCAAAGTAGCGAACACAAATCAAACCAACATGATGAAAGTGACTAGATGAAATTCCCGTGTACCCTCAAGGACGCTTAGCTTATCATAAGAGACCGTTTTGGCCTGTCCTTTTCCTCAAAAGGATTGGGCTACCTTGCTGCATACTTGTTACTATTATCGTTATTTGCTCGTTACAAATTATCTTGCTATCAAACTACTCACTACTTACAATTAAAGCACTTGCAGACATTACCTTACTGAAAACTACTTGTCATTTCCTTCTGCTCCTCCTTGGGTTCGACACTCTTATCCAAATGAGCTACAATTGATCCCCTATACTTGTGGGTCATCAAGGCTATTTTCTGGCGCCATTGTCGTGGAGTGAAGCGCCTTTGGTAAGTGGAATTTGGTAAGGAAACATTTATATAGTGTGCTGAAATTTATTGTCACTTGCTACTATGGAAAACAATCCTTTGAGGGGTTTTTCGGGGTATCGTCACCTCGTCCGGAACCACAATTAGCTACCCCTCAACCTATTGCACCTACTGAAAACATTGAATATGAAATTCCTTCAGGTATGATAGAAGAACTGCTAGCTAATCCTTATGCAGGAGATGGAACAGAACATCTTGATATGCACTTGATATATGTAGAACAAATTTGTGGATTGTTTAAGCTTGCAGGTTCACCCGGAGATGAGGTGATGAAAAAGGTTTTACCTTTATCTTTGAAGGGAAAAGCATTGGCACGGTACAGGCTATGCGATGATTTTGGATCATGGAATTGGAATCGTTTGAAATTGGAGTTCCATCAAAAAAAATATACTATGCATCTAGTACATTGTGATCGGAATTACATATATAATTTTTGGCCTCGTGAAGGAGAAAGCATCGCTCTAGCTTCGGGGAGGCTTAAGTCAATGTTATATTCATGCCCCAATCATGAGCTCTCCAGAGAAATTATTATCCAGAATTTTTATGCTCCGCTTTCTCGTAATAATCAAACCATGCTTGATACTTCGTGTGCTGGTTTTTTATGAAGAAGACTATTGAATTTCGGTGGGACCTTTTGGAAAGAATTAAACGCAACTCTGAAGATTGGCAACTCGACGAATGTAAAGAGTCAGGTATTAAACTGAAGTATGATTGTGTTAAATCTTTTATGAATACCGATGCTTTTCAAAAGTTTAGCACTAAATATGGACTTGACTCACAGATAGTAGCCTCCTTTTGTGAATCATTTTCTACTCATGTTAAAAATTTCTTTGAATAACGTTCTCTACTTAAACATAATTTGCCTATTGAAACTCTTGGAGGTCCTCCTCCACCTAAAGGTGATCCTGTGTTTGAATTAAAACAATTGTGAGACACTTTGAAATATGCTTATCTTGATGAAAAGAAAATATATCATGTTATTATTAGTGCTAACCTTTCAGACCATGAAGAAGAAATATTATTGAAAGTTCTAAGGAAGCACCGAGCTGCTATTGGATATACTCTTGATGATTTAAAGGGCATCAGTCCCACTCTATGTTAGCACAAAATTAATATGGAACCCGATGCTAAACCAGTTGTTGATCACCAACGTCAGTTAAATCCGAAGATGAAAGAGGTGGTAAGAACGGAAATATTAAAACTTCTGGAAGCAAGTATATATAATCTATCCCATAGCTGATAGTAGATCGGTAAGTCCTATTCATTGTGTCCCTAAGAAAGGAGGTATTACTGTTGTTCCTAATGATAAGAATGAACTTATTCCACAAAGATTTGTTACAGGCTATAGAATGGTAATTAATTTTAGAAAATTAAATAAAGCAACTAGAAAGGATCATTACCCTTTGCCTTTTATTGATCAAATGCTTTAAAGATTATCTAAACACACACATTTCTGCTTCCTTGATGGATATTCTGGCTTTTCACAAATACCTGTTTCTCAACCTGATCAAGAAAAGACCACTTTTACTTGTCCTTTTGGTACCTATGCTTATAGACATATGCCTTTTGGTTTATGTAATGCACCTGCTACATTTCAAAGATGTATGATGGCTATATTCTCTGACTTTTGTGAAAAGATTGTTGAGGTTTTCATGGATGTCTTTTCTGTTTATGGGAAGTCTTTTGATGATTGTTTAAGCAATATTGACCGAGTTTTGCAGATATGTGAACAAACAAATCTTATCTTGAATTGGGAGAAGTACCACTTTATGGTTATTGAAGGCATTGTCTTGGGTCATAAAATTTCTGAAAGAGGTATTGAAGTGGACCAAGCTAAGGTTGATGCAATTGAGAAAATGCCATGCCCCAAGGACATCAAAGGTATTCGTAGTTTCCTAGGTCATGCTGGTTTCTATAGGAGATTTATCAAAGACTTCTCTAAAATTTCTAGGCCTCTCACTAACCTTTTGCAAAAGGATATCCCTTTTGTTTTTGATGATGATTGTCTTGAAGCCTTTGAAACACTCTAGAAAGCCTTAATTTTTGCACCTATTGTTCAACCACCTCATTGGAACTTGCCTTTTGAAATTATGTGTCATGCTAGTGATTATGCTGTTGGTGCTGTTCTAGGATAAAGAGTTGATAAGAAATTGAATGTTATTCATTATGCTAGTAAAACTCTAGACAGTGCTCAAAGAAATTATGCTACTACTCAAAAAGAATTCTTTGCAGTGGTGTTTGCTTGTGATAAATTTAGACCTTATATTGTTGATTCCAAAGTAACTGTTGACACAGACCATGCTGCTATTAAATATCTTATGGAAAAGAAAGATGCTAAACCTAGACTTATTCGTTGGGTTCTCTTGTTACAAGAATTTGATCTACATATCATTGATAGAAAAGGAGCTGAGAACCCCGTAGTTGATAACTTGTCTAGGCTTGAAAATGTGCTTGATGACCCACTACCTATTCATGATAGTTTTCCTGATGAGCAGTTAGCTGCAATAAATGTTGCTAATAGTACTCCTTGGTATGCTGACTATGCTAATTACATTGTTGCTAAATATTTACCACCTAGCTTTACATAACAACAAAAGAAAAACTTCTTCTATGATTTAAGACATTACTTTTGGGATGACCCACATCCTTATAAAGAAGGAGTAGATGGTATTATTAGACATTGTGTACCTGAGCATGAACAGGGCCAAATCCTATGAAAATGTCACTCCAAAGCTTATGGAGGGCATCATGCTGGAGATAGAACTGCTCATAAGGTATTGCAATCTGGATTTTACTGGCCTCCTCTCTTCAAAGATGCTCGTAAGTATGTCTCATCTTGTGATGAATGTCAAAGAATAGGTAATATCGTTAAGCATCAAGAAATGCCTATGAATTATTCACTTGTTGTTGAACCATTTGATGTTTGGGGATTTGATAACATGGGACCTTTTCCTTCCTCTAATGGGTATACACATATTTTGGTTGCTGTTGATTATTTTACTAAATGGGTAGAAGCTATTCCAACCAGTAGTGCTGATCACAACACCTCTATTAAAATGCTTAAGGAAGTTATTTTCCCAAGGTTTGGAGTCCCCAGATATTTAATGACTGATGGTGGTTCACACTTTATTCATGGTGCTTTCCGTAAAATGCTTGCCAAGTATGATGTTAACCATAGATTTGCATCACCCTATCATCCTCAGTCTACTGGTCAAGTTGAACTTAGCAATAGAGAAATAAAATTAATTTTGCAAAAAACTATCAATAGGTCCAGGAAGAATTGGTCTAAGAAATTAGATGATGCACTTTAGGCTTATAGAACAGCATATAAAAATCCTATGGGTATGTCTCCTTATAAAATGGTTTATGGAAAAGCTTGTCATTTACCTCTTGAGTTAGAACATAAAGCCTTTTTGGCAGTTAAAGAACTCAACTATGATTTCAAACTTGCTGGTGAAAAGAGGTTATTTGATATTAGCTCATTAGATGAATGGAGAACCCAAGCTTATGAAAATACAAAATTATTCAAAGAAAAAGTTAAAAGGTGGCATGACAAAACAATTCAAAAGCGTGAGTTTAAAGTTGGAGAATATGTTCTTTTGTACAACTCTCGTTTCATATTCTTTGCAGGAAAGCTCCTCACAAAATGGGAAGGCCCATATGTCATCGAGGAGGTTTACCGGTCTGGAGCCATCAAAATAAATAATTCCGAAGGTACTAACCCGAAGGTTGTCAATGGGCAACGAATAAAGCATTATATCTCAGGTAGGCCTATTAATGTTGAAAGTAATATTATCCAAACTTTGACACCGGACGAACACATAAAGAGTCCTTCTGGAACACTCTAGAATCGTGAAAATAAGGAGGTACGTGATACGGTAAGTAAACGGACTCCGGAAAATCCGTAAAAATATTTTTTATCAGTTTTGGAATTTTTTAGAATTTTGGAAATAAAGAAACTACCAGGAAGCATCCCCTGGTGGGCACAAGACACCAGGACACGCCAAGCTTGGCTAGCGGCTTGCCTGGCGCGCCCAGGTGGGTTGTGCCCACCTGGGACCCCTTCCGTACTCCGTTTTTCTTCCATGTACTTGTCCTCCAAGATAAAAAAAATCTATATATACTTCCCGAACCTGTTGATCACCTTATCGTGGAGAAATCCTCTATCCTCTTATCGTGGAAAAATCTATATATACTTCCCGAACCTGTTTTCTGCACAGTTCTGAAAATATGTCGTCTCAAGACTCCGATGGAGAGAGCTATGTCTCACATCTCGTTGCAGACCCAAAACCTATCGGGACCTATCTCCTTATGGTCGAACTACGGATGATGAGGAGGATGCCCACTTAATGAGGATCGATGATTCAAGCTCAGAGGAGGAGGATGTGCCTCTACCTCAACCTGGGGATATGCACGTGAAATTCAAGAAATCAAGTCTCCCTAAGAGAGCTAACTGTTCTAAAAATCTATCTATTACTTCTCGTTTTCGGCAGAAAAGCAAAGGGGATTTATGTGACAAGATCTTGAAGCTAGAGTTGGAAGTCGATGATTTAAAGGAGGAAATTGCTCTCCTCAACTACAATATAAAAAAGTTGAAGGCACAATTGTCACCACCATCATCTTCTTCGCCGCCAAAAGAGAACTGTGTATCGGGTATGGGCACTCCCCTTGGCTTCCGCCAAGCTTGGGGGAGGTGCCCCCGTATCGTATCATCCCACTATATTTTTGCATTTACTTATCTTAGTTTGATCTTTTTGCTTTAGATGAAATAAAACTTTAGTTCGATCCTTTCTTCTTTGTGAGTTTGCTTAGTGATCTATCATTGTAATCGTGTGCAAGTTATATAATAAAGTTTACTTTGAGTTTTTTGCTTTCTTTCCTTTAATGTTGCAAATAAAGAAAAGAAATAAGAAAGAAAGAAAAAGAGAAAGGAAATAAATGAAAGAAAGGAAATAAATCAATAAGATCATATACTAATCCTATGGTAGGTGATGGCACCACATAAGGAAAGGTATAAGTAGAAAATTTTATTAGAGATTGGCAAACATAGCATTAGTCAATGATGCAACTCATGAAAGAATTAATAAGGGAAGAGAACATTCACATATAAATATACCATCCTAGAAATCTTGTGTAATTGTGAGCCCTCATCAAAATATTATATGCCAAAATTGTTGACGTTGAACAAGGAAGACAACTTAATGGTTTATTTTTGTTTATATTGACATAGAAGTCATATTGTCATAAATCCTTTAACATGTGGTGCTTGCCTCCTATCTATGCTAGCCAAAAATTCCGCACCAAGGAGAGATACTACTTGTGCATCCAAAAACCCTTAAACCCAAATCTTTTTCAAGTGTCCACCATACCTACCTAGGGATTGGGCAAGATACCTCAAGTAAGTTGTCATCGGTGCAAAAAGGCAATAAAAATTGCTCCTAAATATGTGAGATCATTTAGTGTAAGAGAAAATTGAGCGTTGTACGAACTTGGATGACAAAGAATAAAAGCGACAGACTGCATAATAAAGGTTGTCATCTTAAGGGGCAATACAACGTGACGTTCTCTTGCACTAAGAGATTGAGCATGCAAACAAATAAGCGCATGGCAACCTCTGCTTCCCTCTGCGAAGGGCCTATCTTTTACCTTTACTAGCAAACATGCCCATGCGTTGCAACGGGAGAAAAAGAAAAAATATTGCACGTCCCTACCAAATAAGCATGGCCTAAAACACAAGTGTGATGATTTAATTAACGACACACATCAGTTATTCTCAACATGAAACATAATTATACTTTGAGCTAGACTATCTTTACAATACCTATAAGAAATGTATGCATTATTAGGTTTTCTACTTCTGTCATTTTATTCCATGAAGGCGTACTAATTATCCGCATTTAATGTGAGACATATAAAAATATTAGACCAATACGTATAAGCAAGCTTGGGTTGGACGGGCCACCGCACACATTTGCGCCAAAGAAGCTCCGCCAGTTTTACTACTACTGTTCGCCATCCCCACAACATAGTGCAGTCGTCTCAGAATCATTAGCCCTGTCACCCCGGAGTCCTCAGCAACAGCAAAGACAACGTCGTAAATGGCGCGTCTGCCAGGAAGCTACACCAGGAGGCCATCAGCACACCACTGCTGTGACGCCCACGATTTGACCGTACACTAATCATGCACGCAAATGTGTACGACCAAGATCAGGGACTCACGGGAAGATATCACAACACAACTCTAAAACATAAATAAGTCATACAAGCATCATAATACAAGCCAGGGGCCTCGAGGGCTCGAATACAAGTGCTCGATCACAGACGAGTCAGCGGAAGCAACAATATCTGAGTACAGACATAAGTTAAACAAGTTTGCCTTAAGAAGGCTAGCACAAACTGGGATACAGATCGAACGAGGCGCAGGCCTCCTGCCTGGGATCCTCCTAACTACTCCTGGTCGTCGTCAGCGGCCTGCACGTAGTAGTAGGCACCTCCAGTGTCGTAGGAGTCGTCGTCGACGGTCGCGTCTGGCTCCTGGACTCCAGCATCTGGTTGTGACAACCAGATAGAAAAGAAAAGGGGGAAAAGAGGGAGAGAAGCAACCGTGAGTACTCATCCAAAGTACTCGCAAGCAAGGAGCTATACTACATATGCATGGGTATATGTGTAAAGGGGCATATCAGTGGACTGAACTGCAGAATGCCAGAATAAAAGGGCGATAGCTAGTCCTGTCGAAGACTACGCTTCTGGACATCTCCATCTTGCAGCAGGTGGAAGAGAGTAGATTGAAGTCCTCCAAGTAGCATCGCATAGCATAATCCTACCCGGCGATCCCCTCCTCGTCGCCCTGTTAGAGAGCGATCACCGGGTTGTATCTGGCACTTGGAAGGGTGTATTTTATTCAGTATCCCGTTCTAGTTGTCATAAGGTCAAGGTACAACTCCGGGTCGTCCTTTTACCGAGGGACATGGCTATTCGAATAGATAAACTTCCCTGCAGGGGTGCACCACATAACCCAACACGCTCGATCCCATTTGGCCGGACACACTTTTCTTGGTCATGCCCGGCCTCGTAAGATCAACGCGTCGCAGCCCCACCTAAGCACAACAGAGCGGTCAGCACGCCGGTCTAATCCTAAGCGCGCAGGGGTCTGGGCCGATCGCCCTATGCACACCTGCACGTTGCGTACGCGGCCGAAAGCAGACCTAGCCTAGTGGCGTTCCAGTCCAATCCGGCGCGCGCCACTCAGTCGCTGACGTCAAGAAGGCTTCGGCTGATACCACGACGCCGGGATACCCATAACTACTCCCGCGTAGATGGCTAGTGCGTATAGACCAAATGGCCAGACTCAGATCAAATACCAAGATCTCGTTAAGCGTGTTAAGTATCCGCGAACGCCGACCAGGGCCAGGCCCACCTCTCACCTAGGCGGTCTCAACCTGCCATGTCGCTCCGCCACAAAGATCCACTTGCGGGTACTCCTACGAGCCGACCCGACTTTAGTCATCACATGTGTCATGTATATAGTATATAAGTATATACCCGTGATCACCGCCCAGGTGATCACGGCCCGATAGTATAGCACAGCAGACGGACAAGAATGTAGGGCCACTGATGGAAATCTAGCATCCTATACTAAGCATGTAGGATTGCAGGTAAAGGTATCAACAGTAGTAGCCAGGATAGGCTATGCATCAGGATAGGATATCGGAAAGCAGTAACATGCTACACTACGCTAATGCAAGCAGTATAGAGAAGAATAGGCGATATCTGGTGATCAAGGGGGGGGGGCTTGCCTAGTTGCTCTGGCAAGTAGGAGGGGTCGTCAACTCCGTAGTCGAACTGGGCAGCAGCAGTGTCGGTCTCCTAGTCTACCGGAGAGAAGAGGGGGAAGAAACAGTAAATACAATGCAAACATAAGCATGACGATGCGTGACATGACAATGAGCGGTGCTAGGTGTGCCCTAACGCGACAGTAGGTGGTACCGGTGAAGGGGGGGAACATCCGGGAGGTATTCCCGATGTTTCGCGTTTTCGGACAGACGGACCGGAGGGGGAAAGTTGCTAGTTCGATAGGTTAGGGAGGTGTGGTGGACGAACGGACTGCGTATTCGGATTCGTCTCGTCGTTCTGAGCAACTTTCATATAGAAAACATTTTCATCCGAGTTACGGTTTAAAAGATATGAATTTTCAAAGTTTATTTGAATTTTTGGAATTATTTGAATTAAGCAAAAAATGAATTATGATGTCAGCATGAGGCAATGCTGATGTCAGCAGGTCAACAGAGCGGCTGACCAGGTCAAACTGACCAGTGGGCCCCACCTGTCATAGACAGTGGGCTAACAGAAGATTAAACTAATTTATTTTTAGTTAATTAACTACTGGGCCCACCTGTCAGTGAGTGATTAGATTAATTAATTAGTTTTAATTATAAAAACATTTTTCTTTTCTTTTTTTTAATTTTGCGGCGGGGCCCGCATGTCAGTGGCTGGGCCTGCCCAGTCAGCACGTTGACTGGGTTGACCCAGTCAACGGGTCCTGCGGGGCCCGCTGGCAGTGACCCAGGGGTGGCCCCAAGTGTGCCAGCTCAGCAGGCCGGCGGCTGAACGCCGGCGAGCACGAAAACGCGGCGAAGGGCGCTCGGCCCCGTCGGGATTCGCCTACAGGGGGCCTACACGGGCGCGGGGGGTGCGTTCGAACGGGGAGAGCCCGCCGCGTCGCGTGGTGAGACCGGCCGGAGCTGGAGCTGCCGGAACGGCGCCGGCGAGCGGCGGAGGCGGCGGCGCGCACGGGAGCCCGACGGAAACGAGGCTACGGCGGGCTATCGAGCAAGCGGAGGGGCTGGGGGGCATCTACGCGCTGTGGGGAGTGCAGCGGCTTGAGCCCATGACCAAAAGGTCACCGGGGCGGCGAGGTGGGTACGGTTGCCGTGTGAACGACGGTGAACGGCGGCGACCGCGTCGGGCGTGGGGAAGGAAGGAGTCGCGCGGATCTGGGGGGGAAGAGAGAGGCGCAGGGGCCGAGAGGTGAGCGGGGGTGAGTGGGAGAGACGCCCGAGGAGGCGGGGGGGTGCTGGCGCCCTTATCCTCCCCGTCGCTGGCGAGGGGGTACGGCGGGGACTGCCCCTGTTCTGACCCCGGTCGGGGGAACAGGGAAGGGGGCGAGTGGGAGAGGTGGGCTGGGCTGGGGGTCGGCCCAGTTGGGCCAGGGGTGCTGTGGGGGGGGGCCTTCTCCTTTTTCTTTTTCTTTGTCTGTGTTCTTTTGCATTTTCTTTTTATTTGTTTATTTTCTTTTCTGTTTTATTTCATTTAAAAGTATTTAGGTATTTTATAAAAATGTGTTTTCTCCACCATAATTACCAGTGTATTATTTGGCACCCACCGAACATTTTTGTTTAAATTTTTGAAAACTTTTATTTTCCACTTTAAATTTAATTGAAGTTTGAATTAGGAGTTTGAAAAGAAATGTGTTTCAAATGTGATCAAGCCCTGTTTAGCAACATGATTAGCTTAATCACAGAGGGTTACTGTAGCATGATTCTCGGGGTGTTACAAATCTCCTCCACTACAAGAAATCTCGTCCCGAGATTTAGGAGGTAGAAGGAAACAGTGCGGGGTATTCTTCGCGCAGACGATCCTCTTGTTCCCAAGTGGCCTCATCTTCAGAATGGTGCGACCACTGGACTTTGAGAAACTTGATCGCCTTCTGACGTGATCGAGAATGCGGACCGGATGCTCCTTATAGGAGAGGTCTTGCTGCAATTCGAGCACTTCATGATCCACAGCTCGGATTGGGTCCTTGAAGCAACGGCGGAGTTGTGACACATGGAACACATCGTGAACCTGAGAAAGGTTCGGCGGTAGCTCCAGTTGGTATGCCACTTTTCCACGCCTTTCGAGAATAGTGAATGGGCCAATATAGCGAGGAGCTAGTTTGCCCTTGATCCCGAAGCGGTGAGCACCCTTCATAGGTGTGACTCGAAGATAAGCCTTTTCGCCAGGTTGATAGACCATGTCTTTATGATGACGGTCATACTGACTCTTCTAACGTGACTGAGCAGTCTTGAGATTCTCGCGAATAATGCGGACTTGTTCTTCAGCATCTTGGATAATATCCGGACCGAAGAGTGGACGTTCCCCAGTTTCTGACCAGTTCAGAGGGGTTCGGCACTTTCGTCCATATAACACTTCGAAGGGGGCCATCTCCAGACTAGCTTGATAGCTATTATTATAAGAGAACTCAGCATACGGGAGAGATTCCTCCCATTTCTCGCCGAAGGAAATGACACAAGCTCGAAGCATATCTTCGAGGACTTGGTTGACGCGTTCAACTTGCCCTTGCGATTGAGGATGACACGCAGTACTGAATGACAGATGAGTTCCCATAGCGTCTTGGAAACTTGCCCAGAATCTTGAAGTGAATAAGCTGCCACGGTCTGAGCTGATAACCAATGGAATACCGTGGAGTGAAACAATCCTGGACATATAGAGCGTTGCCAACTGGCTAGCAGTGATCGTTTCTTCGACTGCCAGGAAATGTGCAACTTTGGAAAGCCGGTCAATGACGACAAGAATAGCATCATTACCTTTCTGTGATTTGGGAAATCCAGTGACGAAGTCCATCTCAACATGGTCCCATTTCCATTCAGGAATAGAGATAGGTTGCAGAGTTCCAGCAGGCCTTTGATGTTCTGCTTTGATACGACGGCAAACGTCACACTCAACAACATAACGAGCAATGGCTTGCTTCATATTAGACCACCAGAATCTCTGACGGATGTCTTGGTACATCTTTGTACTACCAGGATGGATACATAGAGGCGTATCATGAGCTTCTTTCATAACTTCCTGTGTCATATCCAGGTTTTTCTCTGCACATGGCACCACCAGGCGGCCCTTGAAGTATAGGGTGCCATCTTCAGCAATGGTGAAGAATGAGGGCTTTCCTTCTGCGAGGTAGCGCTTAATCTTGTGGGCTTCAGAGTCATACTTCTGTAGCCTTTTGATGCTGTCCTCGAGATCTGGTTTAGCAACTAGGGTATTGAGGGAACCCTGGGTAACAACGTGGAGGTTCACCTTGCCAAACTCCTTAGGAGGGGGAGCGAGTGCACTCGGAGGAACAATATGGAGGTTCAGCTTCCTGAATTCTTCAACAAGCGAGGGCTGAACTTTGTGAACCTGGAGGAGGTTGCAGTAAGACTTGCGGCTCAAGGCATCAGCCATTACATTAGCCTTGCCTGGCGTATAGGAAATACCCAAGTCAAAGTCTGCAACAAGCTCCATCCATCTCTGCTGACGGAGGTTCAGATCTGGCTGAGTAAACAGATACTTCAGACTTTGGTGGTCAGTGAAGATCTCGCAACGATTACCGAGAAGGTAATGTGGCCACTGCTTCAGCGCATGAATGACAGCAGCAAGTTCGAGGTCGTGAACTGGGTAGTTCTCTTCGTGAGGGCGCAATTGCCGAGAGGCATAAGCAATCACTTTGCGGTCTTGCATTAGGACACAGCCTAATCCTTGACGGGAAGCGTCGCAGTAAATGACAAAGTCCTTCTTAGTATCAGGTGGAGCTAGAACTAGAGCAGAAGTCAACTTGTTTTTGAGTGCCTGGAAACTTCCCTGACATTTGTCTGTCCATTGGAACTTGACACCCTTATGCAACAGGTTAGTCAGAGGCCTGGCGATCTTAGAGAAGTTCTCGACGAATCGACGGCAATAGCTGGCGAGACCGAGAAAACTTCTGACTTGCTTAACGTTCTTGGGAGGAGTCCAATCAAGAATAGCCTGAACTCGCTCGTGGTTGACGGCAATACCATCCTTAGAGATGACATGCTCAAGATAGGTTACTTCCGGTAGCCAGAATTCACATTTGGAGAACTTGGCATATAGTTGATGCTCTCGTAGCTTCTCCAGCACAAGTCGAAGATGTTCGGCATGTTCTTCTTCGTTCTTGGAAAATACCAGGATATCATCCAGATAAACCACGACGAACTTGTCGAGGTAATCCATGAATATATAGTTCATCAGACGAGAGAAGGTGGCTGGAGCATTGGTTAAACCGAAAGACATGACGGTGTACTCGTATGAACCATAGCGAGTCACGAAGGCGGTCTTTGGGATATCCTCTTCTCGAACACGGATCTGGTGGTAGCCCAACCTCAAGTCGAGCTTAGAGAACACTGACGAACCCGCCAGTTGATCATACAGATCATTGATCCGAGGAAGAGGGTATTTATTCTGAATGGTAGCTTGGTTTATAGGACGGTAGTCTTGAACTAACTGGTTTGTCCCATCCTTCTTCTTGACAAAGAGAGAAGGTGCTCCCCAAGGAGAGCAACTTGGGCGAATGAATCCTTTGCGAAGAGATTTGTCGATTTCCTCCTTAAGCTCAAGGAGTTCATGCGGCGGCATTTTGTAGGGCCGCTTGGCTATAGGAGTGTTGCCTGGTTTCAAGTCTATGATGAATTCCACAGCTCTAGCAGGGGGAATCCCCGGAAGTTCTTCAGGGAAGACGTCGAGGAATTCACGCACGACGGGAATGTTCTCAATGCCCTCGAGTGGTGCAGCGTTCAATGCATTCAATGCATAGAGCCTTGCCTCGGCATTTTGCACCAGATTAGCTTGGTAAGCAACTATTTCATCTGAAGGGTGTAGCAGATGGACGGTCTTAGTGGCGCAAACTATAGAAGCAGTATGCGCTTTCAGCCAATCCATACCCAAAATGAGGTCGATGTTAGACGACTTCAGGATAATGGGAGAGGCATAGAATTCCAGCCCTTCGATTTCCACGGGGACATCGATGCCAACCAAGGAGGTTTGACACTGTCCCACGGGGGTTTTGACCAATACAGATGTGTTCATCTCCTCACATTTAACGTCGTGCTTGTATGCAAAATCTTCTGACATGAATGAATGCGATGCACCTGTATCAAATAAAACGGATGCTGGTACTGAATTTACGAGGAGTGTACCCATCACAGTAGCAGGCTGGTCTTGAGCTTCGTTAAGATCAACGTGGTTGGCATGAGCACGACCATAAGACTTAGCATTGTTGTTGCGGGGCTGATTGTTACCACGGCCAGTTGCTGGAAGGGCCAGTTGATTCTGGTTCTGGTTGCATTCTTTAGCACGGTGCCCTGGTTGACCACACCTGAAGCACAAGCCATTATTCGGAGTGGGAACAGGAGCTTGGGATGGTGGAGCTGGAAGTCTTGACTGCATAGACGGTGGTGGAGGCAGACGAGGTGCAGCATAGGTCTGCCTTGGGGCAGATGCATTTGGACGGTACATGCTGTTCGGGATCCATATCTTACGCTTCTCTGAGGGCGGGCCCGAAGATGAGCCCGTGTCACGGTTGCGCCTGTGAGAGCTCTGGTATTCCTGCAGACCAGTTTCGACATTGATGGCCTTGTTCACCAAGGTGGAGAAATCAGCAAAGTCATGCACTAGAAGTGCGAGCTTGATGTCAGCTTGAAGGCCATCACGGAACTTCTCCTGTCTGCGTGCATCAGTTGCAATGTCTTCTTCAGCATAGCGGGACAAGTCCAGAAACTCCTGCTGATAAGCTTCGACAGTTTTGTTGCCTTGGGTGAGGTTGCGGAACTCACGCTTCTTCCGGTCCATGACTCCCTGAGGAATGAAGCGGGAACGGAAAGCAGCTTGGAAGTCTGGCCAGGTGATGATTGTTCCAGCTGGCAGAGTACGCCTGTGGCTGTCCCACCATTGAGCTGCTGGTCCCTTCAAGAAGAAGGAAGCAAAAGTGACATAGCTGGCAGGGGCTACATCAGCAGACTCCATCTCATAGGTGATGTCACGGAGCCAGTCATCAGCATCCAAAGGCTGACTTGAGCTGCGGTAGATGGTTGGGTTGAGGCGTATAAAATCTTGAAGAGTCACTTGGGCTTGCTACTGGTTCATATTGGGGCGAGGAAACTAAGCCATCATATTTTCCATGAATTGGCGGTTCAGTTCAAACTGTTGGATCATACCAGCCATGTACTCAGGTGGTGGTGGGGCATCGCCACCACGACCACGACCACCTGGTCTGACCTTCCTGCTAATATATAACAGGGGTAGTTCAGCATTGAGAAATTTGCAATGACAAGAATCATTCATGATGAAACATGCATAATGAAAGGAGCACGATAGCTACTACATAGTAGTCGGCATAACTTACAAAAGGGGTCATGCATAGAGTTCAGTACATAGACTAAAACATCATAGGCGGCACACAGGCTCGCGGCGAATGCATCTAACAATACAAGCAAGCCTACATCAGTCCCAAGAGGTACTGTGGAGGTAATCGTAGCCCGACAGCTGGTAGTGAGGCAACGGATAGCCCTCCACGTCAGCAGACTGGGGGCCGTGGATACTCAGGTGTAGAGCCCGACGCTCAGGTGGCAGAAGAGGACCAAGTGCGAGAGAGTAGCCTCCCACCTTTGGCCAACCGACACCGTGGGGCATCACTGTCCTGGCTGGATAGATCGCAGTACGTGGTACCTGTCCAGACCGGACAAAGGGGTGCAGCAGCGTCAGAGCTCGATAAAGGTGCTGACGGGTGGTGTACATCTCGTGGCGAAGAGCTCGGTTAGCTCGATCCAGCCCATCAGCATGTAGAACCAGGTGCTGATGGTAGAAGGGCTCTCGGGTGACAGTGGAGTAGGCAGCAGTATAGTATCCCTCCGCACCAACATCAGAGGAGATAGCAATGTGCCTGAAAGGGGAGGTGTCCAACTCCTGATACTCTCCACGAAGACGTGTCAGAGCAGCATAGGCAGCATCGTGGACAGCCATATCGATGGTCACACCAACACCATGTGCGGTGTGCAGCACAGTAGTGGAGTCGTACTCCTGAGAGTAGAGGTGGACGATGGCACGGTACTACTCCTCGTTAAAGTCCTGGTACTCCTCGTAGACGGTGTACTCAGGGTGCCAGCGATAACCCAGATAGGTCATCATCTCAGCTAGCACCGCAGGTGATCCCGAGGCACCAATGGCCATCGTGTGGCAAACGACCTGCCTCGTGGGTTCCATCTGAAAGCAAAGACGTTTCAAAGGAGTCAAATGACAGTGTGTGAATTGTTCAAAATACTGCTCTAAGAAACAACTATGGTTTATCCAACTTTGGGGTGAACGCGGTCACGGGATCCTAGTGTTAAAGTTAGTAAATTCGTTTAACCCGAGTAGAAGAGAGTTCAGAGTCCCAGAGTAAAGGTCGAGGAGTAAAAGATCCTAGTACCACCCAATGGCGACGTGGGCCCGTAAGACACACAACCATGTTAGTAAAAGTTTTGTAATGTCTAGACTCGACTTCGGCCAAGGAGTGTGGAAAGGGGGATTCCTACAGGCAGTCCGCTCTGATACCAACTTGTGACGCCCCCGATTTGACCGTACAATAATCATGCATGCGCAAATGTGTACGATCAAGATCAGGGACTCACGGGAAGATATCACAACACAACTCTAAAACATAAATAAGTCATACAAGCATCATAATACAAGACAGGGGCCTCGAGGGCTCGAATACAAGTGCTCGATCACAGACGAGTCAGCGGAAGCAACAATATCTGAGTACAGACATAAGTTAAACAAGTTTGCCTTAAGAAGGCTAGCACAAACTGGGATACAGATCGAACGAGGCGCATGCCTCCTGCCTGGGATCCTCCTAACTACTCCTGGTCGTCGTCAGCGGCCTGCACGTAGTAGTAGGCACCTCCAGTGTCGTAGGAGTCGTCGTCGACGGTGGCGTCTGGCTCCTGGACTCCAGCATCTGGTTGTGACAACCAGATAGAAAAGAAAAGGGGGAAAAGAGGGAGAGAAGCAACCGTGAGTACTCATCCAAAGTACTCGCAAGCAAGGAGCTATACTACATATGCATGGGTATATGTGTAAAGGGGCATATCAGTGGACTGAACTGCAGAATGCCAGAATAAAAGGGGGATAGCTAGTCCTGTCAAAGACTACGCTTCTGGACATCTCCATCTTGCAGCAGGTGGAAGAGAGTAGATTGAAGTCCTCCAAGTAGCATCGCATAGCATAATCCTACCCGGCGATCCCCTCCTCGTCGCCCTGTTAGAGAGCGATCACCGGGTTGTATCTGGCACTTGGAAGGGTGTATTTTATTCAGTATCCAGTTCTAGTTGTCGTAAGGTCACGGTACAACTCCGGGTCGTCCTTTTACCGAGGGACACGGCTATTCCAATAGATAAACTTCCCTGCAGGGGTGCACCACATAACCCAACACGCTCGATCCCATTTGGCCGGACACACTTTTCTGGGTCATGCCCGGCCTCGTAAGATCAACGCGTCGCAGCCCCACCTAAGCACAACAGAGCGGTCAGCACGCCGGTCTAATCCTAAGCGCGCAGGGGTCTGGGCCCATCGCCCTATGCACACCTGCACACTGTGTACGCGGCCGGAAGCAGACCTAGCCTAGTGGCGTTCCGGTCCAATCCGGCGCGCGCCACTCAGTCGCTGACGTCAAGAAGGCTTCGGCTGATACCACGACGCCGGGATACCCATAACTACTCCCGCGTAGATGGCTAGTGCGTATAGACCAAATGGCCAGACTCAGATCAAATACCAAGATCTCGTTAAGCGTGTTAAGTATCCGCGAACGCCGACCTGGGCCATGCCCACCTCTCACCTAGGCGGTCTCAACCTGCCATGTCGCTCCGCCACAAAGATCCACTTGCGGGTACTCCTACGAGCCGACCCGACTTTAGTCATCACATGTGTCATGTATATAGTATATAAGTATATACCCGTGATCACCGCCTAGGTGATCACGGCCCGATAGTATAGCACAGCAGACGGACAAGAATGTAGGGCCACTGATGGAAATCTAGCATCCTATACTAAGCATGTAGGATTGCAGGTAAAGGTATCAACAGTAGTAGCAAGGATAGGCTATGCATCAGGGTAGGATATCGGAAAGCAGTAACATGCTACACTACTCTAATGCAAGCAGTATAGAGAAGAATAGGCGATATCTGGTGATCAAGGGGGGGCTTGCCTGGTTGCTCTGGCAAGTAGGAGGGGTCGTCAACTCCGTAGTCGAACTGGGCAGCAGCAGTGTCGGTCTCGTAGTCTACCGGAGAGAAGAGGGGGAAGAAACAGTAAATACAATGCAAACATAAGCATGACGATGCGTGACATGACAATGAGCGGTGCTAGGTGTGCCCTAACGCGATAGTAGGTGGTACCGGTGAAGGGGGGAAACATCCGGGAGGTATTCCCGATGTTTCGCGTTTTCGGACAGACGGACCGGAGGGGGAAAGTTGCTAGTTCGATAGGTTAGGGAGGTGTGGTGGACGAACGGACTACGTATTCGGATTCGTCTCGTCGTTATGAGCAACTTTCATATAGAAAACATTTTCATCCGAGTTACGGTTTAAAAGATATGAATTTTCAAAGTTTATTTGAATTTTTGGAATTATTTGAATTAAGCAAAAAATGAATTATGACGTCAGCATGAGGCAATGCTGACGTCTGCAGGTCAACAGAGCGGCTGACCAGGTCAAACTGACCAGTGGGCCCCACCTGTCATAGACAGTGGGCTAACAGAAGATTAAACTAATTAATTTTTAGTTAATTAACTACTGGGCCCACCTGTCAGTTAGTGATTAGATTAATTAATTAGTTTTAATTATAAAAACATTTTTCTTTTCTTTTTTTTTTAATTTTGCGGCGGGGCCCGCATGTCAGTGGCTGGGCCTGCCCAGTCAGCACGTTGACTGGGTTGACCCAGTCAACGGGGCCTGCGGGGCCCGCTGGCAGTGACCCAGGGGTGGCCCCAGGTGTGCCAGCTCAGCAGGCCGGCGGCTGAACGCCGGCGAGCACGAAAACGCGGCGGAGGGCGCTCGGCCCCGTCGGGATTCGCCTACAGGGGGCCTACACGGGCGCGGGGGGGTGCGTTCAAACGGGGAGAGCCCGCCGCGTCGCGTGGTGAGAGCGGCCGGAGCTGGAGCTGCCGGAACGGCGCCAGCGAGCGGCGGAGGCGGCGGCGCGCATGGGTGCCCGACGGAAACGAGGCTACGACGGGCTATCGAGCAAGCGGAGGGGCTGGGGGGGCATCTACGCGCTGTGGGGAGTGCAGCGGCTTGAGCCCGTGACCAAAAGGTCACCGGAGCCGTGACGGCGGCGAGCTCCGCGTCGCGGCGTTCGGGCGCGCGTGGGGAAGCAGCTAGGGGGGCGCGCGAGAGAGAAAGGACAGGGAAGGAGGGGGAGAGGCTCACCGCGCGACACACGGAGGCCGGTGAGAGGCTTAGGAGCAGCAGGTCGGCGCCGGGGAAGAAGGGGGTCGCCGGCGTCCGAAGTTGAAGACGAGCTCGTGGAGGTCGTTGCAGGGGCTCCGGTCTCCAACGGGCTGCACCAGACGAAGCAGCGGGCGACGGCGGTCCTTGGAGACACCTTGGGGCGGCGAGGTGGGTACGGTGGCCGTGTGAACGACGGTGAATGGCGGCGACCGCGTCGGGCGTGGGGAAGGAAGGAGCGGCGCGGATCTGGGGGGAAGAGAGAGGCGCAGGGGCCGAGAGGTGAGCGGGGGTGAGTGGGAGAGGGGCCCGAGGAGGCGGGGGGGTGCTGGCGCCCTTATCCTCCCCGTCGCCGGCGAGGGGGTGCGGCGGGACTGCCCCTGTTCCGACCCCGGTCGGGGGAACAGGGAAGGGGGGCGAGTGGGAGGGGTGGGCTGGGCCGGGGGTCGGCCCAGTTGGGCCAGGGGTGCTGTGGGGGGGCCTTCTACTTTTTCTTTTTCTTTGTCTGTGTTCTTTTGCATTTTCTTTTTATTTGTTTATTTTCTTTTCTGTTTTATTTCATTTAAAAGTATTTAGGTATTTTATAAAAATGTGTGTTCTCCACCATAATTACCAGTGTATTATTTGGCACCCACCGAACATTTTTGTTTAAATTTTTGAAAACTTTTATTTTCCACTTTAAATTTAATTGAAGTTTGAATTAGGAGTTTGAAAAGAAATGTGTTTCAAATGTGATCAAGCCCTGTTTAGCAACATGATTAGCTTAATCACAGAGGGTTACTGTAGCATGATTCTCGGGGTGTTACAACTGCCGGTGGTAGAAAGCTACGAAAGAACGCCCACGTCAGCGCTGCAAGGCGCACCCGCGTGGTCGCCCGTCGGCTGTCCTAGGCAGCCACTGACCTTCCTCCCGCTCTCTATTGGGTGCAGCTGTACTACTCATGGGTAAGGTTGTTGGGCTCGTGCGGCTCTGCGTCTGGGTGATGGGCTTGGGCTACATCATTACGATGAACGGCGAGCGGGAGTGGGGACAGGCGCCGGCGGTAGGAGTGGCTGGGCCGGAACCCTAGGATTGATCGGGAAACAAATGTGGAAAGCGAAGGACTAAGGAGAAGACGCTATGTCCAAGAACGGTGCACGCCTTCACGGATCTTGCTCAGGCGAGCATGAGAACAGTGCGCCGGAAGGCATCTGCGAGTTCTTGCAGCATCTCGTCCGTGTGAAGGACATGTTCACCAGCACGCAACGATTCAGTCTACTGCTCCTCCGCCCGTCCTCTCCTTCCTCCCTGGGCCCGATATTAATGGGAGGGGTTAGGGTTGGACAGGGTCACGCGGCGGACAAAATAATAGTAGTACGCATCGCATGAAGACATATTGTTTCTTGGATTTATTTTTGAGTCGCCATTCCTTTCTGAAAAAAATGAAGTCTCCTTACGGACAGAAACATTGTACAAAAACTTTCATGTATTAAGATGTGATGGAAGAACACTTCCAAAAAAAGACGTGATGGAAGAAAAAACTAAAACACCTTCCTCCTTTTAAATCTCAACCGTTAATCTTCATATCAACATAAAATTAACGGATATAAAGGAGTGACTTATAGAGAACTATGAAAGCCTCCGCCTTTTAATATTAGATAAAGATAAAGATGTATTTACTTTTATGCAAAGAGTCAAAGTTTTCCTTCTATCCCCTTATATTTTTCTCTTTTGGCAAGCATCATGTGGTGAGGAAAGATCTAGGCACATATGTCCAGTTGAATATAGATAGCATGTGTTATTATTGTTGACATCACCCTTGAGGTGAGTATGTTGGGAAGCGAAACTATAAGCCCCTATCTTTCTATGTGTCCGGTTGAAACGTTTTGATCATGTGTGCAAGATGAGTGTTAGCAATCATAGAAGACTATATGATGGTTGAGTATGTGGACTTGCCTAAAGGCTCCGACACGTGACTCTTCCTGAAAAGATGATGAATTGTAGTTGCAAAGTTGACTGAGAACATAGTTTGTTGGTTTCTAATAGAGTTTCTGCTTCATACTTCCATTATGTGATGAACTTTTACCTATTCATGAGAAGTATATGATGCAAGTTCTATGATAAAATTCCTATGTTTAATTTTGTTGTTGTTATAATAATCAACATGATGCTTCTATGTCCGTATTTTGTTTTTATCGACACCTCTCTCTCAAAGCATGTGGACATATTTTTCGATTTAGGTTTTCGCTTGAGGACAAGCGAGGTCTAAACTTGGAGGAGTACATGAAGGTAATTATTAAGGCCTTCTACTTAAGTTCCTTCATTTAGTAATTCTTAGCCGTAGCGCTCAAGTTTCTATTTTCTAACTTAGGCGCCTCCGAGATGGTGTGCGGATCGGATGGATTGTTGGGAGGTGTTGGTCAATCAGTGGTGCTCAAAGGAATGGCTAGCCCTCGACAACGAGGCCAAGGACAAACGTGCCCAAATGGAAGGTGTGCCACACCATCAAGGCAGCTCCAACTTATATCAGTTCGGGCGGAACTGGGTATGTGGTTTGCTTCATGATTCATGCAATTCATTCATCATGCTAGCTTGAGCCCATTAATTACTAATTTACATTGTTTCTCTCTTTCAGGCACACCACAATAAGGTGGATAAGGTGCCAGAGGTGTACGACCTGTATGCCATGGCCCACACTGCCTCTTTGAAGAAAGTCAAGGCTTTCTCTCAGTGTGACCTCGATGATGCAAACAACTTCACCAACATCTCCTCCCACAACAAGCTCGTGAGATATAGATATGAGGGGAAGGCGAGGAAAGGGGAGGACTTTAACCCGAGCCAGGGTCCCATTGATCCAGAGCTGGTGATGATATCTGGTGGCGGGAGGTCCCATGGCTCCATAGCCATTGGAGATGGACTTATCCGTTGTCCTAGCACTCTCCCGGAGATCAAGGCGCGCCAGTCGAGCTCCGCTCCTGAGATAAGGCCTCGTGAACGGCCAGTGCAACTCGCCATCAAGGTTAGTGATACGTACTCAGCTATCTTTCTCCATTACATTGTCTGCGCTTCCATCAATGATTACAAATGGTCATGTGAGTGGTGTTGCAGGCTGCTATACAGAGTGAGAGAGATAGAACGGAGAAACTTCTGGCGGAGGCGGCGGAGAGGCAGTGGGAGTTGGAGGAGAGGACGACAAAGATGATGGAGGAGGAGAGGGCGCGGAATGACATGCAGGCAAGGGCCATGTACGAGCTCCTTGTGGTAAGTTTCTTCTGCAGATTAGCCAAAACATTCATGTAGTGTTTGTCTCATTACTAACTAGTATGACTGAGTCGTCAAAACCAAATGTGCAGTCTGTGTGCGAGAAGACCGGTCAGACCGCTCCGCCGATGCCAGTGATTGCTCCTGGGACCACGGTGAGTTTAATTTGAATGGACATTACTTGCTACTCTTAACATTTGAGTGTCATAATGCTAACGAGACATTGGAAATGATCTTTGGTGCAGCTTAACTCCAGAAACGCATCGCACGATCCTTCTCCAGCTACCGGCATTAGCCAGCCCGCTGCTACGCCTCCCTGATCACGGTAAGTTTCTCTAGTGTTTTGCTTAACAAATGCATAAAGACCTAGACTTAGCTATATTTCCTCCAATATGCTTACCATAATGACCTAGAGTTAGCTTCTTTTCCTCCAAAATGACTTAATAAGCTTACTGACCTCATAAACCATCCATTTTACCTAAGTTAGCTCTAAAAAGATATGTACTTAGCTAACTTATGTCAAAAATTGCATAATTAGCTCATAAACGACCCATTTCACCTAGGTTAACTCATAAACGACCCATTTCACCTAGGTTAACTCATAAACGACCCATTTCACCTAGGTTAGCTCATAAACAACCCATTTCACCTAGGTTAGCTCATAAACGACCTATTTCACCTAGGTTAGCTCATAAACGACCCATTTCACCCAGGTTAGCTCATAAACGATCCATTTCACCTAGGTTAGCTCATAAACGATCCATTTCACCTAACTTATCTCCAAAAGATCCATTTCACCTAGGTTAGCTCATAAACGACCCATTTTGTAGGGTAACGCAGCAGAAAACAAAATTTTTCCGACCTACGCACCTGCCCAGGACCATGAATGGAGACTGCATAAATGGTTTGATCTTTTTCGTTACCGACTCGTAGCGCAGCGGGAAGTAGAGTCGATGATGATCGGCGGTGCAGATCCTCGCAGCTAGGATTTACAACCTCCCAACCGTGAGGATGTATACCCTCATATGCTCCTCAGACAGCCCTCCGGGAGGCGGTCGAACAGCCCCCCGGACGGTGTCGCGGACAGCCCTTAGGGAGGACCTTCGAAACTCGAATGGTCACTCGGACAGCCCTTCGGGAGGACCTTCGAAACTCGGACGGTCACATGGACAGCCCTTCGGGAGGCACTCACGAACTAAGACCGAAACTACGATCTCTCTACAGAGTTGCACACATACGGTGTCATCTATCCGGCAGGGCTTCGCCGTCCAGAACTAGTTCCTGCCGGAACCCAGACAGCCTTTCGGCTCTACGAAACTATTTCGCGGGGAGGGAGAGAGAAGCCAGATCATTGCATGGCACTTGTATGTGAGAAGGGATGATCCTTTAGGCAGCCCCCTCCACCCCTATTTATAGGCCAAGCCCAAGGGTGGCTTCTCCAAGAAGCCAAGGGGGGAAATACCAAAAAGGCCCTCAAGGTGGCTTCTCCAAGAAGCCAAGCAAAAAAGCACTTTCACTATTCATGACGACATTTTTCAGCGTCCGTTCGAACTGAAAATATTTATGTGGGCTCAGAACATTTCCAGTACCCACTAAAATAATTTTCAACGCGTTCCGAAACAATTTCGGTTTAGTGATTTTCATCTGCGAAAAGCAAACAAGAATGCGTTTTCACTATTCATGAAGACAATTTTTCGCGTCCACTAAATCCGAAAATATTTCTGTGGGTCTTAGAATAATTCTAGTACCCACTAAAATGATTTTGGATTCGTTCGGAAACAATTTCAGATTAGTGAATTTCATCTGCGAAAAACAGCCAAAGCGGTACCGGCAGCTCCGAAACATTTTCGGTTTTTATTTCTGAAAATTCCAAAAAGTTTCCAGAATGATTCTCGCACCTTCCAAGAATTATCAGGCATGTGCCGAAACCATTTTGACTTAATGGCATACCCCGAAACAACTTTTTCGGTTTCATCGAAACTCATCCGGTGACCTCTCTCTGCGGTACGATTCCGCTGTCCGAAACTTTTCGGTGTCCGAAACTTTTTCGGTGATTTTCTCTCAGACTCCCTGTCTAGTATTCAGCAGATAGATGACCCTTAAGCGTGTGACCCTATAGGTTCGGTGAAGTATAGACATGACCTGGAACCCCTTCCGATCAATGATCAACATCGGAGCCGTGGACACCCATATTGACCCCTATACCCACACGAATGAATATTCGAGTGAACCTCCAGTTGCCGTGTGCTATTCCTGTTGCTTCGCGATATGTTACAAATACCCGAGGTGAGACATGTTGGCATTCTCGTGGATCAACAACTTGTCCACTATGCTAGTTACCTCGTTACCGGTTTTGTTCTCTTTTCTCGTTTCCGTGTTCCGGCATCCCAGTGATCAAATCACACTGTGTCTGGCCAGACGATGATGGATACCGTAATACCGAGAGGGCCCGAGAATATCTCTCCATCGTCAGAGGAGCAAATCCCAATCTTGAGCTATCAAGTTACTTGACACACTTTTCCATGAACCCGTAAGCCGCCGTAATAACCACCCATTTACGGATGACGTTTAACAAACCCCAAAGTTCATGAAGCAAGCATGAAGAAACTCGATACTCTCATGGTCTAAGGAATCATGCAAACGTTAACCATCTCTGTGTTATGCACCATTAACTTGTGACGAATGAATCTCTTAGCATAACATCAATCCGGGTCGATTCAACACAAATGTTCTCTTAACATTGTGCCCTCAAAATTGCTGGCATAGACATGCCCATGATCAGGAAAACAAAACAATCATGCAACACTTGAGCTAGTCTTAGAGGCCAGACTAGGAATACTTCTTACCGTTTATTATTCCACACGTGCATATGAGTCTTCCTCCGAGCCTCGTGGATATTGCAGACTCGAGAATCATTGCAGTTATAGCATGGAACATAAACATAATTATGAACTCGGAGATAAATAATATCATTTATTATTGCCTCTAGGGCATATCTCCTACAGACTCCCACTTGCACTAGAGTCAATAATCTAGCTTATGCTAATGCACTTCACACCTGTGGCACACCGGTGTAAATATGCTTCGCTTATGGTATAGCCTGATGTCCAACGGATCTGACGACTTCAGTTCCGTGTGTATCTTTGCATGTCCTCCCGTTTTCACGTTTTTACGTTTTCACAAAATTCATATTTTGTGTGGACTTGGCTTTGTATGTATGTGAATCACAGGTCGAACCTGGATTCCTCAGACTGAGTTATGGAGCAACTACCCGCAGTAGTGTCCCATTGTCAAAAGCCATCTTGGAACTATACTAAGTTCATGAATGAACTATATGATTCAACATCTTCTTTGCCACGTCTAAAGCGTCAACATACTTAGCCCTTGTTATAGAATTCGCCATAGTAACTAGTTTGAACAAATTCCAATTAACTGTGCCACCACATTGTGTGTTACACAAAACCCTTAATTTAAGTCGAAAATCGCATGGAGAAAAGATGAATACTGTATCGATGTAACATTTTACAACGAACTCTTCATGATCTCTGCTTGCGAGAAAACCATGCCATCAGTACTTACTCTAGTACTCTGTGACATCTTTCACTGTTGTCCCATGATCAGTAATTTGATCACTTTGGTATCCATACTCGCAACACCTTGGGAGTATCGGACATATCTGGTTGTTTTACATACCATGGAATACATGATTAATCCAAACACAAAAGTGTGTGGAATTTGCATCATGTATTTTACTCATCAGTGTTTTGGGACACCGAGTCTTGCAAAAACTCTTTCCATGTGACTTTGGCAAGAATCACTCCTTGGCGTTTTAAATGCTAAAAGGTTTTAGCATCTTGTCAATATGTATTCATTGCTTAGCCCCATTAGGTAAATCTATCTCCATAGATCATCATGCCTAATATTGAGGCTATTTAGCCTAAGCACTTCATCGAAAAACTATTTTCAAATGAAGTCCTAATTTGTGTCGACAAATTTATTTCCAATTACCAATGTGCCAAGCACATAAGGTTTTTAGAAATATTATTACGCTCCCACTTACTTTCTTGAATTACAAGGATCTTCGTTACCCACTGATGAAGTCAAAACCCCTTTGACCATTTCATCAAAACACGAAGATTCCAACTCCATTTTGCTCTCTTCTGTCCATTGCTGGAACTCTGAAGTTTGCATACCTACTAGCATCCTCTGGATCGACAAATTACTTTGGACTGTATCATATACAAGTCCTAGCTTTCATTTCCATCAGATGGAAATCCTTTTATCATCCAAATTTCATATCTCATGATTGAAATATGTATTAATTGCTAGTTCAACCCGAACCGACTTTAAGCATCGCTACGATGAAAACAACCTCATCGTAGTCAACTCTTGAACTTGTTATTTCAACAAGTCGAGCTTTATGGATAAAACATTTTATCCCTATCAGTTTGAAGTTCCATAAATATTCATTAGACTCTAAGTCTTCCGAAAGGTGTATCAAGGTTTTAATCTTGAATCACTTATATGGAAACTAACTCGGGTTGTATTGGCATTTAGCCAATTCCGGAGTCAGGGTCCATCAACGCTTCCTTGTGTATCGTAGGTATAATGTTGTCTAACAACAATATCTCATTTGTGCACCTGAGAGGTTTGCACGAGCCTTGCCTACGTGGTTCAGCTGCAAGTTCGACCGAAGTTCATACATTTTATTGTAGAGACTTCCGTATCAGACGCAGTAGGAAACTCTGGAATTACTTCCAAGGTCTCTTTCCTTTGATCTGATGACGTAGATATTGTTTATCTCGTCGAGTTGCACTATTCTCCCACTCACCTTTTTGAAAGAACCATTCTCTTTAAAAGCACACCGTTTCGCGGCAAAACTATTTGCCTCGGTATAGTGAGGGAGGAATACCCAACATTTTGGTATAACCTACAAAGTAGCACTTGTCTGATTTGGAATAGGTTTGTAACCTTTTACACAAGCCCCATATTCCAAATGTTAAGAAAAGATATAACATGGTTGGGCGTACCATACCATGGCTTCATTTCAACAGACCCGATGTAGCTCTTTTCAGTGTAAAAGCCGCAGTCTCTAAAGCATCACTTTAAAAGGGATAATGGCAAATTTATTTATGTCATCTTTGACCTTACCATGTCATAAATGGTTTGATTACATCTCCACGGACTTTCCACTTGCAGTGGTGTTCCGGGAGGTGCAAGTTTATGAAACCCGTTTCACAACTCATCAGACATTCGCTAAACATGTAACTCAAATATTCCTTTGTGCAATCAAATTGCAGAAACATAATTTTCTTGTTACAATAACTTCTACTTCATTTTTGAGAACCTTTCGAATGATTTCAAGAGATCCAGACTTACATCTCATCAAGTAAATATCCATATATCTACTTGAGTCATTTCTGAAGATAAATAAATCCACCACTAACAACACTTATCGGACTACACACATCAAATGTATGATCACTAATAAGTTTGTTGTTCGTTCCTTATGGCCTGTGAACGGTATTTTAGTCACTTCACTTTTCGGAGGAAAGTTGCAAGTGTCAGATGATTCAAAATCAAAAAGATTTCAAAATCCATCATAATGGAATTTTCCATGCGGGTTTCTCCAATGTGACCAAATGTAGTGCCACACTTGTGTGGTATTCTTTTAGTCTTGCGACATTTAGCATCAGTGTTATGGATGTATCATATTACCCTCAATATTCATAACATACGTCCCATCGATGATGGAAGTATGGCCCTTATGTTATTCATAATACTTAACAACAATTGTTGTTTTTATGAACAACTCTTTTGCAACAAACATTGTGCAATGGGCTAGAGTGTATGAAACTCTAAAATGAATTATGAAAGTAAACCCAGAGGTATTGTATTGTTATCAATATTCATAACATATATCTCATTCATAATGAAAGTATGGCCCTTGTGTTATTCATAACATCGAACATAAAAAGTTCTCTTATGAACAACCTTCTTGCAAGATACCTTATGCAATGGGATAGAGTTTGTAAAACTCTAAATGAATTATGAAAATAAATACAGACGGCAATACACCGATGGAAGGTATAGTAACATTTACTATGTTCCCTGTGTATACCTTAACCTCATTTCTAGCTAGTCTTTCAGGCCATAGTAGTTCTTACATCGAGTTGCAACAGAATGCAATCGAGCGGGCATTTTTGTGATGAACTCACAATACCCAAGAATTAGTGATTAACATGTTTTACCATAATTCACAAGAACTATATCTTTGACCAGCCTTGTATACATCAAAAACTTGTATGACATTCATACATGAGCTGGATATTCCAGTCTTCTTTCCTTTTGCCTTTATACTTCTAGCAGTTTAACTTTTAGTATTTCTCCTACTCTCAGAAGAAGCACCGAACTTAAGAGTGGCATTAGCCCCGGACTTCCTAGGCGTGTAAGTCATACTAACACCCTTTGGACACTTCCTTTCTCTTTAAGTTGTTGTTTTATTCACCTTTCATTATATGACAGGCGTTCTTCTGGATCCCTTTCCCAACAGTCAAATGCATAGTAAACACTTTTACTAATACTTGCAAACAAACATTGCTTTGTTTGTATCTGAAAATAATTTTCAGTTCCATGAATATCATATAACTATCCCAACTTTCGAAGTTTGGGTTTCATGGAAGCAAACATATTCCACTTGACCGTAACTGAATTCTAGCTTTTGGATCGAAGGACGAGAGTCACATGATCCATAGCATTAGCGGGAGGATACGGAAAGCATGCGATAGGACAAAGTCCTTCTCGGCACTTTTGAGGACAATCCTCATATTACGTTACCAATCGTAAAGTTTTAACCAGATATTTAACAGCTATTCAATTTTAATAGGGAAGGTGGAAATGCGAGCCATTATTCTACAACTATTATGCAAGAAACACTTAGACAGTGTTCATAATTAATTGCACTGAGAATTAAACATGTTAATTCAACAGTGCGCTCCCACTCAAATCAATATCTCTCATAATTGATTTAGAGTGATTCAAGATCCATATTTTTATTCGATGCCATTGACGGGTTCATCACTGATGACACGAATTTCAATCGGTAGGCCAACTTGCCGATCACATCTCTATGTGATTCTTGTTCATCTTTCGATGGGCCTGTTCCGAGCTCAGGACTCTCCTGCCTGAACGTCAAAGACAACCAAGTGATCTTGCTGCGAGGTCTGACCTCACCCGCCTCATTCCTCTCAATTCGTTCGTGCTCATGTGTACATGGCGCACCCCGAAAAGATACGAATTTCAGACGGTGCTACACTTGGGTGAACACTAACTACTTTGATATTTTAAGTGAGAGATCACCCTAATAAAAAGCGACTACCGCGCAATCAAGAAGGGTGCATCATAAGGGATAACCATCTCAGGCAATTCATAATAGCATGATATGGTATAGCCCTTTCTGACGGAGAAGTGTTTCATTTCTTCGTCTTCGGCATTCGCGTCGGTGTTCACCTTCGCGAAGATTGCCACCACCTTGTCGATGCACCAGATAATATTGCTATCTCTATAGCTAACAAAATAATGCATTACAACAAGGTTGACACGCAGGTCATTAAAGTGCAATCATATGGCTCCAGCCATCATGCCGAATCATGATACGCAGGTCATGTTAATCAAATTACATCATATAGTCATCTCATACATAATCGAATTAGTATGAGCACTGCTATACCACATCACATGCACATCCTGCAAAACCAAGTTAGACGCCTCTAATCGGTTTATGCAAAAATTATTTTACGTGGCTTCTAAGGTTTTGACTTAAACCGCAGCTACCAACATTTTATCATCAAGTATGATTATTCAGGTTGCTAGATTAACATCTCGGGGTGTATGAAACACGGGATAATTAAATCTCGATCCCCATACTAAACTTTGTCATACGCATGACCCCCATGCAGATCATATCTGCAATGCCCTTTCATATGCGAATTTCATCTTTCTTTTGACTACAGCAGAACCCAAAGAACTGATAGCACTTCCATGATCAATCAGGATCACGGATTGCCAGAACTTTGTCAAATTCCACCATGCTGTCTCGAGATTGAGCAAACGCAAATTCTAGGGAAGCAACAAGAACCTCGGGTAACAGATTTCATCTGTCACTCGCATAAATAATTTTTAGCAATAGATCTCATCTACTACCTAATTATATTGTGCAATACCCATAAATCTCTATGTATTCTAGATCGCAACCTGCATCTACGCATAGCACGGCTCATGATGCCACTGTAGGGTAACGCAGAAGAAAAGAAAAATTTTCCGACCTACGCACCAGCCCAGGACCACTATGGAGACTGCATACATGGTTTGATCTTTTTCGTTACCGACTCGTAGCGCAGCGGGAAGTAGAGTCGATGACGATCGGCGGTGCAGATCCCCGCAGCTAGGATTTACAACCTCCCAACCGCGAGGACGTATACCCTCATCTGCTCCTCAGACAGCCCTCCGGGAGGCGGTCGAACAGCCCCCCGGACGGTGTCGCGGACAGCCCTTAGGGAGGACCTTCGAAACTCGAACGGTCACTCGGACAGCCCTTCGGGAGGACCTTCGAAACTCGGACGGTCACATGGACAGCCCTTCGGGAGGCACTCATGAACTAAGACCAAAACTACGATCTCTCTACAGAGTTGCACACATACGGTGTCATCTATCCGGCAGGGCTTCGCCGTCCAGAACTAGTTCCTGCCGGAACCCAGACAGCCTTTCGGCTCTACGAAACTATTTCGCGGGGAGGGAGAGAGAAGCCAGATCATTGCATGGCACTTGTATGTGAGAAGGGATGATCCTTTAGGCAGCCCCCTCCACCCCTATTTATAGGCCAAGCCCAAGGGTGGCTTCTCCAGGAAGCCAAGGGGGGAAATACCAAAAAGTCCCTCAAGGTGGCTTCTCCAAGAAGCCAAGCAAAAAAGCACTTTCACTATTCATGACGACATTTTTCAGCGTCCGTTCGAACTGAAAATATTTACGTGGGCTCAGAACATTTCCAGTACCCACTAAAATAATTTTCAACGCATTTCGAAACAATTTCGGTTTAGTGATTTTCATCTGCGAAAAGCAAACAAGAATGTGTTTTCACTATTCATGAAAACAATTTTTCGCGTCCACTAAATCCGAAAATATTTCTGTGGGTCTTAGAATAATTCTAGTACCCACTAAAATGATTTTGGATTCGTTCTGAAACAATTTCAGATTAGTGAATTTCATCTGCGAAAAACAGCCAAAGCGGTACCGGCAGCTCCGAAACATTTTCGATTTTTATTTCTGAAAATTCCAAAAAGTTTCCAGAATGATTCTGGCACCCTCCAAGAATTATCAGGCATGTGCCGAAACCATTTTGACTTAATGGCATACCCGGAAACAACTTTTTCGGTTTCACCGAAACTCATCCGGTGACCTCTCTCTGCGGTACGATTCCGCTGTCCGAAACTTTTCGGTGTCCGAAACTTTTTCGGTGATTTTCTCTCAGACTCCCTGTCTAGTATTCAGTAGATAGATGACCCTTAAGCGTGTGACCCTATAGGTTCGGTGAAGTATAGACATGACCTGGAACCCCTTCCGATCAAGGATCAACATCGGAGCCGTGGACACCCATATTGACCCCTATACCCACACGAATGAATATTCGAGTGAACCTCCAGTTGCCGTGTGCTATTCCTGTTGCTTCACGATATGTTACAAATACCCGAGGTGAGACATGTTGGCATTCTCGTGGATCAACAACTTGTCCACTATGCTAGTTACCTCGTTACCGGTTTTGTTCTCTTTTCTCGTTTCCGTGTTCCGGCATCCCAGTGATCAAATCACACTGTGTCTGGCCAGACGATGATGGATACCGTAATACCGAGAGGGCCCGAGAATATCTCTCCATCGTCGGAGGAGCAAATCCCAATCTTGAGCTATCAAGTTACTTGACACACTTTTCCATGAACCCGTAAGCCGCCGTAATAGCCACCCATTTACGGATGACGTTTAACAAACCCCAAAGTTCATGAAGCAAGCATGAAGAAACTCGATACTCTCATGGTCTAAGGAATCATGCAAACGTTAACCATCTATGTGTTATGCACCATTAACTTGTGACGAATGAATCTCTTAGCATAACATCAATCCGGGTCGATTCAACACATATGTTCTCTTAACATTGTGACCTCAAAATTGCTGGCATAGACATGCCCATGATCAGGAAAACAGAACCATCATGCAACACTTGAGCTAGTCTTAGAGGCCAGACTAGGAATACTTCTTACCGTTTATTATTCCACACGTGCATATGAGTCTTCCTCCGAGCCTCGTGGATATTGCAGACTCGAGAATCATTGCAGTTATAGCATGGAACATAAACATAATTATGAACTCGGATATAAATAATATCATTTATTATTGCCTCTAGGGCATATCTCCTACAGACTCCCACTTGCACTAGAGTCAATAATCTAGCTTATGCTAATGCACTTCACACCTGTGGCACACCGGTGTAAATATGCTTCGCTTATGGTATAGCCTGATGTCCAACGGATCTGACGACTTCAGTTCCGTGTGTATCTTTGCATGTCCTCCCGTTTTCACGTTTTTACGTTTTCACAAAATTCATATTTTGTGTGGACTTGGCTTTGTATGTATGTGAATCACAGGTCGAACCTGGATTCCTCAGACTGAGTTATGGAGCAACTACCCGCAGTAGTGTCCCATTGTCAAAAGCCATCTTGGAACTATACTAAGTTCATGAATGAACTATATGATTCAACATCTTCTTTGCCACTTCTATTTTCTAACTTAGGCGCCTCCGAGATGGTGTGCGGATCGGATGGATTGTTGGGAGGTGTTGGTCAATCAGTGGTGCTCAAAGGAATGGCTAGCCCTCGACAACGAGGCCAAGGACAAACGTGCCCAAATGGAAGGTGTGCCACACCATCAAGGCAGCTCCAACTTATATCAGTTCGGGCGGAACTGGGTATGTGGTTTGCTTCATGATTCATGCAATTCATTCATCATGCTAGCTTGAGCCCATTAATTACTAATTTACATTGTTTCTCTCTTTCAGGCACACCACAATAAGGTGGATAAGGTGCCAGAGGTGTACGACCTGTATGCCATGGCCCACACTGCCTCTTTGAAGAAAGTCAAGGCTTTCTCTCAGTGTGACCTCGATGATGCAAACAACTTCACCAACATCTCCTCCCACAACAAGCTCGTGAGATATAGATATGAGGGGAAGGCGAGGAAAGGGGAGGACTTTAACCCGAGCCAGGGTCCCATTGATCCAGAGCTGGTGATGATATCTGGTGGCGGGAGGTCCCATGGCTCCATAGCCATTGGAGATGGACTTATCCGTTGTCCTAGCACTCTCCCGGAGATCAAGGCGCGCCAGTCGAGCTCCGCTCCTGAGATAAGGCCTCGTGAACGGCCAGTGCAACTCGCCATCAAGGTTAGTGATACGTACTCAGCTATCTTTCTCCATTACATTGTCTGCGCTTCCATCAATGATTACAAATGGTCATGTGAGTGGTGTTGCAGGCTGCTATACAGAGTGAGAGAGATAGAACGGAGAAACTTCTGGCGGAGGCGGCGGAGAGGCAGTGGGAGTTGGAGGAGAGGACGACAAAGATGATGGAGGAGGAGAGGGCGCGGAATGACATGCAGGCAAGGGCCATGTACGAGCTCCTTGTGGTAAGTTTCTTCTGCAGATTAGCCAAAACATTCATGTAGTGTTTGTCTCATTACTAACTAGTATGACTGAGTCGTCAAAACCAAATGTGCAGTCTGTGTGCGAGAAGACCGGTCAGACCGCTCCGCCGATGCCAGTGATTGCTCCTGGGACCACGGTGAGTTTAATTTGAATGGACATTACTTGCTACTCTTAACATTTGAGTGTCATAATGCTAACGAGACATTGGAAATGATCTTTGGTGCAGCTTAACTCCAGAAACGCATCGCACGATCCTTCTCCAGCTACCGGCATTAGCCAGCCCGCTGCTACGCCTCCCTGATCACGGTAAGTTTCTCTAGTGTTTTGCTTAACAAATGCATAAAGACCTAGACTTAGCTATATTTCCTCCAATATGCTTACCATAATGACCTAGAGTTAGCTTCTTTTCCTCCAAAATGACTTAATAAGCTTACTGACCTCATAAACCATCCATTTTACCTAAGTTAGCTCTAAAAAGATATGTACTTAGCTAACTTATGTCAAAAATTGCATAATTAGCTCATAAACGACCCATTTCACCTAGGTTAACTCATAAACGACCCATTTCACCTAGGTTAACTCATAAACGACCCATTTCACCTAGGTTAGCTCATAAACAACCCATTTCACCTAGGTTAGCTCATAAACGACCTATTTCACCTAGGTTAGCTCATAAACGACCCATTTCACCCAGGTTAGCTCATAAACGATCCATTTCACCTAGGTTAGCTCATAAACGATCCATTTCACCTAACTTATCTCCAAAAGATCCATTTCACCTAGGTTAGCTCATAAACGACCCATTTTGTAGGGTAACGCAGCAGAAAACAAAAAATTTCCGACCTACGCACCTGCCCAGGACCATGAATGGAGACTGCATAAATGGTTTGATCTTTTTCGTTACCGACTCGTAGCGCAGCGGGAAGTAGAGTCGATGATGATCGGCGGTGCAGATCCTCGCAGCTAGGATTTACAACCTCCCAACCGTGAGGATGTATACCCTCATATGCTCCTCAGACAGCCCTCCGGGAGGCGGTCGAACAGCCCCCCGGACGGTGTCGCGGACAGCCCTTAGGGAGGACCTTCGAAACTCGAATGGTCACTCGGACAGCCCTTCGGGAGGACCTTCGAAACTCGGACGGTCACATGGACAGCCCTTCGGGAGGCACTCACGAACTAAGACCGAAACTACGATCTCTCTACAGAGTTGCACACATACGGTGTCATCTATCCGGCAGGGCTTCGCCGTCCAGAACTAGTTCCTGCCGGAACCCAGACAGCCTTTCGGCTCTACGAAACTATTTCGCGGGGAGGGAGAGAGAAGCCAGATCATTGCATGGCACTTGTATGTGAGAAGGGATGATCCTTTAGGCAGCCCCCTCCACCCCTATTTATAGGCCAAGCCCAAGGGTGGCTTCTCCAAGAAGCCAAGGGGGGAAATACCAAAAAGGCCCTCAAGGTGGCTTCTCCAAGAAGCCAAGCAAAAAAGCACTTTCACTATTCATGACGACATTTTTCAGCGTCCGTTCGAACTGAAAATATTTATGTGGGCTCAGAACATTTCCAGTACCCACTAAAATAATTTTCAACGCGTTCCGAAACAATTTCGGTTTAGTGATTTTCATCTGCGAAAAGCAAACAAGAATGCGTTTTCACTATTCATGAAGACAATTTTTCGCGTCCACTAAATCCGAAAATATTTCTGTGGGTCTTAGAATAATTCTAGTACCCACTAAAATGATTTTGGATTCGTTCGGAAACAATTTCAGATTAGTGAATTTCATCTGCGAAAAACAGCCAAAGCGGTACCGGCAGCTCCGAAACATTTTCGGTTTTTATTTCTGAAAATTCCAAAAAGTTTCCAGAATGATTCTCGCACCTTCCAAGAATTATCAGGCATGTGCCGAAACCATTTTGACTTAATGGCATACCCCGAAACAACTTTTTCGGTTTCATCGAAACTCATCCGGTGACCTCTCTCTGCGGTACGATTCCGCTGTCCGAAACTTTTCGGTGTCCGAAACTTTTTCGGTGATTTTCTCTCAGACTCCCTGTCTAGTATTCAGCAGATAGATGACCCTTAAGCGTGTGACCCTATAGGTTCGGTGAAGTATAGACATGACCTGGAACCCCTTCCGATCAATGATCAACATCGGAGCCGTGGACACCCATATTGACCCCTATACCCACACGAATGAATATTCGAGTGAACCTCCAGTTGCCGTGTGCTATTCCTGTTGCTTCGCGATATGTTACAAATACCCGAGGTGAGACATGTTGGCATTCTCGTGGATCAACAACTTGTCCACTATGCTAGTTACCTCGTTACCGGTTTTGTTCTCTTTTCTCGTTTCCGTGTTCCGGCATCCCAGTGATCAAATCACACTGTGTCTGGCCAGACGATGATGGATACCGTAATACCGAGAGGGCCCGAGAATATCTCTCCATCGTCGGAGGAGCAAATCCCAATCTTGAGCTATCAAGTTACTTGACACACTTTTCCATGAACCCGTAAGCCGCCGTAATAGCTACCCATTTACGGATGACGTTTAACAAACCCCAAAGTTCATGAAGCAAGCATGAAGAAACTCGATACTCTCATGGTCTTAGGAATCATGCAAACGTTAACCATCTCTGTGTTATGCACCATTAACTTGTGACGAATGAATCTCTTAGCATAACATCAATCCGGGTCGATTCAGCACAAATGTTCTCTTAACATTGTGCCCTCAAAATTGCTGGCATAGACATGCCCATGATCAGGAAAACAAAACAATCATGCAACACTTGAGCTAGTCTTAGAGGCCAGACTAGGAATACTTCTTACCGTTTATTATTCCACACGTGCATATGAGTCTTCCTCCGAGCCTCGTGGATATTGCAGACTCGAGAATCATTGCAGTTATAGCATGGAACATAAACATAATTATGAACTCGGAGATAAATAATATCATTTATTATTGCCTCTAGGGCATATCTCCTACACATTTCACCTAGGTTATCTCATAAACGACCCATTTCACCTAGGTTAGCTCATAAACGACCCATTTCACCTAGGTTAGCTCATAAACGACCCATTTCACCTAGGTTAGGTCATAAAGGACCCATTTCACCTAGGTTAGGTCATAAACGACCCATTTCACCTAGGTTAGCTCATAAACGACCCATTTCACCTAGGTTAGCTCATAAACGACCCATTTCACCTAGGTTAGCTAATAAACGACCTATTTCACCTAGGTTAGCTCATAAACGACCCATTTCACCTAGGTTAGCTCATAAACGATCCATTTGACCTTGGTTAGCTCATAAACGATCCATTTCACCTAACTTAGCTCATAAACGATACATTTCACCTAAGATAGCTCATAAACGATCCATTTCACCTAGGTTAGCTAATAAACGATCCATTTCACCTAAGTTAGCTCATAAACGGTCCATTTCAACTAATTTAGCTCATAAAATATCCAGTTCACCTAAGTTAGCTAATAAATGGCATATACTTCTTCTTCTAGTCTTCTTCTTCTTCTTCTATTCTTTTTCTTCTAGTCTAATTCTTCTTCCAGTCTTCTTTTTTCTAACTTTCTTATTTGTCATTTTTCAGGTTTCATTCACTTCACGGAAGCCAGCTTCCTATGATGGATTGCTTGTTTTTTCCTTTGATGCACTTCTTGTATTCTGCTAGCTTGCTATGATGAAACTAGATTGCTATGATGAAACTTTGCATATTGTAATATGTATGGATCGATGGAACTATGTGCAACCTACTATGTATGTATGGATGGATATATATGTGCTGGATATTTATTATGTTGGATATATATGTGCTGGATATTTATTGTGAAAGAGTCCTGTGATATATTTGCTGTGATAATTGTTGGATATAAGAAAAACAGAATAAAAAAGAGGCAGTGCAGGCTCTTTGCCGTCCGCCGCGGACGACAAAGACACCTTTGCCATCGGTGGCAGACGGCAAAAGGGGCACGTGGCGCCCACCTGTGCTTCCTGGGAGATGGGCCATTTGGCAAATTTGCCTACCGTGGCGGACGGCAAAGCTAAGCTGATGGCAAAGACTTTGCCTTTGCTGTCCACCGTGGCAGACGGCAAAAAACAGCGGGCGCTGACGCATTGTTGACGTCAACTGGCGGACGGCAAAGAGGCGCTCAAATTTGCCGTCCGCCGGCGGACGGCAAAGGCCGCCGTTAGCCGCCTAACGGACTAACGCTGGCGGACGTCCAATATTTTTGCCGTCCCTTCTCTTTGCCGTCCGCCGCTGTAGCAAAGGACTCTTTGCTGTCCGCCATAAAAAGCAGACGGCAAAGGACCTGTTTAGCATAGCCTACTTTGCCGGAGCCTTTTGCCGTCCGCGGCTGACGGCAAAGGCCATTGCCGTCTGCCGTTCATGCCTTTGCCGTCCGCCGTGGCAGACGGCAAAATAGCTGATTCCTGTAGTGATACGTCCATTTTGCATCATGTTTTCTTATTGTTATTTATAATGTTTTTTTTTCATAATAGTGCTTTTTGGAGTAATTATAATGCCTTTTCTCTCATAATTTGCAAGGTACACACCAAGAGGGAGAATTCCGGCATCTGGAAATCTGGACTTGGAAAAGCTACGTCAGGCCACCTATTTTGCACAACTCCAAATGAGCTGAAACTTGATGGAGATTTTTATGGAATATATAAGAATTACTGGAACAAATAACTACCAGAGGGGGGCCACCAGGTGGCACTACAAAAAAATACACTTTCGTGATGATACGTGTTTGTCACAATAGGTCACGTTTTCTGTCATGCATGTACATCCATGACAATTTTATGACAGAATCAAGACAGTCATACATGTGCTGTCGTACAAGTGTTCCATGACATTACCATCACGGAAGTGTCCACTTCCATGACGATAAATTGCGCGTCACAGAAGTGCTTTCGTCAAGGGTGACCGACACGTGGCATCCACCGTAATGGAACACCGTAAAGCTCTCGGGTCCAGTTTTGGATCCAATAACCCGTTAACAGCCCCAACCAATGGGGATTTTCCATGTGTAAAATCATCATTGGCTGGAGGGAACACGTGTCAGCTCGCCGTTGGGACAGATGTCATCCACTCATTGGACCCAAAGCACCTATGATACGCCGACACGTGGCACGGCCCAACACAGGTCCATTCTTGTGAAAAGGCCGGCCCGTTTGACTTGGTCAAAAGGTGGCGGGCCGGCCCACGGCAAGCCTGTTAACGGCCTGTTCGCATATAGCCCATTTATAGCCAGCTAACCCAGGGCCCGTTTACGGCCTATCCGAATTAGGCCCAGTAGCATCATCTGGGCCGTCCAATATAATTCCAGCCCGTTTTAACTTCTGGCCCATGTATGGCCCATGACGTCTTTCGGCCCATATGAGGCCCCTAGTAACCCTCGGCCCATTAACGGCCTGTGGTAAAACTGGCCCCTAATGAACAGTGCATCACTTTATACCCATTAACGGCTCATTATTCCGTTGGGCCGTTTACAGCCCATGTTATCTTTCGGCCTTCTCAGGGCCCATTTATTCTTGGGCTCATTTCCAGCATTCGTTTACTTTCGGCCCGTTACTATCATTTTATGGTTGTGGGCCAAATTCAGCCTGTGGTTACAGTCGGCCCGTTAATACGTTGGGCCGTTTTCATAGCGTCATCAAATACGGCCGATTAACGACGGCCCATTATGGTCGGCCCATGAACGGACGATTTCAACTCTAGCCCATTTACGGCCATAATGTGGTCTGTTATTGGCCCATGTTTGGTCAACCGATCATACGGCCCGTAGAAGGCCCATGGATGATACGGCCCGTAGAAGGCCCATTTTGTCTACGGCCCGTATAAGGCCCATTGTTTCTACGCCCCATAGATGGCCTATTGTTTCTACGGCCCTTAGAAGGCTCATTGTTTCTACGGCCCGTAGGAGGCCCATGTTAACTATAGTAAATATGTAGCCCATGGTTAATGTGGCCTAGTTTTAAAAAATAGGTTATTGCGGCCACTAGCAACCCACGGAAAAATAACTGCACTGACTACAAGAAAACAAATAAACAAGACAATAAGGAAACAAATAAACCCACGGAAAAAGTGCTTAAATCCTCCAGCACTTGCTGTTGCACTAGAAAGTATGCATCTGAATTCTACAGGGACTTCCTCAGTCCTTCGGCTTTCTGTCGCATAACATCTGATTGATGTCTTTCAACTTGAAGTTGAGACTCAAGAAGCCGAACTGATTCAGGCAGCGAGTTCGAAGAGCTGGTGCCAGCAGTAGTAGCCAATAACTCGAACACTACATCAAGACAGGACTTTGGGGTTGTCTCAGTGTCTTCAATATAGTTTTTATCAGCTTTCTTGGAGACCAACAGGGATGTCTCACTATGTTGAACCTTAGCTGCATTACTTTCTATACCATTGCATAACGGGGTACTCTTCTCCAATATTTTATCCGCATTCTAAAAGGGAAACAAACAAACACATCACAGGTTTACAATGTAGTATATCAAACTCATTTTGGTAAACCAGTTCAGTAGTAAGGTGGACAGGATAACAACATGAAACAAAAATATATCTATGTAGTATGGTCACTATATGGTCTATATCATTCTAGTTTATGTTGCCAAATCAAGATAGATACAGTTCGAATCATATCTATTTAAGACAAAGCAGCTTAGACAGAATATAAGTGTGGGAAACTACACATCAATAAGAACACTTGTAAGGTGCATGGCATGAGAATATAACTGTTTATTCAATTGAAACTCAAATCAACATAGAGCAAGTTACAATAGCAAACACGTTAAAGAAGCAGGTTTAAAAAATACCTGTTGCTCCATTGGAGTTTCAATTGCATCCTTCGAATTTGAAATTAGTTGGTATGAGTAAATACAGTGATGCAAGAGAAAAGTAGTATGAACCATAGCTACGGAACCTGACCTGAGAACAATTCTTCTTCTGCTTTAAGCGTTGACTTGGGGTTCGGAGTGGTGGTCCTCGTGCTTTGGGCACTGCAGTTGCCTTACTAACTGCTCGTGTTTAGGTGCTCTGTGGTGGAGACGGTGTTGTGTCAACAGGAACTGGGTTACTATCTGCTGGGGTTGGGGTTAGAAGGGGTGTAGCTGGTTCTCTGTCCAGTTGGGTAGGGGTACAATCTGTGTGGGTCTGGGTTATGTGTGGTGGGGCTGGTTCTTGGGCAAGTACAACCGTGGTTCTATCTCCATCGACAGGTAGCACGATCTTTTCTGAAGACCGTGTTTTTACTCCGACAGATACTGCCATCACCCCCTCCAATTGAAATGGCTGATAAACAAGAAAATGAATTGAATGTACAGACATTGTAAGATAGATAGGTGCAATGGATAGTAGGGAAGAAAACAGGGCATGAAATAATTCACATTTATGTTGTCTAACCAAATAGAATAGCAGGACATAATTTCACATATATGATGGCTAATTAAACAGGATAGCATGACACAATTTCACATGTATGATGGCTAACTAAACAGGATAGAATGACATACTTCAAAATATGATGACTATGTAAACAGGATGACATGATATAACTATACGATGTGTCTATTGAAGTGGTTGGCATGCCATAAACCACAAACATGTCGTCGATGGAAACATGATGGCATGATATAATTCACGGATAGAATGACATAATTCAAAATATGATGACTATGTGAACAGGATGAGATGATATAACTATATTATGTCTTTAGAAAATGGGTTGGCATGCCATAATTCAGATACATGCTGTCTATGTAAACATCATGGCATGATATAATTCAAATATATGATTTATATACTAAGGAAGTGAGCAGAGGGCAATCGCGTATATGATGTGTCAACTAAGAAGATGGCATTCAATATCGTGTATATGATGTAAAAAACTAAGCATTGCTATACAACATATGCATGATATGAGTAATATAACCCTGCCAAGTTTGAGCATACACCTCAGGGGGATAATAGGACTGGTCATCTGCCTCTGAATCCTCCTCTGAAGAGCTATCTGTAACCAACAAGATATCTGCTTCACCAGGTAGCATTGTCTGCTCTGAAGGCCTTGTTTTCACTCCAGATTTCTCCATCACCAATTCAAATGACTGATGCACAGGAAGAGCAGTTGAATATACAAACATTGTCGACAAAAGCAATGAGAAATACAAAAAAAGGACGGCATGATATAATTCACATATATGAAGCTTGGCTAAACAACATGGCATTGCATAATTCACATATATAATGCCTTGCAACAAGATAGCATTGCATAATTCACATATATAATGTCTTGCAAAAAGATGGCATTGCTTAATTCACATATATGGTAATTAGACACTAAACAGGTGGCATTCACACAAAGCATGTCTAAACTAAGCAAATGACATAGCAATGCAAGATACCATACGCACGATATGAGCAACATAACCCTGCCAAGTTCGAGCATGCACCTCAGGGGGGGGAATAGGACTGGTCATCTGTCTCTGAAACCTCCTCTGAGGAGCTATCTGTAACCAGCAAGACATGCGCTTTGTCAGATAGCATTGTCTGCTCTGAAGACCTTGTTTCCACTCCAGATTTTTCCATGACCGTGCCGAATGGCTGATGCACAGGAAGAGTAATTGAATATACTAAAATTGTTGACAAATTTAACACGTAATACAAATGATGTCATGATATAATTCACATATAAGATGACTGGCTAACCAGGGTGGCATTGCAAAATTCACATATATGATGCTTGGCTAAACAAGATGGCATTGCATGATTCACATATACGATAAAGAAACTAAACATATGGCATTGACACAAAGCATGTCTAAACAAAGCAGAGGACATCTTTGATGTATACAGTAAGCAATGCAAGGCAGCATGTGCATGATATTAGCAACATCAGCATGCCAAGTTAGAGCGAAGACCTCATGGGGTAAATAGGAGTGGTCTTCTGCTTCTGAATCCCCCTCAGAACAGTTATCTTCCTCTTGATTACGATCTGAAATGGGTGGAGTGGGGGCTGCCTTTGAGCCCACCATGGAGCGACGTCTGCATGAAATTTTATTTCCACGCAAGGCTCATCTCTTTTGCTCTACATGTTCAGTTCCATTGTGTACAATAACTGACATGCATAGGAATAAAACATAGTGAGATTATGTAAGGAGTGCATGCACAAACCCAGAGTGATGATAGCAAACTGTGGATAGACCCAAAACTAATGGTAGCAGGAAGATAATAGCTTTAGTTAAAAAATATAGATAATGGCTCCTTTAATGGTATTTTACACCCAACATGAAACTCATAGTAGACACCCGAGATTAACCAGATAGTAGACAGATAGTACTGAATGCTGCCCCAATATGTACCCCACAACCATTTAAAAACTCAAGTTTCAGCATAAGTTTGGACCTGAGTCGGAGTCTAATAGGTGAACACGACGATAAAGTAGCATGTCATCATATTAAGCAATGCACAACGTAAGCAGACACGGAAGAGTGCGACCTCTCTTGCGGACCCGTGTAGTCCTCAAGGTCATCTGCTCAGTTGATGATGGTAATGCAGTTGTCGTGGCTGCCGGCGGTGGGGAAGAAGATCTGAGGCGGCGAAAGACAGTCTGGAGAGCGGATCCCTGATGTGGTGAACCCTTCTGTCGTTGGAGCATCTGAGCTGGGGTGGAACACAGCACCGCAGGAGCAGGACAAACCACACAAGGTTTTCTTTGACACATATCTGTAACAGATGTAATTGTGTAAGGGCTTGTTTGAATTTGTGGATTCTAACAATGCAGGGATAGGAAATAGACAGGAATAGGATAGGAATGCATGTGCAAAACAGAGAATTTAAAAACACAGGATTTCTGCCAATCTGGGTGTTTGGTTCACAAGAATTGGAAGATCACAGGATGCAAAGAAGCATGGTGAGATTAAGTCAAACCACAAGAAGTGTACAACCTCTTTGGCGAAGCGATGTCGATCTCAGCGTGATTGGGTTGGCCGGTGAGGATGCTCCGGCTGACTTGGCTGTCAGAGGAGGGGAAGAAGATCTTAGGCGTCTGGAGATGGAGCCCGAGGTACTGCTCCGCTGTGATGGAGGGTTTCGTCGTTGGAGTAGCTCCGGTGAGTTGTACGACGCCGAGGCTGAAGCAGGACAAGAGAGACAACGTTAACCTCAGTGGAATTCTAATAGCATCTCCAACAGATGACGTAAAATACATAACCACAAAGTGCTAGATGTATACATCAGCCGCTCATCTCTGAACTTAACTGTCGAAACTGAATTTAACTATTGAAACTGAACTTAACTGTCGAAACTGAATTTTACTGTCGAAACTGAACGCACTAGAGGTGAGCCTACACGTCAGTCGACTGACTTTTTCATCTCTGGTCAGTCGATTTTACAGCCGTTGGATACGAAATCAAGGGCCTGCAGTTCATCTTCAACCTCCAACCCCCTGAGCCGCCAGCCACCACCGGCCAAACAACCGTCCCCCGCCGCCCGCGGCCGGCGGTGCGCCGCCCCACCTGCCCCGAAAACACTCCCCACCGCCAGTCCGCCGCCGCCCCGGCCATCCCTGTAGGCCCCCCCCCCCCCCGTGCCGAGCTTTTTCTCCGGCGATCCCCACGCCACCGCCCCACCACGGCCGGTGACCACTGCCCCCACCCTGAACCCTAAGATAGATAGTGGGGTACCTCTCCGGCGAGCCCCCCTCCCTGCTGCGGCTGGTTCTTCCTTAACTCCGGCGAGCCCCCCCACCCCCTGAAAATTGACTGACCCAAAAGTCGATTCAGTCGACTGAAGTGTAGCTAAATCAGAGCCGCATCGCAAGCAAGAGCAAGAGCGAGAGCAGCAGCGCAAGCAAGAGCAGACCAGGCAGGGGACCGAGAGCAAGAGCAGAGCAGCAGCGCGAGCGAGAGCTAAAGCAGCAGTAGCTCCTATTGATGTGGACGTTGCCGCCGAGGGAGCAACGCCCTGGAGGAAGTGGCCGGTGATGCCGCCATGGATGGAGCCACACCGTGTCGGCTCAGGACCGAGCGCCAGCAGCACCGTGAGATCGAATCAAGAAGAAAATGTGGCGATTAGTGTACAACCTCTTTGGTGGTGCCGATTAGACCGCAACTTCATCCAAGGAAACGGTGATGATGATGCTCTTCCGGTGGTGCAGGTGAAGACGGCGGTGTGGGAATGGAGGTGGCACGAAAGACGAGGGGAACGTCGGGGCAGCTCCTTGGAGGTGGAGAACGGGGTGGCTGAACCGGCGGGACGACCAGATCGACGACGGATCCTCATCCGGTACAGTGGATGAGGGACGTCGAGGTGTTGCTGTGGACGATGTCGTCGGGGAAGAGGCTCCGGCTGGGTGGCGGACGGAGGAGGGTGTGGGACTTCGCGGGTTTTCCCGGCCTCGGTGTACGAATGGGTGGGCGGATGGGATGGGAGTGGGGAACCATGTCTTAGGGACGCGCTTGTCCGAAATGTGGGGTAGGTTACGAAGTACCCCCACCGATTTGAGGCGGTTCTTTCAGTTCAGGGTTATCACGGGCATTTCACGTGTCAGGATTTCACAGGAGGTGGGAGTTTTCGCGAGCATTGTAATTTTGGAGTAGCAAGGCGCGGGTTGAGATGGAGGGAGTTGTCGGAGCACAACGAGACAAAGATTTATCTTAAATGTTTCGGGGTAACAAGGCGCGGGTTGAAGAGGCGGGAGTTTCGCAGCACGATAGACAGAGACGCTAGTTTGAAATTTCGGCATAACAAGGCGCGGCTTGAAATTTCAGGAGAACAAGCTTAACGTGTACCCAAAAGAAAAAAAATTTAGACTCGTATGATATACTACGTACAATGTGTTTAACACGCACAACACACACATACACCATTTAGACTAGTAAGGTACACGTGCATTGCACACATGAGATTTGGCAACAAAATTATGAATAAATACCACATTATAGCATGTAAGCTTTGAGTCATATATGCATGATGTAGATGTTCGTTTAATTCTTATAGTTCATTTCATTCAAAATCATCTAGTTTTTATAAGAAAGCTAATCTATTTTAATATTCATGGAATTGTGCGTTGAAGGCATAAAGTAAAAACAAATCATGTAGAAAAACATTTGGGCAATTCTGATACGGAAGATTCTAGAACAAAGAAGAAGTGCTTGTGTTTTGAGGTTCGTGCATTATGCTTAAGTTCAACCATAGAGTCTTCTAGATTGTACATGTGGCAACATCTGGTGGAATCTAGATGATATCCAACGGCCAGTAGTGCTCAAATTTGCCAGCTCTGCGCCATCGGATTGGCCTCATCCAACGACCATCTTTCAAAGTTAAAGTTATCCGCACACTATGTAAAAAATATAAAATATAATGTATATATAGGGGTATAGATATAGATATGTGATGCAATAGTGTGTCCATGCACGGATGCAATGTGGCCAAACGATGTCTGCCATCGGTATCTCAAATTCAAACCAGTCTGACCTTGTTCAATGTGTATACATTACAACATGCTCGTTTCCAAACCACACCGCGCAGATCTCCGTTATATTCATGCATGCATGGGTTTCAAACATCATGATCTCTTATTCAAATATTTGAATTCAACTTTACATTGATTATGACCTCACCTAGTCTTTTACACCCACACATTGGTCTTCTCTTTATAATTGTACCACTAACTTTCTCTCGTGCATGCATGCACACACACTACCAGTCGGCATTATCCATCGCACACATGCAATCTTTTTCTTCAGGTCAGTCTCCCATGAAGGCACACACACACACACACACACACACACACATCCCCCTCTCCATCATATCGGGCATTCTTTATCCCTCACGTGCATGCGCAACGATCGATGTTCCTCTATGTGTGTGTGTATATAGCTAGGTCTTTCATAGTTTTCCACATAAACCGATCAATCTATATATCTAGTGAGATCTCACCCTCTTGCCCACGTCCCCATCGATCAATCTATACCTCTCTATATAGGATTACATATATAGCTAATACACCCACATTAATTATATATCCAACGGCCCCCTCTCATCATCCATGCCTTCCGCTTCATCTCTCAGACGCGCGCACAATGGCGAAGACAAGGAGCAGCAAGGGCCCTGCCCCACCCTAACATCACTATATATTGAGGCTAATATGAATGTGATCATTAGACAATTGCTGGTAAAAATGGTTTAAGTTGATGAATTGGCCCTCCTCGTAAAGGATTAGCAATGCTTGGCCCCCTAGCTCATGGGACATTTCTCATGGCTCCGCCACTGCGCGCAACAGCGCACGTTCTCGCGCCCTCTCTCTAAATATCAATCTCGCAGTTGTGCACTCCTTCATAGTCTCCCTCCACTCGGCCCCTCGCACCATCTTCTAGCCCCCAACGGATTTTGCCACATGTACAATCTAGCAGACTCCATGGTTGAACTTAAGCATAATGCACAAATCTCAAAACAACGGTGGTTCTCCTTTGTTCTAGAATGTTCCGTATCATAACTTCCCAAACTTCTTTTCTAGTTGAATTGCCATTGTTATTATTTTACTTCATACTTTACAACGCACAATTCCATGAATCATAAAGTAGATTAAGGGCTTCTTTGATTCAAAGGATTCTCGAAGGAATTTTGGAGGATTCTAATCCTTAGGAATTTTTCCTATCCTGGTTGTTTGATTCGTAGGATTGTAAACCATAGGAATTTTTCCATATGATTCATTTGCACTAGATTTCATAGGAAACATCCCATCCACTCAAACCTCTTTGAAAGAATTCTGCGTTTTTTCTATGCACAATCAAACACTCGTACCATCCTGTAGGATTCAAGACGACATTCCACTCTAATCCCATGTTCTTCCTATTCCCGCGTTTTGGAAATCCTACGAATCAAAGAGGCTCTAGGTTTTTTATAAAAACTAATTGATTTTGAATGAGATGAACTATAATAATTAAACGAAGGTCTACATCAGGCATATGTGACTCAGAGCTTACATGCTATAGTGTGGTATTTATTCATAATTTGGTTGCAAAATCTGACGCGTGCAATGCATGTGTACCTTACTAGTACTTCGAGTATGTGCCAAACACAATGGCACGCTACACAGTGTGTATCTTACAGTTCATGAAGCCACGTGGCACATGTGGAGGCGTTGTCACGACATCCTTGTGTGGACTGCTCACAGTGATGTGTTGCTGGTTCCAGAAGAATGTACTCGTCCTCCCTGAGCCGCACTGGCGGTACATGCACAAAGCGAAGATGTGCACGCACGCCACACACACACCCATTCCATCACACGCATACGCGGGTACACAGGCGGACACAATTTTGTACCAAGATCCACCCCATGTGATAATTTGACGCATGTAAAGTCCTTCACTTCATTGATGGTCAATTAATACAGCGCATGCAAATTGAGTGGACGTGAGGGCGGAAGAAAGACATTACTACTCCACTGCGCGCACGCGAGTAGTTAAATCATGGGTTGCTAGTAGTACTTCCATTGGTCTCCTTCGTATTTTGTGCCAATTTTTGACAGTAACATAATATTTACGCATCTGAGCAGTGTAGTCTACTTGAAATTTATGTTCCACTAAACTCATCGGGAGCCGTTTCGGGCCTCGAAACCAAAAACCATCAATTCATATTTACCTTGTTCCCATCACATTCGAAACTACTAGTGCTACAATTAAGTGCAAGCCTGCTCACACCTACCAGTACATACCAAACCTGAACGTGTTCCCACTATGCAGGTTTTAGTACTAGTGCTAGTACTTAGGTTATAAAAAGGGGAAGTACCTAACCGAAAATTACTCTACCTTCCTCATCATAAGTCCTCCTTCTTCGTCCGTCCTTGCCATGGCCGGTGTGCAGATCTCTAGGTCGAGAACTACTCGTAACAAGGGAGTGGCAACCAAGGACGCGAAAAAAAGAGGGCTCGCCGCCACGCAGAGACCTCGAAAGATCTCTCACGGGCAGGCGATGGCTCCGAGGAGCGCCCTAGACGCGGAGGCGAACATGCCGAGCTGGCGGCGCTGGAGTCGTTATCCCTCGACGGCATACCCGATCAGCTCAATAAGCACCTCAATAAGCAGAAGGAGTTCATCCACGGCTTGGTGGAGCTGCTGAAGGAGAGCCTCGACGACATGCCCGCTGATCTCAATGAGCAGGGGGAGTTGACCGCCGGCTTGGTGATGCTGCTGAAGAAGAGCATTGCCTCGGAGAAGAAGGCGACTGGCGAAATCCTGCAACTTCAGGAGGACAAGGCGAAGCTCTACAACGAGCTCGACCTGCTGAAGGAGGAGAACACCGACTGGAAGAAGCTGCATGAGAATAGTAGTTCCTCGATGAAGATATTGCAAGCCCTCGTCATGTAACAGAAGGAGGAGTTGGTGAAGCTCCGCATCGAGCACCCGGCTGCTATCAAGGTACGTAATGCGGCCGTGTGACAGATGATGAAGGCTCGCGTCAAGAAATCCTGCATCATGGACACAATGATGAAGATGGCGGAGGAGACGCGCAAGGAGATGGAGGTCGTGGAGGTGATGAAGAAGCAGTTACGACTCTGCGGCCAGCAACCCTTCATGTAGTGAGAGCAGCGCCCCAGACTTGTGCGTGCGTCTTCCTTCTTTTTGGGGGGTGATAATCCTCCTTCTTCTTTTGCTCCTGTGTTTCTTATTTTGATTCGGGTGTTTCGCCGCTGGTGTCACCTTCTCTGCGAGCCATGAATAGAACAATGCTAAAAATGAGACGACTAGCAAATTAGATCATTCTTTGTCGCCAATAGAACAATGCCTCTTGCTAGTAATATATAATAAGAGTAGAGAGTAGAGGATATGGCACTGGGCTGCCGTGTTTCGTGTTCCTCCGTCGTACTCTAGTGGAAAACTTGAGTATACCACATGGTTCTTTGCTCCTCCTCAGGTCGTCGGCACATTTATACGAGCAGTCAAATCACAAGGCCCCGCCTTCCAGCAGTAATGAGCCATCAAATCACAAAGGCCCTCGCCTCTCGTGAAAAGGACCAAGCTAGACTGCCCCGCCCTCTAGCCTTTTAAAAAATGTATACATTTGTACAGTAGTAGTATCGATGGATTGCGCCATGGAGCAAAACTAACAAGATGTAATTAAAGAAAAAAGGTGGTACATATAGAGAGCGCTCGTCACCAAATTATGCATATACTATATGACACTACCCACTAGGAAGGTACTAGTAACATAGACTAGTAACTAGTCTATGCTACTCTCCACTATGACCAGCCAAAGTCGAGGCGCGGATACCAACGAGGGCCTGGTTGTGTCTATACTTGGACAACTCACCCGACTGCATGCGCACCAGGCGGACGAAGATTGTGTCATGTTGGTGCCGTGTGCGGTCTGCACATTAACCAAAACCTCGCGCCTCCATCTTAGCCTCCGCATTTTAAACTTCTCAATCTCAAGGCCAAGGAGCAACGTGAAACCTATGATAGAGCCAATCGGATGGTTGAGAACACTACAATTCGTAGCTACAGATGCGTGTGTGAGAGAGGACTAGTGCGTGCGTGCACCTCTTCTCAGAGTACAACTGTATGTGGGTGGCATCGACCTAGGGAGCAGTGATGGTGCGTGCGAGAAGTCCCAAGAGATAGGTGTAATGTGTCTAAAAAAAGACTAGTCTATAGCTCGCCACGAGGCTATTCCTGTCGAACGCCAAGCGTAAGATATGTATCCGACGATGCCAGTTTTTGCACGTACACAACAGTAGAAAAAGAACTAGTACCATGGCATATGCTACACCACGCCCGAGAAAACGTTCTAACGTTACGCCATCCGAGAATAGTGCCGCACTTCGAAACTAGAACCGTCAATAAATTTTGAGCGCGTCTCGTCACATTCCAAATTACTACTACTACCACGCTATATTTAATTGCAAACCTGTTCACACCGATCACAACCTAAACGGTTTCCCACTTAGGAGCGTATTAGTAGTACTCGGTTATAAATACTACTATGCTAAGATGACTGCACATTCCTCGGTTATAAATACTACTCGATGATGTCCCGTGAGCTCCGATCCAGCAAAGCTTTGCCGGAGAGTTTCGTCAGCACGATGGCGTGATGACGGTGATGATGATGCTACCGACGCAGGGCTTCGCCTAAGCACCGCTACGATATGATCGAGGTGGATTATGGTGGAGGGGGGCACCGCACACGGCTAGGAGAGATCAACAGATCAACTTGTGTGTCTAGAGGTGCCCCCTGCCCCCGTATATAAAGGAGCAAGGGGGGAGGCTGGCCGGTCCTATGGGGCGCGCCAGGAGGGGGAGTCCACCTCCTAGTAGGAGTAGGACTCCCCTCTTTCCTACTCCTACTAGGAGGGGGAAAGGAAGGGGGAGAGGGAGAAGGAAAGGGGGGCGCCGCCCCCCTCTCCTACTCCAATTCGGACCAGAGGGGGAGGGCGCGCGGCCTGCCCTAGGCCAGCCCTCTCTCTCTCCACTAAGGCCCATAAGGCCCACTATTTCTCCCGGGGGGTTCTGGTAACCCTCTGGCACTCCAGTTTTCTCCGAAACCACCCGGAACACTTCTGGTGTCCGAATATAGTCGTCCAATATATCAATCTTTACGTCTCGACCATTTCGAGCTCCTCGTCATGTCCGTGATCATATCCGGGTCTCCGAACTACCTTCGGTACATCAAAACACAAAAACTCATAATACCGATCGTCACCGAACTTTAAGCGTGCGGACACTACGGGTTCGAGGACAATGTAGACATGACCAAGACACGTCTCCGGTCAATAACCAATAGCGGAACCTGGATCCTCATATTGGCTCCCACATATTCTACGAAGATCTTTATCGGTCAAACCGCATAACAACATACGTTGTTCCCATTGTCATCGGCATGTTACTTGCCCGAGATTCGATCGTCGGTATCTCAATACGTAGTTCAATCTCGTTACTGGCAAGTCTCTTTACTCATTCCGTAATACATCATCCTGCAACTAACTCATTAGTTACAATGCCTGCAAGGCTTATAGTGATGTGCCTTGCCGAGTGGGCCCAGAGAAACCTCTCCGATAATCGGAGTGACAAATCCTAATCTCGATATATGCCAACTCAACAAGTACCTTTGGAGACACCTGTAGAGCACCTTTATAATCACCCAGTTACGTTGTGACGTTTGGTAGCACACAAAGTGTTCCTCCGGTATTCGGGAGTTACATAATCTCATAGTCATAGGAACATGTATAAGTCCTGAAGAAAGCATACTAAACAATCAAGTGCTAAGCTAACGGAATGGGTCAAGTCAATCACATCATTCTCCTAATGATGTGATCCCGTTTATCAGATGACAACTCATGTCTATGGTTAGGAAACATAACCATCTTTGATCAACGAGCTAGTCAAGTAGAGGCATACTAGTGACACTCTATTTGTCTATGTATTCACACATGTATCATGTTTCCGGTTAATACAATTCTAGCATGAATAATAAACATTTATCATGATGTAAGGAAATAAATAATAACTTTATTATTGCCTCTAGGGCATATTTCCTTCAGTCTCCCACTTGCACTAGAGTCAGTAATCTAGATTACACAGTAATAATTCTAACACCCATGGAGTCTTCGTGTTGATCATGTTTTGCTCGTGGAAGAGGCTTAGTCAACGGGTCTGCAACATTCAGATCCGTATGTATCTTGCAAATCTCTATGTCTCCCACCTGGACTTCATCCTGGATGGAGTTGAAGCTTCCCTTGATGTGCTTGGTTCTCTTGTGAAATCTGGATTCCTTTGCCAAGGCAATTGCACCAGTATTGTCACAAAAGATTTTCATTGGACCCGATGCACTAGGTATGACACCTAGATCGGATATGAACTCCTTCATCCAGACTCCTTCATTTGCTGCTTCCGAAGCAGCTATGCTATCCAGAAATTCTATATCAATTCCAATCAACAGTATGTCATCCACATAAAAGATTAGAAATGCTACAGAGCTCCCACTCACTTTCTTTTAAATACAGGCTTCTCCAAAAGTCTGTATAAAACCATATGCTTTGATCACACTATCAAAACATTTATTCCAACTCTGAGAGGCTTGCACCAGTCCATAAATGGATCGCTGGAGCTTGCAGACTTTGTTAGCACCCTTTGGATCGATAAAACCTTCAGGTTGCATCATATACAACTCTTCTTTTAAAAATCCATTCAGGAATGCAGTCTTTACATCCATTTGCCAAATTTCATAATCATAAAATGCGGCAATAGCTAACATGATTCGGACGGACTTAACCATTGCTACGGGTGAGAAGGTCTCATCATAGTCAACTCCTTGAACTTGTCGAAAACCTTTCACAACAAGTCGAGCTTTGTAGACAGTAATATTACCGTCAGCGTCTGTCTTCTTCTTGAAGATCCATTTATTCTCGATGGCTTGCCGATCATCGGGCAAGTCAACCAAAGTCCACACTTTGTTTTCATACATGGATCCCATCTCGGATTTCATGGCCTCAAGCCATTTTGCGGAATCTGGGCTCATCATCGCTTCCTCATAGTTTGTAGGTTCGTCATGGTCTAGTAACATGACCTCCAGAATAGGATTACCGTACCACTCTGGTGCGGATCTTACTCTGGTTGACCTACGAGGTTCGGTAGCAACTTGATCTGAAGTTTCATGATCATCATCATTAGCTTCCTCATTAATTGGTGTAGATGTCACAGGAACCGGTTTCTGTGATGAACTACTTTCCAACAAGGGAGCAGGTACAGTTACCTCATCAAGTTCTACTTTCCTCCCACTCACTTCTTTCGAGAGAAACTCCTTCTCTAGAAAGGATCCATTCTTAGCAACAAAAGTCTTGCCTTCGGATCTGTGATAGAAGGTATACCCAACTGTCTCTTTTGGGTATCCTATGAAGACATATTTCTCTGATTTAGGTTCGAGCTTATCAGGTTGAAGCTTTTTTACATAAGCATTGCAGCCCTAAACTTTAAGAAATGACAACTTTGGTTTCTTGCCAAACCACAGTTCACAAGGAGTCGTCTCAACGGATTTAGATGGTGCCCTATTTAACATGAATGCAGCCATCTCTAAAGCATAACCCCAAAACGATAGCGGTAAATCTGTAAGAGACATCATAGATCGCACCATATCTAGTAAAGTACGATTACGACATTCGGACACACCATTACACTTTGGTGTTCCAGGTGGCGTGAGTTGCGAAACTATTCCGCATTGTTTCAAATGAATACTAAACTCGTAACTCAAATATTCTCCTCTACCATCAGATCGTAGAAACTTTATTTTCATGTTACGATGATTTTCCACTTCACTCTGAAATTCTTTGAACTTTTCAAATGTTTCAGACTTATGTTTCATCAAGTAGATATACCCATATCTGCTCAAATCATCAGTGAAGGTGAGAAAATAACGATATCCGCCGCGAGCCTCAACATTCATCGGACCACATACATCAGTATGTATGATCTCCAACAAATCTGTTGCTCACTCCATTCTTCCAGAGAACGGCGTTTTAGTCATCTTGCCCATGAGGCATGGTTCGCAAGTACCAAGTGATTCATAATCAAGTGATTCCAAAAGTCCATCATAATGGAGTTTCTTCATGCGCTTTACACCAATATGACCCAAACGGCAGTGCCACAAATAAGTTAAACTATCATTATCAACTATGCATCTTTTAGCTTCAATACTATGAATATGTGTATCTCCACTATCGAGATTCAAAAAGAATAGACCACTCTTCAAGGGTGCATGACCATAAAAGATATTACTCATATAAATAGAACAACCATGATTCTCTGATTTAAATGAATAACCGTCTCGCATCAAACAAGATCCAGATATAATGTTCATGCTTAATGTTGGCACCAAATAACAATTATTCAGGTCTAATACTAATCCTGAAGGTAGATGTAGAGGTAGCGTGCCGACTGCGATCACATCGACTTTGGAACCATTTCCCACGCGCATCGTCACCTCGTCCTTTGCCAATCTTTGCTTAATCCGTAGTACCTATTTCGAGTTGCAAATATTAGCAACAGAACCAGTATCAAATAGCCAGGCACTACTGCGAGAATTAGTAAGGTACACATCAATAACATGTATATCACATAGACCTTTGTTCACCTTGCCATCCTTGTTATCCGCCAAATACTTGGGGCAGTTCCGCTTCCAGTGACCAGTCTGCTTGCAGTACAAGCACTCAGTCTCAGGCTTGGGTCCAGACTTGGGTTTCTTCTCCTGAACAGCAACTTGTTTGCCGTTCTTCTTGAAGTTCCCATTCTTCTTCCATTTGCCCTTTTTCTTGAAACCGGTGGTCTTGTTGACCATCAACACTTGATGCTCCTTCTTGATTTCTACCTCCGCAGCCTTTAGCATTGCGAAGAGCTCAGGAATCGTCTAATCCATCCCTTGCATGTTATAGTTCATCATGAAGCTCTTGTAGCTTGGTGGCAGTGATTGAAGAATTCTGTCAATAACACTATCATCCGGAAGATTAACTCCCAGTTGAATTAAGTGATTGTTATACCCAGACATTCTGAGTATATGCTAACTGACAGAACTATTCTCCTCCATCTTGCAGCTGTAGAACTTATTGGTGACTTCATATCTCTCAATCCGGGCATTTGCTTGAAATATTAACTTCAACTCCTGGAACATTTCATATGCTCCATGACGTTCAAAACGTCGTTGAAGTCCTGGTTCTAAGTCATATAGCATGGCACACTGAACTATCGAGTAGTCATCAGCTTTGCTCTGCCAGACGTTCATAACATCTGGTGTTGCTCCTGCAGCAGGTTTGGCACCTAGCGGTGCTTCCAGGAAGTAATTCTTCTGTGCAGCAATGAGGATAATCCTCAAGTTACGGACCCAGTCCGTGTAATTGCTACCATCATCTTTCAACTTTGCTTTCTCAAGGAACGCATTAAAATTCAACGGAACAACAACACGGGCCATCTATCTACAACAACATAGACATGCAAAATACTATCAGGTACTAAGTTCATGATAAATTAAAGTACAGTTAATCAAATTATTAAAGAACTCCCACTTAGATAGACATCCCTCCAATCATCTAAATGATCACGTGATCCATATCAACTAAACCATGTCCGATCATCACGTGAGATGGAGTAGTTTTCAATGGTGAACATCACTATGTTGATCATATCTACTATATGATTCACGCTCGACCTTTCGGTCTCCAGTGTTCCGTGGCTATATCTGCATATGCTAGGCTCGTCAAGTTTAACCTGAGTATTCTGCATGTGCAAAACTGGCTTGCACCCATTGTATGTGAACGTACAGCTTATCACACATGATCATCACATGGTGTCTCGGCACGACGAACTTTCGCAACGGTGCATACTCAGGGAGATCACTTGTACCTTGAAATTTAGTGAGAGATCATCTTATAATGCTACCATCGATCTAAGCAAAATAAGATGCATAAAAGATAAACATCACATGCAATCAATATAAGTGATATGATATGGCCATCATCATCTTGTGCTTGTGATCTCCATCTCCGAAGCACCGTCATGATCACCATCGTCACCGGCGCGACACCTTGATATCCATCATAGCATCGTTCTCGTCCCGCCAACTATTGCTTTTACGACTATCTCGGATATAAGAAAACATAACCCATTACGTTGTCTTCCTTGTCCAACGTCAACTCTTTAGCATGTCATATTTTAATGAGTGCTCACAAACATAAAAGATGTCCAAGATAGTATATATATATATATATGTGTGTGTGTGAAACCTCTCTTTCTTTATTACTTCCTATTAATTGCAAAGATGACCAAAGCTATGTTTGTAAACTCTCAACAACTTTTAATCATCTTACTCTTTCTATGTGAAGTCATTACTCTCCATAAGATCAACATGATCTCTTTGTTTCTTTTTATTCTTTCTCTTTCTTTTATTCCCTCAAGATCATTGCAAAATAATCAAGCCCTTGACTCAACACTAATCTTTATTATATAGCTCACGAACTCGATTACATAAAGGGATCATAAAGAAAAACTCAAAACGAAATCATACTAAAACTTTATTCTACTAGATCAAGATATTACTAAAAGGATCGAACTATGAAAAACAGTAAATATAGGAGTGTGATGGTGATACGATACCGGGGCACCTCCCCCAAGCTTGGCAGTTGCCAAGGGGAGTGCCCATACCCATGTGATGATGTCTCCCTTACTGGTGAAGAAGATGGTGGTTATGATGGGTAGTCGCATATCGAGCGTTAGAGATCCTCCAACTTGCGGATAATGCCCTTGAGTGCAACGATATACTCCTTCAACAAAATATTTTCACGTGTGAGATACTTGTTTTGAATATGAGCTAACTCAATCATCTTGAAAGCTTCGATCTCAGTTGGGGTAAGAATATTGTGATCAAGTTGAAGGATGTCTTCTGTTGCCGGAACTTGGTCCTCCGTGGCCTTCTTGATCCGTTCATACTTGTTCATCTCCATGGGTTCTTCCCTCTTCAGCTCTATCTTCATTAGCCAAGCATCGTTGTCGCCATTGTTGGAGGAGGGGGACGACATGATGCCTAGCCTTGACAACCCTGACGGAAAATAGCTCGAAACAAGAACAAAGGATAATTGCGTGATACGGTGGTCAAAACCTTCGGGTGATCATATAATGAATTTTTACCGACCAAAATATGTATCATCCAAGAAAACGGAGTCCGGAGAGCGCACGAGGTGCCCACGAGGTAGGGGCGCGCCCAGGGGGGTAGGGCGCGCCCTCCACCGTCGTGGAGCCCTCGTGTCCTTCCCGGACTGCTTCTTAGTTTTCTATTTTTCTAAATATTCCAAAACGGAGAAAAATTGCCATTAGAACTATTTTAGAGTCGGTTTACTTACCGTACCACATACATATTCCGTTTCAGAGTCTGAAACATTCTGGAAAGTGTCCCTTATGTATTCGTCCAGGGTTACGGTTTCAATAATATTAGTTTCAACATTTATAGGATTACCTGAGATTTAATGTTTGATTCTTTGACCGTTCACCACCTTCAGATTTGTGCCTTCGAAGTTGTTGATTTTTATGGCACCGGAACAATAGACCTCCTCGATAACGTAAGGACCTTCCCATTTAGAGAGAAGTTTTCCTGCAAAAAATCTTAAACGAGAGTTGTACAATAGTACATAATCACCTACATTAAACTCACGCTTTTGTATTCTTTTGTCATGCCATCTTTTAACTTTTTCTTTAAACAACTTGCCATTCTCATAGGATTGGGTTCTCCATTCATCAAGTGAGCTAATGTCAAGCAACCTCTTCTCACCGGCAAGTTTGAAATCATAGTTGAGCTCTTTAATAGCCCAATATGCCTTATGTTCTAGTTCGAGGGGTAAGTGACATGCTTTTCCATAAACTATTTTATACGGAGACATACCCACAGGATTTTTATACGCAGTTCTATAGGCCCATAATGCATCATCAAGTTTCTTGGACCAATTCTTTCTAGATCTATTAACAGTCTTTTGCAAAATTAATTTGAGTTCACTATTACTCAATTCTACTTGACCACTAGACTGTGGGTGATAAGGAGATGCAATTCTATGATTAACATCATACTTGGCAAGCATTTTACGGAATGCACCATGAATAAAGTGTGAACCACCATCGGTCATTAAGTATCTAGGGACTCCAAACCTTGGAAAAATAACTTCTTTAAGCATCTTAATAGAGGTGTTATGATCAGCACTACTAGTTGGATTAGCTTCTACCCACTTAGTAACGTACTCAACAGCAACTAAAATATGTGTATATCCATTAGAGGCAGGAAACGGTCCCATATAATCAAAGCCCCAGACATCAAATGGTTCAATAACAAGTGAATAATTCATAGGCATTTCCTGACGTCTACTAATATTACCAATTCTTTGACATTCATCACAAGATAAGACAAACTTATGGGCATCCTTGAAGAGAGTAGGCCAATAAAAACCGGATTGCAATACCTTGTGTGCAGTTCTATCTCCAGCGTGGTGTCCTCCATAGGCCTCGGGGTGACACTTGCGTAGGATCTGTTCCTGTTCATGCTCAGGTACACAACATCTAATAACACCATCTAATCCTTCTTTATAAAGATGTGGGTCATCCCAAAAGTAATGTCTCAAATCATAGAAAAACTTTTTTTTGCTGGTAAGTGAAACTAGGTGGTATAAATTTAGCAACAATGTAATTAGCATAATCAGCATACCATGGAGCAGTACGAGAAGCATTTATGACATTTAATTGTTTATCAGGAAAGCTATCATCAATAGGTAGTGGGTCATCAAGAACATTTTCTAAGCTAGACAAGTTGTCTAGTACAGGGTTCTCAGCTCCCTTTCTATCAATAATATGCAAATCAAATTCTTGTAACAAGAGAACCCATCTAATAAGTCTAGGTTTAGCATCTTTCTTTTCCATAAGATATTTAATAGCAGCATGATCCATGTGAATAGTTACTTTAGAATCAACAATATAAGGTCTGAACTTATCACAAGCAAATACAACTGCTAAGAATTCTTTTTCAGTAGTAGCATAATTTCTCTGAGAACTGTCTAGAGTTTTACTCGCATATTGAATAACATTTAATTTATTATCAACTCTTTGCCCTAGAACAACACCTACACCATAATCACTAGCATCACACATAATTTCAAAGGGTAAATTCCAATCAGGTGGCTGAACAATAGGTGCAGAGATTAATGCTTTCTTAAGTATTTCAAATGCTTCTACACAATCATCATCAAGGACAAATGGTATATCTTTTTGTAATAGATTAGGCAGAGTCCGAGAAATTTTTGAGAAGTCCTTAATGAACCTCCCATAAAAACTGGCATGACCAAGAAAACTTCTTATACCTTTGATGTCCTTGGGACATGGCATCTTTTCAATAGCATCAACTTTAGCTTTATCAACTTCAATACCTCTTTCAGAAATTTTATGCCCCAGGACAATGCCTTCATTAACCATAAAGTGGCACTTCTCCCAATTTAAGACAAGATTAGTTTCTTCACATCTCTGCAAAACTCGATCAAGGTTGCTCAAGCAATCATCAAAAGAGGATCCATAAACGGAGAAATCGTCCATGAAAACCTCACAAATCTTTTCACAAAAGTCAGAGAATATAGCCATCATGCATCTTTGAAAGGTAGAAGGTGCATTACATAAACCAAAAGGCATACGTCTATAAGCAAAAGTACCGAAAGGGCAAGTAAATGTGGTCTTAGCTTGATCATCAGCTGACACGGGTATTTGAGAGAAACCAGAATAACCATCTAGAAAGCAAAAGTGTGTATGTTTGGATAATCTTTCTAGCATTTGATCAATAAAAGGTAAGGGGTTATGATCTTTTTAGTAGCTTTATTTAATTTGCGGAAATCAATTACCATCCTATAACCTGAAATAATTCTTTGCGGAATCAATTCACCTTCATCATTAGGAATGACAGTAATACCTCCCTTCTTAGGAACACAATGGACAGGACTTACCGACTCACTATCAGCAACGGGATAAATAATACCTGCCTCAAGGAGCTTTCGTATTTCCTTTCTTACCACTTCTTTCATCTTAGGATTCAACCGTCGTTGGTGATCAATAACTGGTTTGGCATCTTTCTCCAATTTTTTTATGTTGACATAGAGTGGGACTAATGCCCTTAAGATCATCCAGAGTATATCCAATAGCAGCACGGTGCTTCTTCAGAGATTTCAATAATTTTTCTTCCTCCTTCTCTGAAAGTTTAGCGCTAATAATAACAGGATATATCTTCTTTTCATCAAGATAAGCATATTTAAGAGTATCAGGCAATGGTTTAAGCTCAAACACGGGATCACCCTTGGGTGGAGGAGGATCCCATAGGATTTCAACAGGCAAGTTGTGTTTCAGAATAGGTCCCTGTTTAAAGAACACTTCATCTATTTCCCTTCATTCATTCATAAACATATCATTTTCATGGTCTAGCAAATATTGTTCTAAAGGATCACTAGGAGGTAGGGCAATAGAAGCAAGACCAATAATTTCATCTTTACTAGGCAATTCCTCTTCACGGTGTTGTCTACGAAATTTAGAAAAGTTAAACTCATGAGACATATCACCCAAACCAATAGTAACAACATCCTTTTCGCAGTCTATCTTAGCATTAACAATTTTCAAGAAGGGTCTACCAAATATAACGGGACAAAAGCTATCTTGTGGGGAACCAAGAACAAGAAAATCAGCAGGATATTTAGTTTTCCCACACAAGACGTCAACATCTCTAACAATTCCAATTGGTGATATAGTATCTCTATTGGCAAGCTTAATTGTGACATCAATTTCTTCTTACTCAATAGGTGCAATATCATGCATAATTTGTTTGTATAGGTCAATAGGTACTGCACTAGCACTAGCACCCATGTCACATAAGCCATGATAACAATGATCTCCTATTTTAATAGAAATAACAGGCATGCCTACCACAGGTCTATGTTTATCTTTAGCACAAGGTATAGCAATTCTAGCAGTTTCATCACATAAATAAATAACATGCCCATCAATATTATCAGCCAAGAGATCTTGAACAATAGCAATATTAGGTTCAACTTTAACTTGCTCAGGAGGTGTATAAGTTCTAATATTGCTTTTACGAACCACAGTTGAAGCTTTAGCATGATCCTTTATTCTAACAGGGAAAGGTGGTTTCTCAACATAAGCAGTAGGAACAATAGGATCATTATAAGTGATAGTCGTTTCTTGAATTTTAATAGGTGCAACTACTTTTACTTCTATGGGAGGGTGATATTTAAACCACTTCTCCTTAGGGAGATCAACATGAGTAGCAAAGGATTCAAAAAAAGAAGCTACTATCTCAGAGTCAAGTCCATATTTAGTGCTAAATCTATGGAAAACATCGGTATCCATAAAAGATTTAACACAATCAAACTTAGGTGTTATACGTGACTCCTTACCTTCGTCGAGGTCCCAATCTTCAGAGTTGCGTTTAATTCTTTTCAATAAATCCCATTTGAATTCAATACACTACTGGAATCAGCTAATTTGCCATCTGCCAGATCTTTGCCGTCTGCTAGCTGACGGCAAAGAAGCTCTTTGCCATCAGCTACACATAAACAGACGGCAAAGAAAAGGCTGACGGCAAAGAAGCTCTTTGCCATCTGCCAGGTCTTTGCCGCCTGCCGGCGGACGGCAAAGAGTGTGGTGGCCCCCACCCCCCGCTCGTTTGAAAAAATCCTAACGGCCCACCTCTTTGCCGTCCGCTAGCGGACGACAAAGAGGCAGAAAGGCGGACGGCAAAGGCTGGCGGACGGCAAAGAGGGCACTTGCCTAACGGCAGGTACCCCCCGCCCGTTACTCACTTCGTCCTCGCCTCGCCCTTCTCCTCCCACCCCGCCGCCGCCGCCGCCGCCCGCCGCGCGCCGCCGCCCCGTCGCCCCTGCCGCCCCGTCGCCCCGCCGCCCCGGCTCCCCGCCGCCCCACCGCCCCGTCGCCCCCGCCGCCCCGTCGCCCCGCCGCCCCGGCTCCCCGCCGCCCCACCGCCCCGTCGCCCCCCCGCCCCGGCCCCCCGCCGCCCCGCGCCCCACCGCCGCCACGGCCCCCCGCCGTCCCGGCCCCCCGCCGCCTCCTCCACTGCCCCGCCCCGGCCCCCCGCCCCCCATCCCCCCCGCCGCCCCGGCCCCCCGCCGGCCGGGCCCCCGCCGCCCCGCCCCGGCCCCCCGCCGGCCGGGCCCCCGCCGCCCCGCCCCGGCCCTCCGTCGCCGGCCCCGCCCCGGCCCTCCCCCACAGTGAGCCCCTCCTCCCTTTTTTTCTGTTTTTTTGTTTTTTTTTCTGTTTTTTTGTTTTTTTTTTCTGTTTAAGTTTAGGTTTAATTAGTTTAAATAGTTTAGTTTTAATTAGTTTAGGTTTTTAGTTTAGGTTAGTTTAGGTTTAGGTTAAGTAGAAGGGGGAAGAAGAAGAAGAAGAAGAAGAAGAAGAAGAAGAAGAAGAAGAGGAGGAGGAGGAGACACCCCGAAGCCCCGACCCCGAAACAGCACCCCGACCCCGACACGGCACCCCGACACCGACACGGCACCCCGACACCTACACGACACCCCGACCCCCGACACGACACCCCCGACACCCCGACCCCGAGAACCCGACCCCGACCCCGACCCCGACCCCGACACCCCGACCCCGAGCCTGACCCGACACCCCGACCCCGACACCGACACGGCACCCCGACCCCGACCCGGCACCCTGACCCACGACACCGACACGACACCCCGACCCCCGACACGACACCCCCGAGACCCCGACCCCGAGACCCCGACCCCGACCCCGACACCCCGACCCCGAGCCTGACCCGACACCTCGACCCCGACCCCGACCCGGCACCCCGACCCGACAGATGACATGGCACAAAACGGGCAAAAGAACCGAACTAGATGCAGATGGGAATCTGATGATTGTACACACATCGGATGGTGTTGCGTGGAAAAAGTTTGATGAATTACATGGTGACAAAGCGGCAGATCCGAGGCATCCTCGAGTCGGCATCAGCACGGATGGGTTCAGTGTGTTTGGTATGACGGCAGCCCAATACAGTTGTTGGCCCGTATTTGTCTTTCCACTCAATCTCCCCCCCCCGGACAGATTATGCAAAGAAAGAACATTTTCCTGACGTTGATAATTCCAGGGCCCAACTATCCGGGGAAAAATATGAATGTGTACATGCAACCGCTTAAGGACGAATTGCAAGAAGCCTGGGATAATGGGTTCAAGACATACGATGCCTATAGCAAACGGAACTTCATAATGCGTGTCTGGTACATGTACTCGACGCATGACTTGCCGGCGTATGCGCTATTCGTTGGCTGGTGTGTGCATGGAAGGTTCCCGTGCCCCACATGCAAGGGAGCTCTTGAGTTTCGTTGGCTTCAGGCCGGTCGCAAGTTTTCTTGCTTCGACATGCATAGAGAGTTCCTGAATCCTCGCCATAAGTTCAGGAAAGACAAGAAGAACTTCATCAGAGGTAGAGTTGTCAAAAACTCTGCACCACATGCATTGACAGGCCAACAGACCCTGGATCAGTTAAACGCTCTCGAGCCAGATCCCGAGCGTCCAGGGTACTTCAAGGGGTATAATTCTAAGCACGCCTGGACTCACAAAACATGCTTATGGGATCTGCCTTACTTCAAAGACCTCCTTTGCCCACACAACATCGACGTGATGCACACTGAGAAGAATATCGCCGAGGCACTTTTTGGTACATTGTTCGGCATAGATGGGAAGTCAAAGGATAATACTAAGGCTAGAGTCGATCTGGAGGCGCTATGTGACAGGCCGTTACAAAACATGAAAGAACCGAAAGGAAAGCAGAACTTGACAAAGCCAAAGGCATGGTTCAATCTTGGAAGGCCGGCTATGAGGGAAATTATCTTGTGGGTGAAAATGCAGTTGATGTTCCCCGATGGGTATGCAGCGAATCTACAGAGGGGAGCCAGTCTTGATAAATTGAAGATATTTGGTCTCAAGAGTCATGATTGGCACATATGGATTGAGCGGGTAATGCCTGTGATGTTGCGTGGCTTCATCCCTGAGGATGAATGGCTAGTACTGGCAGAACTCAGCTATTTCTTCCGTGTTCTTTGTGCGAAAGAACTATCGCCTAGCGTGCTAGAAGAAATGGAAGAGTTGGCGCCGGAGTTGATCTGCAAGTTAGAGAAGATCTTTCCACCGGGCTTCTTTAATCCAATGCAACATTTGATTTTGCATCTCCCGACCGAGGCAAGATTGGGGGGGCCCGTGCAAAATCGTTGGTGCTACCCAACTGAGAGGATGCAGAAGACGCTTCGACAAAAATGTAAAAATAAACGTAGAATTGAAGCATCGATGGCTGAGGCATTCATCACTGAGGAGGCGGCAAACTTCGTGACAACACACTACGAAGCCAAAAATCGTCATTTGCATAATCCGAAGCCTCGGTACAATGCTGACGACCCTAAAAAGGGTGGATCCAACCTCAGCCTATTCAAAGGGAATCTCGCACCAGCCAGTGTTTCAAATCCAGTATCTTTGGATAACGAACAATGGCGGACCATTTCGTTGTATATCTTCAACAACCTGATAGAAGTGCGGCCGTACATCGAGTAAGTTCTCGGTACATAGTTTCTCAACTTCTATTTCCTTTGAACTGCTCTTATTCCTGGATATTTCATACAGTCGATACGTCGCCTTATTCTCGTATGGAGCGGTGATCCAAAAGGATTCTGTCGAAGAGTATGAGCTTCTCGCAAAGCAAGGTGGCGGCTATACCGGTTTCATCTCTTGGTTCAATCAAACGGTAATTTCTATTAGACTTGTAGGCTAATCTGTAGGCGGCTATCCCGGTTTCATTCGCTAATTTGTGCGTAATGCAACAATCCTTTCATATTAAACTTGTAGGCTAATTCAGAGTCTATGGACGCCGAATTGAGACAAGTCGCTAATGGTTTTGACTATAAGGTCCGTTCATTTGACAAATACGACATCAACGGGTATCGCTTTCGTACCTATGGCAAAGAGCTATCTATGGCCGACCGAAAGTCTACAAATTGTTGTGTATCTGCTATCGGCGAAGGAGGTACCGAGTATTATGGGAGAGTTGAAGCAATTTATGAACTTCTATTCTATGGTGAAAACGCACCGAATGTCGTAGTCTTCAAATGTTATTGGTTTCAGCCGAAGGAGACTAGAAGAACTCATGAACATATAGGGCTAGTTGAAATCAACCAAAGCACCCATTTAGATGTTCCTGATGTCTATATTACGGCTCAACAGGCGACACAAGTATTCTATCTACCGTGGGCCTGCCAAACTAATCCAAATATGAAAGGTTGGGATGTCGTTTATGAAGTGCCGCCACGTGCTAGACTATCTCCCCCAAAGGAAGAGGATTATGAACCTCACATTAACCCAGACACATATGAAGGAGAATTCTTCCAAGAGACACGTCTTTCCAAAAAGCGTTTCAAGAACCGCTATACTTCACCCCAAAACATTGAAGTAGACAGCGACAGTGAATCCGACATCACCCCAGAGGAGGAACAAGAAGAGCCGGAACAAGAAGAGGTTACTGCTGCGGATGACCTGTCATTGCTTGACCGATTACGTCAAGGTGGCCTTGCACATGTTGATGCCACTGAACCCTATGAGCCCGTCATTGATTATAGTGATGATGATGATTATGCATTTATTGATGATACTGATCGAGATTATTAGTAGTGTCAGGTATTAAATTTTTTAATGTTGTACTTGATGATGATACACTTAAGTGATACACATATTATTATTCATGTCGGTCTTTTTTTTATGTTGTACTAATTTCGTTTACTGTTTGTCATGGCAGGTGTTGAAAGATGGTGGGCGCTGGTCGGGAGCGCGCCAAGGCCCCTTCTTCCTCGGCGCGTGGTCTGAGGTCTTCGATTCCAGACGTACCTCTTCGCCGAGCGTTGCTGGACAGTATGTCCACACCGCCGGGCCCTTCTTCGTCCACCGCGGTGCCCAGCAGGGGACGAGGTAGGAAGAGAGGAGGTGGGGCACGTGGTCGCGGGAGAGGAGGTAGGGTGACTGCTAGGGAGCCTTCCTCGCCGCCACCCCCAGCTGTTTCACTCGAGCACGTGACTGCTAGGGTGGACTCGTCCGAGGAGGAGGCTACACAGACTCCGGTGCACGAGCCTCCGGTCCACGGGTCTTGGGCCCACGAGCCTCGGGTCGACTGGCCTTCGGCCCACGAGGGTTCGGCCCACGAGACCCCGGAGGAGCACACGTCCGGATGGGGTACCTGGCCGGATCAGCCCGAGGAGCCGAGTGGCCATGCTGATGATGGCGGGGAGCCGACTGATCTTGAGGAGGAGGGTGGCACCATCTACCAGCGTGGTGCTACACGGCTCCCGTCCGTGCCGGCGACCCGCGAGCAGAGGTGGTTGATCTTCCCTGATGGGGAGAGGTACGTAAGTGCATTTAATATTTTTGTACCTTCTGCATTCACGTTTCTTCAAATAACTAATGCGTTGGCCTTGTCATGCTGCAGGGGTTGGGACCACCATCATAGTGTCCGCCGGCCCAACTCCGTCCTTGGAGTTCTTTGCCGGCAAAACTTCCCGGGGTTTGTCACGTTGCCTGGTGAGGGTCGGCTTCTAGAGCTTGGGTTGAGCTGGGAGCACTACATGGCTGCCCCGGCCCCGCCGGATGTCATTATCGACGGTGTCGTGTGCGACACGAGGGCAGACATGGTGATCAGGACGTTTTGGGTAATTTCTCCTTTACACATTTCAAAATCTTCAACTAGCTAGTTATTAATTGTACTAATCAATATTGTCTCATTTGATTGCAGACATTCTACAGGTGTGAGGAGGGATACGAGGAGGAGTGCGCAAATGTTATCGAGAACGTCTGCAAGCGCCTACTCCAGAACTTACGGCACGAGGCTCGGGTGCAGGCTGTTCGAGACTACTACGCCTTGCGTGGTATTAAGAAGACCAAGCCGGCGTGCCGCGATAAGTTCCTGAGTAAGGAGCAGTACATGAAGGTAATTCTTAAGGCCTTCTACTTAAGTTCCTTCATTTAGTAATTCTTAGCCGTAGCGCTCAAGTTTCTATTTGCTAACTTAGGCGCCTCCGAGATGGTGTGCGGATCGGATGGATTGTTGGGAGGTGTTGGTCGATGAGTGGTGCTCACAAGAATGGCTAGCCCTCCACAACCAGGCCAAGGACAAACGTGCCCAAATGGAAGGTGTGCCACACCATCAAGGCAGCTCCAACTTATATCAGTTCGGGCGCAACTGGGTATGTGGTTTGCTTCATGATTCATGCAATTCATTCATCATGCTAGCTTGAGCCCTTTAGTTACTAATTTTCATTGTTTCTCTCTTTCAGGCACGCCACAATAAGGCGGATAAGGTGCCAGAGGTGTACGACCTGTATGCCATGGCCCACACTGGCTCTTACAAGAAAGTCAAGGCTTTCTCTCAGTCTGACCTCGATGATGCAAACAACTTCACCAACATCTCCTCCCACAACAAGCTCGTGATATATAGAGATGAGGGGAAGGCGAGGAAAGGGGAGGACTTTAACCCGAGCCAGGGTCCCATTGATCTAGAGCTGGTGATGATATCTGGTGGCGGGAGGTCCCATGGCTCCATAGCCATTGGAGATGGACTTATCCGTTGTCCTAGCACTCTCCCGGAGATCAAGGCGCGCCAGTCGAGCTCCGCTCCTGAGATAAGGCCTCGTGAACGGCCAGTGCAACTCGCCATCAAGGTTAGTGATACGTACTCAGCTATCTTTCTCCATTACATTGTGTGCGCTTCCATCAATGATTACAAATGGTCATGTGAGTGGTGTTGCAGGCTGCTATACAGACTGAGAGAGATAGAACGGAGAAACTTCTGGCGGAGGCGGCGGAGAGGCAGCGGGAGATGGACGAGAGGACGAGAAAGATGATGGAGGAGGAGAGGGCACGGAATGACATGCAGGCAAGGGCCATGTATGAGCTCCTTGTGGTAAGTTTCTTCTGCAGATTACTTGCTAGTCTTAACATTTGAGTCTCATTACTAACTAGTATGACTCTGTTCTGAAAACCAAATGTGCAGTCTGTGTGCGAGAAGTCCGGTCAGCCCGCTCCGCCGATGCCAGTGATTGCTCCTGGGAGCACGGTGAGTTTAGTTTGAATGGACATTAGTTGGTAGTCTTAACATTTGAGTGTCGTAATGCTAACGAGACATTGGAAATGATCTTTGTTGCTGCTTAACTCCAGAAACGCATCGCACGATCCTTCTCCAGGTAGCGGCACTAGCCACCCTGCTCCTACATCTCCCTGATCACGGTAAGTTTCTCTAGTGTTTTGCTTAACAAATGCATAAAGACCTAGACTTAGCTTTATTTCCTCCAATATGCTTACCATAATGACCTAGAGTTAGCTTATTTTCCTCCAAAATGACCCATTTTACCTAGGTTAGCTTATAAATGATGCAGTTCATCCAAGTTAGCTCAAAAATGACCCATTTTACCTAGATTAGCTCCTAAATGATCCATTTTACCTACGTTAGCTTTAAAATGGCCCATTTCACCTACGTTAACTCCAAAATGACCCATCTTACCTAGGTTATCTCATAAACGATCCATTTCAACTAATTTAGCTCATAAACGATCCATTTGACCTAAGTGAGCTAAAAAACGATCCATTTCACCTAAATTAGCTCTTAAATGATCCATTTCACCTAAGTTAGCTGAAAATGATCCATTTCAACTAAATTAGCTCAAAAATGATCCATTTCAACAAAGTTAGCTCAAAACCGATCCATTTCAACTAAGTTAGCTAAAAAACGATCCATTTGACCTAAGTGAGCTAAAAAAGATCCATTTCACCTTAGTTACCTCAAAAACGATCCATTTCACCTTAGTTACCTAAAAAACGATCCATTTCTAACTTTCTTATTTTGCCATTTTGCAGATTTCATTATGTGCTGGATGGAGTGCTTGTTCTACTCTTCTTCTTCTTGTCTTCTCATTCTTGTCTTCTCATTCTAGTCACCTTAGCTATGGAGTGCTACTTTATGTATGGATGGAACTTCTTTATGTATGAAATGATGGATGGAACTTGTTTATGTATGAAATGATGGATGGACCTTGTTTATGTATGAAATGATGTATGAACTTGTTTATGTGATGAATGCCTGTGAAATATATCTATATGTCATATATATTTTCTGTGCAAATTGTGGGATTTAACAAAAAACAGAAAAAACAGACAATATGCAGGCTCTTTGCCGTCTGCCACCAACGGCAAAGAGCTCTTTGCCGTCTGCCGCGGACGGCAAAGAAGCCACGTGGCAGCCAACTGTGCTTCCTGGGAGCTGACCCATTTGGTCAGTTTGCCTACAGTGGCAGACGGCAAAGACTTTGCCGTCCGTGGCAGACGGCAAAGAACCTGGTCAGTTTGCCTACAGTGGCTGACGGCAAAGAACCTGCCATCTAGTGACGTGTAGATGACATCATAAGGCGGACGACAAAGACCAAAGGCTCTTTGCCGTCTGCGGCGGACGGCAAAGGTCTGTCGTTAGCCACTTAACGGACTGACAGCGCAAATATTGCCGTCCGCCCTCTTTGCCGTCCGCCGCAGACGGCAGAGAGCCTTTGTCGTCCGCCGCCAGGAAGCAGACGACAAAGCAGCTGTTTACCGTAGCCTTCTTTGCCGGAGCCTTTTGCCGTCCGCCTTTCGAGCCTTTGTCGTCCGCCATGGCAGACGGCAAAGTAGCTGTTTCCTGTAGTGATAGTCTTCATCATAAAAGAACCAGTACAAGAAGTATCGAGCATGGTGCGATTGTTGTCAGAAAGCCGAGCATAAAAATTTTGAATAATCATTTCTCTTGAGAGCTCATGATTGGGGCATGAGTATAACGTTGACTTAAGCCTCCCCCAAGCTTGAGCGATGCTTTCTCCTTCGCGAGGCCAAAAACTATAAATATAATTACGATCACGATGAACAAGATGCATAGGATAAAACTTCTGATGAAATTCCAATTTCAATCGTTTGTAGTTCCATGATCCCATATCATCACATAGCCTATGCCATGTCAATGCATCTCCCTTCAAAGATAAAGGGAAGACCTTCTTCTTGATAACATCATTGGGCATACCTGCAACATTAAATAATCCACAAACTTCATAAACATTTATTAGGTGCTCATCAGGATGTAATGTTCCATCTCCTGCAAAAGGATTAGCTAGCAGTTTTTCTATCATACACGAAGGAATTTCAAAGTAGACATTTTCATTTTCAGTAGGTTCAGTAGATTGAGGAGAAACTCTTTGCTCTACTGGTCGGGGTGAAGATACCCCGAACAAGCCCCTCTGAGGAGTACTTTCCATAGTAACAAGTGACAGTAAATTTCAGCACACTATATAAATTTTTCCTTACCAAATTCCCCCTACCAAAGGCGCTTCACACCATGGCGACGGCGGCAGAAAAGAGTCTTGATGACCCACAAGTATAGGAAATCTATCGTAGTCCTTTCGATAAGTAAGCGTGTCGAACCCAACGAGGAGCAGAAGGAAATGATAAGCGGTTTTCAGCAAGGTATTCTCTGCAAGCACAGAAATTATAGGTAACAGATAGTTTTGTGATAGGATAATTTGTAACGAGCAACAAGTAACAAAAGTAAATAAAGTGCAGCAAGGTGGCCCAATCCTTTTTATAGCAAAGGAAAAGCCTGGACAATCTCTTATATAGAGAAAAGCGCTCCCGAGGACACATGGGAATTATCGTCAAGCTAGTTTTCATCACGTTCATATGATTCGCGTTCGTTACTTTGATAATTTGATATGTGGGTGGACCGGTGCTTGGGTGCTGTCCTTACTTGGACAAGCATCCCACTTATGATTAACTCCTATTGCAAGCATCCGCAACTACAAAAGAAGTATTAAGGTAAACTTAACCATAGCATGAAACTTATGGATCCGAATCAGCCCCTTACGAAGCAACTCATAAATTAGGGTTTAAGCTTCTGTCACTCTAGCAACCCATCATCTACCTATTACTTCCCAATGCCTTCCTCTAGGCCCAAATAATGGTGAAGTGTCATGTAGTCGACGTTCACATGACACCACTAGAGGAGTGACAAATTACATCTCATCAAAATATCGAACGAATACCATATTCACATGACTACTAATAGCAAGACTTCTCCCATATCCTCAGGAACAAATGTAACTACTCACAAAGCATATTCATGTTCATAATCAGAGGAGTATTAATATGCATAAAGGATCTGAACATATGATCTTCCACCAAATAAACCAACTAGCATCAACTACAAGGAGTAATCAACACTACTAGCAACCTACAAGTACCAATCTCAGACTTAGAGACAAGAATTGGATACAAGAGATGAACTAGGGTTTGAGAGGAGATGGTGCTGGTGAAGATGTTGATGGAGATTGCCCCCCTCCCGATGAGAGGAGCATTGGTGATGACGATGGTGATGATTTCCCCCTCCCGGAGGGAAGTGTCCTGGGCAAAACAGCTCCGCCAGAGCCCTAGATTGGTTCCACCAAGGTTTCGCCTCGTGGCGGCGGAGTCTCGTCCCGAAAGCTTGCTTATTATTTTTCTACGGACGAAGCACTTCATATAGCAGAAGATGGGCACCGGAGGGCCACCAGGGGGCCCACGAGGCAGGGGGGCGTGCCCAGGGGGGTAGGGCGCGCCCCCCACCTTTTCTTGGTCATGCCAGTTTTTATGGGAGGTTCATTAAGAACTTCTCAAAAATTTCTCGGACTTTGCCTAATCTATTACAAAAAGATATACCATTTGTCCTTGATGATGATTGTGTAGAAGCATTTGAAATACTTAAGAAAGCATTAATCTCTGCACCTATTGTTCAGCCACCTGATTGGAATTTACCCTTTGAAATTATGTGTGATGCTAGTGATTATGCTGATTGGACACTCTTACTTATCGAAAGGACTACGATAGATCCCCTATACTTGTGGGTCATCAAGACTCTTTTCTGGCGTCGTTGCCGGGGTGTGAAGCGCCTTTGGTAGGTGGAATTTGGTAAGGAAAAATTTATATAGTGTGCTGAAATTTACTATCACTTGTTACTATGGAAAGTAATCCTCAAAGGGGCTTGTTCGGGGTATCTTCACCCCGACCAGTAGAGCAAAGAGTTTCTCCTCAACCTATTGAACCTACTGAAAATGAAAATGTCTACTTTGAAATTCCTTCGGGTATGATAGAAAAACTGCTAGCTAATCCTTTTGCAGGAGATGGAACATTACATCCTGATGAGCACCTAATATATGTGGATGAAGTTTGTGGATTATTTAAGCTTGCAGCTATGCCCGATGATGTTATCAAGAAGAAGGTATTCCCTTTATCTTTGAAGGGATATGCATTGACATGGTATAGGCTATGTGATGATATGGGATCATGGAATTACAAATGATTGAAATTGGAATTTCATCAGAAGTTTTATCCTATGCATCTTGTTCATCGTGATCGTAATTATATATATAATTTTTGGCCTCGCGAAGGAGAAAGCATCGCTCATGCTTGGGGGAGGCTTAAGTGAATGTTATATTCATGCCCCAATCATGAGCTCTCAAGAGAAATGATTATTCAAAAATTTTATGCTCGGCTTTCTGACAACAATCGCACCATGCTCGATACTTCGTGTACTAGTTCTTTTATGATGAAGACTATTGAATTCAAATGGGATTTATTGGAAAGAATTAAACGCATCTCTGAAGATTGGGACCTCGACGAAGGTAAGGAGTCAGGTATAACACCTAAGTTTGATTGTGTTAAATCTTTTATGGATACCGATGTTTTCTGTAAATTTAGCACTAAATATGGACTTGACTCTGAGATAGTAGCTTCTTTTTGTGAATCCTTTGCTACTCATGTTGATCTCCCTAAGGAGAAGTGGTTTAAATATCACCCTCCCATAGAAGTAAAAGTAGTTGCACCTATTAAAATTGAAGAAACGACTATCACTTATAATGATCCTATTGTTCCTACTACTTATGTTGAGAAACCACCTTTCCCTGTTAGAATAAAGGATCATGCTAAAGCTTCAATTGTGGTTCGTAAAAGCAATATTAGAACTTATACACCTCCTGAGCAAGTTAAAGTTGAACCTTATATTGCTATTGTTCAAGATCTCTTGGCTGATAATATTGATGGGCATGTTATTTAATTCTATGATGAAACTGCTAGAATTGCTATACCTTGTGCTAAAGATAAACATAGATCTGTGGTAGGCATGCCTTTTATTTCTGTTAAAATAGGAGATCATTGTTATGATGGCTTATGTGACATGGGTGCTAGTGCTAGTGCAATACCTATTGACCTATACAAACAAATTATGCATGATATTGCACCTACTGAGTTAGAAGAAATTGATGTCACAATTAAGCTTGCCAATAGAGATACTACATCACCAATTGGAGTTGTTAGAGATGTTGAAATCTTGTGTGGGAAAACTAAATATCCTGCTGATTTTCTTGTTCTTGGTTCCCCACAAGATAGCTTTTGTCCCATTATATTTGGTAGACCCTTCTTGAACACTATTAATGCTAAGATAGACTGCGAAAAGGATGTTGTTACTGTTGGTTTGGGTGATATGTCTCATGAGTTTAACTTTTCTAAATTTCGTAGACAACACCCTGAAGAGGAATTGCCTAGTAAAGATTAAATTATTGGTCTTGCTTCTATTGCCCTACCTCCTAGTGATCCTTTAGAACAATATTTGCTAGACCATGAAAATTATATGTTTATGAATGAAAGAAGGGAAATAGATGAAGTGTTCTTTAAACAGGGACCTATTCTGAAACACAACTTGCCTGTTGAAATCCTAGGGGATCCTCCTCCACCCAAGGGTGATCCCGTGTTTGAGCTTAAACCATTGCCTGATACTCTTAAATATGCTTATCTTGATGAAAAGAAGATATATCATGTTATTATTAGTGCTAACCTTTCAGAGAAGGAGGAAGAAAAATTATTGAAAACTCTGAAGAAGCATCGTGCTGCTATTGGATATACTCTGGATGATCTTAAGGGCATTAGTCCCACTCTATGTCAACATAAAAAAATTTGGAGAAAGATGCCAAACCAGTTACTGATCACCAACCACGGCTGAATCCTAAGATGAAATAAGTGGTAAGAAAGGAAATACTAAGCTCCTTGAGGCACGTATAATTTATCCCTTACCTGATAGTCAGTGGGTAAGTTCTGTCCAATGTGTCCCTAAGAAGGGAGGTATTACTGTCGTTCCTAATGATAAAGATGAATTGATTCCGCAAAGAATTATTACAGGTTATAGGATGGTAATTGATTTCTGCAAATTAAATAAAGCTACTAAAAAGGATCATTACCCCTTACCTTTTATTGATCAAATGCTAGAAAGATTATCCAAACATACACATTTTTGCTTTCTAGATGGTTATTCCGGTTTCTCTCAAATACCTGTGTCAGGTGATGATCAAGCTAAGACCACTTTTACTTGCCCTTTCGGTACTTTTGCTTATAGACGTATGCCTTTTGGTTTATGTAATGCACCTGCTACCTTTCAAAGATGCATGATGGTTATATTCTCTGACTTTTGTGAAAAGATTTGTGAGGTTTTCATGGACGATTTCTCCGTTTATGGATCCTCTTTTGATGATTGCTTGAGCAACCTTGATCGAGTTTTGCAGAGATGCGAAGAAACTAACCTTGTCTTGAATTGGGAGAAGAGCCACTTGATGGTTAATGAAGGTATTGTCTTGGGGCATGAAATTTCTGAAAGAGGTATTGAAGTTGATAAAGCTAAAGTTGATGCTATTGAAAAGATGCCATGTCCCAAAGACATCAAAGGTATAAGAAGTTTCCTTGGTCATGCCGGGTTTTATAGGAGGTTCATTAAGGACTTCTCAAAAATTTCTCGGCCTCTGACTAATCTATTACAAAAATATATACCATTTGTCTTTGATGATGATTGTGTAGAAGTATTTGAAATACTTAAGAAAGCATTAATTTCTGCACCTATTGTTCAGCCACCTGATTGGAATTTACCCTTTGAAATTATGTGCGATGCTAGTGATTATGTTGTAGGTGCTATTCTAGGGCAACGAGTTGATAAGAAATTAAATGTTATTCAATATGCTAGTAAAACTCTAGACAGTGCTCAGAGAAATTATGCTACTACTGAAAAAGAATTCTTAGCAGTTGTATTTGCTTGTGATAAGTTCAGACCTTATATTGTTGATTCTAAAGTAACTATTCACAAGGATCATACTGCTATTAAATATCTTGTGGAAAAGAAAGATGCTAAACCTAGACTTACCAGATGGGTTCTCTTGCTACAAGAATTTGATTTGCATATTATTGATAGAAAGGGAGCTGAGAACCCCGTTGCAGACAACTTGTCTAGGTTAGAAAATGTTCGTGATGACCCAATACCTATTGATGATAGCTTTCCTAATGAACAATTAAATGTCATAAATGCTTCTCGTACTACTCCATGGTATGCTAATTATGCTAATTACATTGTGGCTAAATTTATACCACCTAGTTTCACATACCAGCAAAAGAAAAAGTTTTTCTATGATTTGAGGCATTACTTTTGGGATGACCCACATCTTTATAAAGAAGGAGTAGATGGTGTCATTAGACGTTGTGTACCTGAGCATGAACAGGAACACATCCTACGCTAGCGTCACTTCGAGGCTTATGGAGGACACCACGTTGGAGATAGAACTGCACATAAGGTATTGCAATCCGGTTTTTATTGGCCTACTCTCTTCAAGGATGCCCGTAAGTTTGTCTTATCTTGTGATGAATGTTAAAGAATTGGTAATATTAGTAGACGTCAGGAAATGCCTATGAAATATTCACTTGTTATTGAACCATTCGATGTTTGGGGCTTTGATTATATGGGACCGTTTCCTACCTCTAATGGGTATACACATATTTTAGTTGCTGTTGATTACGTTACTAAGTGGGTAGAAGCTAATCCAACTAGTAGTGCTGATCATAACACCTCTATTAAGATGCTTAAAGAAGTTATATTTCCGAGGTTTGGAGTCCCTTGATATTTAATGACTGATGGTCACTAGTAGGAAAAGGGGCTTTTACCCCGGTTCATAAGGGCCTTTAGTCCCGGGTCTGGAACCGGGACTAAAGGGTCGTTACTAATGCCCTAGCCCTTTAGTCCCGGTTCTTACACGAACCGGGACTAAAGGCCATCCACGTGGCCGGTGCGGGGAGCCCAGGCAGGAGGGCCTTTGGTCCCGGTTGGTGCCACCAACCGGGACAAATAGGCATCCACGCGTCAGCCCCTAGCAGGAGCTGAGGTTTTTGTTTTTTTTAAAGGGGGTGGTTTTGGGGTTTTGGGGGGTTAATTTAGGTGTTTCATATATTGTGTTAGCTAGCTAATTAATAGAGAGAAGTGTCCTCTCTTATCTCCGTGCTTGGTCGACGCTACGTACTATATACGTATGGAGAGGAGTAGACACGCTAGCTAGTAATCAAATGAAGGAAACAGAAGATCGTCATGAACATATGCAGACAGAGAGAAGTGATATCGACCACCTCTCCTTCTCCGAGATATTGGTCGAACAACAAGTTCTCCTATATCTATCCGACACTACCGGCTACATATATACAATAATTATCTCTTACAATACAATCTCCAAATTATATTGTAGGAACACAGGGTCCACATAGTATTCTCCGTTTTCAGCGATCACGTGGTCAAGGAAGAATGCCGCCAATTCCTCTTGAATTCCTCGCATACGATCTTCTGCTAGGAGTTGATCCCGCTTCCGAAAAATCTAATTTGAAGAAGGGGGTCAATACATATATATATGAATAAATGAAACTCAACACAAATGATGGTAATAAAATAAAATTGTGAATATTATTGCTTACGCCCTTCATATTGTTCTTCAGTGTAGCCCCGCTCACAGGTATGGTAGCGGATGGACTTGCAAACGTAGTATCCACAGTAATTATTCCCGGGTTGCTGCCACAACCACTTTACAAGAAATAGAGGTCAATCAAACTGATAAGCAAGCATGCTAAATGGTATTGATCAAACTAGCGCTTGAATCACTAGGAGTTGCGCGGAACATGCTACTATAGTACTTACTTTCGGGTGTCTAAATTGCAGCTGGTTCGGCAGTCCCGGGGCTTTTGAGGTGAATTTTTGTGACACCCAAGTTTTTATTTGGATTTTTTCAAATGATTTTATTTGACTTGAGGGGAGTGATTTAAATTTTCTTTATGGAAAAAGTTTTATTTGGATTCAACCAAGATCTGTCTTTGGTCTTGGAGGTTCTTGCTTTTCACTTGGACTCAAGACAAAATATTTTCACTTGGGAAATGACTTTTGAAAATCTTCTTGAAATTTGCACTATGGCTTTTGGAAAATCCTTTGCCACTTTCAACAATTCCTTATTGCCATGGCCTTAGTGCAAATCCCCTCTCCTAACCCTTTCCTCACCTTTGGATCATGTTTTACACCTAATCCAGCAAGTTGAACCTCCCCATGTATCTATTTCCATTTAAATCTTATTCAAACAAATTTCTGCCTTCTTTCCTAGCACTTGGAGATTTGCAAAGGAACTCCACTTTCTGTCTTGATTTTTGCCCCCAAACCTTTTTTCCCTCCTAGTCCTTTGAACCCTCAACCAAGAACCATGAAGATCCACTGGTCTTCAGTTCAAAATTTTCAAACTACACCTGCTGCAAGTTTGGACCAGATTTGTCAAATTTGGTGGAATTCATTCAAAACCTTCTCCAAAAATTCCAAGTAAAATCAGGCAGCCTCTGGGTGCATTGAGTGTCACCTCACCAAGTTAAAGCTCCAGAAAAATTTATCTCATTGCAAAATCCTCCTGTCAAACACCTGTAGTGCACTGTCTGTATCAAGTTGAGAAAAAGTTCAGAGATTCAGTCAGTGGCTTGGTGTCGTTTTCTTCAGAGAAGGACATCGATCTCACCAGTACCACCGCGTCGCCTTGCTCCTCATCCCCGCCCTCTTGTTCCTGCACCGCACGAACGCCTGGCGCCTTGCGGGCGTCGGCGACGAGCAGCAGAAGGTGCGCCGCCCCGTGACCGACGCCGGCGGCGGCTTTGCGGACGCCAGCGGGAGACACGGCGCCGACGACGCCACCCAGCGCCGCCCAAACCACCGGAGCTCGCCGCGTGGCCATCCACTCCCCCGAATGCACTGACGCTCCCGTCGTGAACCGCAGGGCGTGGAGCGCGCTCTCTGCCGCCGTTGAGCCTGTGCGGTCACCTCACCGTGGACCGACGCCATTACGCCAAGGCCATCTCCGTTCAGCTGTGAAACGACTCCAGTAACCTCCACTGATGCTGCCTGGCCACTCAAACCTCCTGCCAATCCATTGCTCCGCCGTAATCGCTCGCCGGAGATTCTCCGTTCACGGCCACCCCGTCGATCTGCCTATAAATAGAGGCCCCGAGCTTCAACTCGAGTACCCACCATCCCTGCACTCCCCCTAGAGCAAGCCTAGCCACTGGTAGAGCCCCGAGGAGGTCTCCTTCCTCGACTCCGGCCGCCGCGACCCGCCACGGGATCTAGCCCGATTCGCCCCCGTGTGTGCTTCCCCGCCCCCATTCTCTTGCCAGTAGCTTCACCTTGCATCCCTCGTTCTGACCCGTGCCTCAATTCGTAGTTTGCAGCCCTCCACCGGAGTTCCCCATCCTCACCCGAGCCGCCGTCCGCCGGAGATAGTGTCGCCGTCGACGTGGTGCTCCCCGTTGGACGAGTCCACCACCCACCGACGCGGAAGAAGACGCTGAAGCTCTTGGTACCCTCCGTTTCTCCTAACTCGCCGTGGTTCGACGCCGGCGTCCACCGCAGTCTTCGGGCGCCGGCGAGCTTTTTAAACCTGACAGGTGGACCCCGCCTGTCAGCCTCTATTCTATTCTCCTCCGAACCGTTTTCTGTTGGCGCCTTCGGGCAAATACGTTTTCTCCTTTGCGCTTACGCATTCCCAACCAAAGCGTTTTATGTTTTCTCAGTTAAAACCCTGGAACTTTTCTGTTTCATTACAGATAAGTCCCTGGACAGAAACCTTTATAACTTTTTAATAAAAAGGGATTTTTGAGTGATTCTTTTTCTGACAATCTTCAAATTCTGTCTAGTTTTTTATGGGATTTATTTGAAAATTATTTGGAAAAGTTTCTGTGCAAGTGTTGGTTTTCACGTTAGTACCCGTTTCGTGATTGCCGTAGGTTCCGGAAGAGGTGAAGGAGCCGCGAACTTCGCCGAGCTGGACTCCGACTTCTCCGAACCAGGCAAGCATGTTTTGAACATTTGATATGACAGGTGTTTTGCATGTTCGCGTGAAAATTTGTGCGTGGCATATGAGTATTGGTAAATACTCCGTTGCTTGTAAGGCAACGACCCGGTTGTTCAAAAGTTGCGATGATCTCTGATGAGAGATGGCCTAATCATGTGGTGACATGAAGGGCAGCAAGGTGGTACTGTTGTAGCATACCAGCCTTACGTCATCCGACTTCCTCCGACGTTAACGTGGTTGGAGCCACGTTACCGTTCTTTCCCCTTTCCGTGCTACCACATGTCTCATTGCCAGGATGCGGTTTAGTAAGTTGGTAACCTCTTTCCATGTACACACCAAACAGAGAGGCCGGGATGATGGTACCTTGGCCCAGGATTAAAGCCAGTCATCCGGTCAGGGGGCATGGGTGTTTCCGGTTGGGACCGAGAGGGGGGGCACCCCCTTAGAGCACGCGTATAGAAATTTGATCCCATGCTACGCGAGGTTGTAGCCTCCCCGTCTCAAGGTTTTTCTTGAATGTTGCCAAGGGTGATCCCTGGCTTCGGATGGTTGAATTGGGTGTGTACTGGTTAGACGTGTTTCTTCCAAAACACCGTAGACGGAACTAGTCCCCGTGACTACTGAAATCCGTTGGCTGTGGTTAAGTACAAACTCTGCAGAGTCAATTCTTTCCAAATCATCGTATCCATGATCAAGTAGTGTAAACATTATATCCATATCTATCCTTGTGAAAAACTTGTCCCCGGTGAACAAGCTCAAGTGGTAAATCCAGTTTTGTTGTTATTCCTGTGGATGGACTAACTTTATATTTGTCGCATGCTTGTGATAATTTATGTTCCCGAACGATTGTATTATTGAGCTGTGATATAAGCCCTTTATGTGACGTCGCGCAGACGTCCGACTGTGGCGTGTACTTGTTTCTTGCTTTAAATATAAGCCCTTTATGTGATGTCGCACAAACGTCCGACTATGGCATGCACTGTCTTTATTTTCTGTTGCAAGCCCTTTATGTGGTGTCGCCTCGACGCCCGACTGTGGCATTATTATTCCGCATTTTCCGCTCGAGGAGTCTTTCAGACACTCGTTTGGCACCCGCATTATTATTCTGCATTTTCCGCTCGAGGAGTCTTTCAGACACTCGTTTGGCACCTGTATTATTATTCCGCATTTTCCGCTCGAGGAGTCTTTCAGACACTCGTTTGGCACCTGCATTATTATTCCGCATTTTCCGCTCGAGGAGTCTTTCAGACACTCGTTGGGCACCCGCATTATTACTCCGCATTTTCCGCTCGAGGAGTCTTTCAGACACTCGCTTGGCACCTGTATTATTATTCCGCATTTTCCGCTAGAGGAGTCTTTCAGACACTCGTTTGGCACCAGTATTACTATTCTGCAGTTTCCGCTCGAGGCGTCATTCAGACCCTCGCTTGGCACCCAGTATTTATTATCTCTATGTCTGATCGCACTGGTTAACTTGTTCATGTGCTTCATGTTTACATTTGTTATACCTTATGTCCGAACTGTCTTGCGAGTACTTTCATAGTACTCACCTGGCTTGTTGATTTGGCCAGATGTTGACGAAGGCGATCTCTTGGATGAAGAGTTTGATAGCGCGTCTGATGCCTAGAGGAGTCCCAGTCAGTCCTGCGCGATCCCGGATATTGGTCACTTGTATTGTATACGCTTCCGCCACCCGCAATAAGTCTTCTCGAGCCTCACTCCGACGCTCGAAGAGTTGTAGTCTTCTGGAATCATATCACTCGCTTCGCGATGATATTTCCACCACCGTTATTATCGTGAGTTAGTAGTTTGCCACCCTATCCGCCGCCTTGTTTTAGCGGCGTGCATGTAATAAATTGTTGGGCAGTCTCTGCTCAACCTTGTATTATATTTAGTACTCCTTGTATTTTTCTTCTGTGACCAAGATATTGTCTACCAGTGAGAAGGAATTCTTCCTCGCTGGTCCGTAAAAGGGATTGGTCTCTCAATAATTATTTTATTGAAAAACCGGTCGTGACAATTTTCTCCAAACCCTGCCAGACAAAGAAAACAATTACTTGATATCAGGAAATGAACAAAGTTGCTGATATGGTGGATAATGATCGATTTAACTTACTTCTGGAGAATTTGAGTCATGTTCGCATAGTCCTGGGGATCTTTTCGTCTCGAGTCTAAGACGGTTACTACTCCCGGCTCAAGCTTAATCTCTAGGAGAATATAGTGGAAGCTGCGCATGCATGCATAAGTCATCAATTACATTACCATAACCTGGACTAATAAGGGAAACCGAATATGCACAAGACAGTAACACTCACTTGAAGTTGTAAGGAAAGAGTATTATATCTTTGTTTTGATTTAATACCAACGATTGTAGCAAGTTGGCCTCGGCTTCTTTGGGATCATGTTTGACCGTATATGCATCTATGAGATTTGTGTTGATGAACCCAATATCACCGATTTATCTTTTCTTCAATTCGGCGATCTTCAATCTGCATAATATAGTGAGGATAAGTATAAATAAATGCAATGAAAGAGCTGACCTATATAGAGAGACTTAATGACAGAAGTACTACTACTTACAGACAGTAGCAAGTGATCGTTGTTTTATCGAGGGACTTTAGATTGTAAAACTGGAAGAAATCCTCAAATGGAACATTCAGCAGTTCAATTCCAACGAGGTCATGCTCTGGTTTAACTCTCAGCGTCAAAGTACTCATCCCATCAGACTCTCTGCAGGTTTTCATGTACCAATCATGTAGTCTTCGCATCATCGTGCTTAGAGATCTGACATCTTTGACGAGAGGCTTCCCGTAATGGTATTTGTGGTTTTCCACCTCCATGATTTCATAATGTACATCGCCGGGCAGGTAATCTCCAAGATTGCTATAACCAGGCACCATACCCGGATCATTAGCGACGATGTCTTTTGACACCTTGAGCGGGGGGCACGATTGGTTCGCTTGTTCGCCGAGCTGGGCAATTTTTTTCCCAGCTCGTCGTTCTTTCATCCTTTTATCACTGACAGTACTTCCCGACCGCTCCGCTTCGGCATATGCCTTTCCAAGAACGCGCTCATAGTTGCCTCTTGGCGGAGACTTTGGTGGTTTTGTCAGGGCAGCCAGAGTGCGCTTTGCTTTCACCGGATCTACCTTCTCCTCCGGAGGTGGATGTTTCTTTGCTTTGACCCCTTCAAAGAAGTTCGCGTTCTCCTCCTCGGTCCTCTCATATGGTAACTTCTCTGGAGTCTTCAGAGAAGGCCCGAATCTGTATTGCCTCCCGCCTCTGGCAGCTGTACTGCTGGACGCCGGCAGAGCAGCCGCAGCGGCGGCGGGTCTCTTCCGCCCTTGCTGACGAGGCGGAGAAGGAGGAGGCTGGCTGCCCTGGCGCGCCGGCGCTGGCGGAGAAGGAGGCGGAGTGCCGCCACGCGCCGGAGAAGGAGGCTGAGTGCCCTGATCACTCGCCGGAGGAGGAGGCGGAGGAGGAGGCGGAGTGCCCTTACTCGCCGGAGCCGTCCAGTTCGGAAGCTTGATGAGCTCCTTCCACCATAGGCATCGAGTCTTTAGAGCTAAACCCAGCGGAGTCTCCCCTTCACCGGTAGGGTGGTCAAGCTGGAGGTCCTCAAATCCCTCCGTTATTTCATCCACCATCACCCTAGCATATCCTTCTGGAATCGGCCGGCAGTGGTAGGTTGCGCCTGGTTCAGTAGGTAAAACAGAGCCAACAGCCGCCTTGACTTTCAAGTTCTGCCATTCCGCCATAAGGTGGCAATGTTGAGACTCCATGATAGCATCCACGGGGTAGCTAGGAGTAGCTGCTTGCTCCAGCTGAGGCAGCTCGGTGGAAGCCACGCTCCTTCTACGCTGAGATGGCGGTGTAGCTTCGGGGGCAGTTTCGGCATCTCTATTGCCGTCTCGTTCCTCTAGCACTTGAACCCTTTCGTGCAGACGCTGAATTTGGATCTGCTCCACTTTTTTCCTCCTCTCCTGGGTTTTGTAACCGCCCGCATCCGGAAAACCAGCCTTCCACGGAACGGAGCCTGGCGTGCCTCGTGTCTGTCCAGGGTGCTCAGGATTCCAGAGGGCCATTGTGAGCTCGTCGTTCTCTCTGTCTGGAACGAACGTCCCTTGCTGCGCTGCATCGATATAGTGCTGAATCTTCTTGACGGGTATTGCAAGTTGCTCGTCCGTCCAACGACACCTCCCTGATACAGGGTCCAAGGTTCCGCCAGCCCCGAAGAACCAAGTCTGGCAACGGTCTGGCCAGTTCATTGTCTGTGGTTCGATCCCTTTATCAAGCAGATCCCTCTCAGACTTGGCCCACTTAGGCCGGGCTTTGAGGTAGCCACCAGACCCCGTGCGATGGTGAAGCTTCTTCTTCGCAGCATTCATCTTGTTTGTCGCTGACATCTTCTTACTCTTTTCCGATGTCTTGTGGGCCACAAATGCGGGCCAGTGATCTTTGATCTTCTCATACCGGCCGATGAATTCAGGTGTCTCTTCTTTGTCGACAAACGTTTTCAGCTCATTCTTCCACCTCCTGAATAGGTCTGCCATCTTCTTAAGAGCATGAGACTTGATTAATTGCTCTATAACTGGCTTCTCCGGATCCTCCTCTGGCGGTAGGGTGAAATTTGCCTTCAGCTCAGTCCAAAGATCATCTTTCTACATATCATTGACATAAGACACCTCAGGGTCTTCCTTCTTAGGCTTATACCATTGGTGGATGCTGATCGGGATCTTGTCCCTAACTAGAACCCCGCACTGAGCAGCAAAAGCATCCTTTGTCCGGAGGGGTTCAATCGGTTGGCCGTCGCGCGCGATTGCTGTGATCTCAAACCTTTCATCCGAGCGCAACTTTCTCTTCGGGCCTCGTCTCTTTAACGCAGTTGTGCTCGATCCAGAGGGCTAGAAAAAAGAAGAAAGACGAGTGTTAATTAATATGTGTACATACCAAAACAATGAATGCATCAATTAGCTAGTCAGCACAGGCTTAACTAATATATTTACCTGGCCGGACTCTGTTCGGTCACCGGAGCCGTCACCACGGGCTCCTTCTTGCACCAGCATTGGGTCACCGGAGCCATCATAATCATGTCTTTCCTCCTCCACTCTTCGATCACCGCAGCCAGCTTCTTCACCCTGTTCTTCCAGACCATCATTGTCGTTAAGATACGACAAGATATCACCTCCGGCTAAGATTATGTCCCCCAACACCTCTTCTGCTTGCTCATCTCGTCCGTGCTCCATTGTTTCTACAAATATTACAACATGGCAATTATTACACAAACATGACAGCAGGTGGATATATTATTGCAAACGTAGACCTAGCTTATTCTGGGTTTGGGGTGGCCTAGGCAATGCTTCAAGGGTAGGGGCGTGGCGGGAGGGGGTAGGAGACCGACATCGTTTTTTTCTAGGGTTTGGGTGTCCTCGAGAGTTTTGGTCGAGCGAGAGGGCCAGGGGGTGCTCCCGTGGTATAAGTTATCACGGTCGAGAGGGGGTATACATATCGACCGTCCATCATGTCGAAGTTATCTGGGAGGGAGTTACATATATCGACAACGACGACATACATACACGGGAAAATAATGTTATCGGGGAGGGGGTATATATCGACCCCCTCCCCCCACGTGTTGAAGTTATCGGGAGGGGATTTTATATCGACAACGACGACATACATACACGGGAAAATAATGTTATCGAGGAGGGGGTATATCGACCCCCCCTCGTGTTGAAGTTATATCCCCCCTCGTGTTGAAGTTATCGGGAGGGGGTAATATCGACAACGACAACATACATACACGGGAAAATAATGTTATTGGGGAGGGGGTATATCGACCCCCCCACGTGTTGAAGTTATCAGGAGGGGGTATATATCGACGACGACAGACCTGATAAAACATAAGAAAACAAAGAAGAAATAAAAAGAGGAGAGAAGAAGAAAGGAATAGAGGAGAGGATTGAAGAAAAAAATAGAAGAAAAAAAAGAAGAAAAAAAAGAGGAGAAGAAGAAAGGAATAGAGGAGAAGAAGAAAAAAGGCTAGGACGATGGCGACGCCGGGGGCGGGGGCGGCGAGGGCGCCGGCGCACGGGGCCGGGACGGGGCGGGGGCGGCGAGGGCCCCGGCGAGCACGCGCGGGCCGGGCAGGGGGGCTCGGGGCGCCGAGGCGGCGCGCGCGAGCAGGGGAGCACGAGGCGGGGCGGCGCGTGGGGGCAGGGCGACGGCGACGACCACCGGGCGGCGACCCGTCGAGGCAAGGGCGCGGGGCGACGGCGATGAGGAGCGGGCGGCGACGGCGAGCACGGGCAGCCTGGCGGCGTCGGGAGCAACTGGCGAGGTATGTCGAAAATTTCCGAAGTGTTTGCTTATATAGCAAAGCCTTTAGTCACGGTTCGTGGCACCAACCGGGACTAAAGGTAGGCATTAGTCCCGGTTGGTGCCACCAACCGGGACCAAAGGCCTCTTTTCAGCAGCCCAAAGGGCGGGAAGCGGCGGCCTTTGGTCCCGGTTGGTGGCACCAACTGGGACTAAAGGGGGGTATTGGTCCCGGTTGGTGCCACCAACCGGGACCAAAGGCCTTGCGCTGCCCGCGGCCAAAAGTTTAGTCCCACCTCGCTAGTTGAGAGGGGCTCGGAGTGGTTTATAAGCTCCACTGCGGCTGCCCTCTCGAGCTCCTCTCAAATGCAGGCTTACGGGCCTAATGTCACACTGTGCTGTCTGTTGGCCTATTGGGCCTTCTGCGGGCCTGAATCCTGGCCCAGGTTGGGTTTCTAGTCGTATTCAGGCTGTGGTGGCCCAATAGGTGGCAGTTTATTAAAATTTTTGCATTATTTATTTTCTTTTGTTTTTTGCTTTATTTTTTAATTCTTTTTGCTTTTAGGTCAGCAAAATTATAAACTGTCTCTTAGTGCCATTAGTTTTAGAAAACATATAAACTTTCTATTAGTGCCATTAGTTCTTTATGAAAATTCTTTTTGCTGTATTTAGTTTTTTTATTTTCTTTTTTGCTATATTTATTTTGTTTTATTTCTACTTACAACAAAAAACTTATTTATTTTATTTTATTTGTTTCTAATTACTTATTTATTTTACTTTATGATAATTCTTTCTGCTATTAAAGTTTCTATCAAAAAAAGTTCTTTATGAAAATTCTTTTTGCTTTTAATGATTAAAAATAAAAAAGAGGCGCAATGCGCGTTGATTTGCTTCAAGCCTTTCGGAATAGTGTAGACTGCACTGCACATAGCTCGATGCAGTCTACCTTATTCCTCAAGGCTTGAAGCTAAGCAACGTGAGCATTGCGCCTCTTCTTCATCGTCTCTGCACTCAAGGCTTATAAACCGCTCCTAGTGCCTCTCAGCTAGCGAGGTGGGACTAAAAAACTGCTTAGCTAGTAAGAAACTCTAGTACCTGTTCGTGCCACGAACAAGTACTAAAGGTGCTCGTGGGGCCACAGCCTCATTAGTACCGGTTCGTGGCACCAACAGGGACCAAAGGGTGGAATTGATCCCGGTTCGTGCCACCAACCGGGAACAATGGCCTTGCACAGTGGCGCGGTGGTGAGTTTAGTCCCACCTCGCTAGCTAAGAGAGAGCCGCACCTGTTTATAAGGTGCGGTGCGCCTGAGCTGTCGAGCTCCTCTCTAAAGCAGGCTTACGGGCCTAACCTCTCTGCACTCAGGGCTTATAAAGCATTTCAAATGAACTCTGAAAAGGTTGAAAGTTGGCATGGTATCATCATTTCATCCACATAGCATGTGCAAGAAAGTTGAGAGGGTTACGGCAAAAACTAGATGCACTTCTTGTACAAAACGGACAATGGTATCATACTCATCTATTACAAAGTTGGCATGCTATCATCATAATAGTTGCGGGAGAAAGTCTTCACTTTTTCTTCGCTTGTGTCATTTGCTTATTGCGCCGTAACCATGGATAATCTTCATCGTTTATCAGGATGCTTGGGTCAGCCTTGACTTTGAAGGGAGGAATTTCATGAAACTTTTCATAATCTTCAGACATGTCTGTCTTGCCCTCCACTCCCACAATGTCCCTTTTTCCTGAAAGAACTATGTGCCGCTTTGGCTCATCGTATGATGTATTCGCTTCCTTATCTTTTCTTTTCCTCGGTCTGGTAGACATGTCCTTCACATAGATAACCTGTGCCACATCATTGGCTAGGACGAACGGTTCGTCAGTGTACCCAAGATTGTTCGGATCCACTGTTGTCATTCCGTACTGTGGGTCTACCTGTACCCCGCCTCCTGACAGATTGACCCATGTGCACTTAAACAAAGGGACCTTAAAATCATGTCCGTAGTCAAGTTCCCATATGTCCATTATGTAATCATAATATGTGTCCTTTCCCCTCTCGGTTGCTGCATCAAAGCGGACACCGCTGTTTTGGTTGGTGCTCTTTTGATCTTGGGCGATCGTGTAAAATGTATTCCCATTTATCTCGTATCCTTTGTAAGTCAACACAGTCGAAGATGGTCCCCTGGACAACGAGTACAACTCATCACAAGCAGTGGTGTCACCTCTGAGACGTGTTTCCAACCAACTGCTGAAAGTCCTGATGTGTTCACATGTAATCCAGTCGTCACACTGCTCCGGGTGTTTGGAGCGCAGACTGTTCTTGTGTTCATCGACATACGGGGTCACCAAGGTAGAGTTCTGTAGAACTGTGTAGTGTGCTTGAGACCAAGAATATCCGTCCCTGCATATTATTGAGTTCCCCCCTCCAAGCGTGCCTTTTCCAGTCAGTCTCCCCTCGTACCGCGATTTAGGGAGACCTATCTTCTTAAGGCCAGGAATGAAGTCAACACAAAACCCAATGACATCCTCTGTTTGATGGCCCATGGAGATGCTTCCTTCTGGCCTAGCGCGGTTACGGACATATTTCTTTCGGACTCCCATGAACCTCTCAAAGTGGAACATATTGTGTAGAAATACAGGCCCCAGAATGACAATCTCGTCTACTAGAAAAACTAGGACGTGCGTCATGATATTGAAGAAGGATGGTGGGAACACCAGCTCGAAACTGACAAGACATTGCGCCACATCACTCCTTAGCCTTGGTATGATTTCTGGATCGATCACCTTATGAGAGATTGCATTGAGGAATGCACATAGCTTCACAATGGCTAATCGGACGTTTTCCGGTAGAAGCCCCCTCAATGCAACCGGAAGCAGTTGCGTCATAATCACGTGGCAGTCATGAGACTTTAGATTCTAGGACTTTTTCTCTGGCATATTTATTATTCCCTTTATATTCGACGAGAAGCCAGTCGGGACCTTCATACTGAGCAGGCATTCAAAGAAGATTTCTTTCTCTTCTTTCGTAAGAGCGTAGCTGGCAGGACCTTCATACTGCTTCGGAGGCATGCCGTATTTTTCGTGCAAACGTTGCAGGTCCTCCTGTGCCTCAGGTCTACCTTTTGTCTTCCCATACACGCCCAAGAAGCCTAGCAGGTTCACGCAAAGGTTCTTCGTCACATGCATCACTTCGATTGAAGAGTGGACCTCTAGCTCTTTCCAGTAGGGTAGGTCCCAAAATATAGATTTCTTCTTCCACATGGGTGCGTGTCCCTCAACGTCATTCGGAACAGCTAGTCCGCTGGGACCCTTTCCAAAGATTACGTGTAAATCATTGACCATAGCAAGTACGTGATCACCGGTACGTATGGCGGGCTTCTTCCGGTCATCTGCCTCGCCTTTGAAATGCTTGCCTTTCTTTCGACATTGATGGTTGGTCGGAAGAAATCGACGATGGCCTAGGTACACATTCTTCCTGCTTTTGTCCAGCTATATATTTTCAGTGTCATCTAAACAGTGCGTGCATGCGTGGTATCCCTTGTTTGTCTGTCCTGAAAGGTTACTGAGAGCCGGCCAATCGTTGATGGTTACAAACAGCAACGCGTGCAGGTTAAATTCCTCCGGTTTGTGCTCATCCCACGTACGTACACCGTTTCCATTCCACAGCTGTAAAAGTTCTTCAACTAATGGCCTTAGGTACACATCAATGTCCTTGCCGGGTTGCTTAGGGCCTTGGATGAGAACTGGCATCATAATGAACTTCCGCTTCATGCACATCCAAGGAGGAAGGTTATACATACATAGAGTCACGGGCCAGGTGCTGTGATTGCTGCTCTGCTCCCCGAAAGGATTAATGCCATCCGCGCTTAAACCAAACCATACATTCCTTGGGTCAGCTGCAAACTCAGCCCAGTACTTTCTCTCGATTTTTCTCCACTGCGACCCGTCAGCGGGTGCTCTCAACTTCCCGTCTTTCTTACGGTCCTCACTGTGCCATCGCATCTACTTGGCATGCTCTTCATTTCTGAACAGACGTTTCAACCGTGGTATTATAAGAGCATACCACATCACCTTCGCAGGAACCCTCTTCCTGGGGGGCTCGCCGTCAACATCACCAGGGTCATCTCGTCTGATCTTATACCGCAATGCACCGCATACTGGGCATGCGTTCAGATCCTTGTACGTACCGCGGTAGAGGATGCAGTCATTAGGGCATGCATGTATCTTCTGCACCTCCAATCCTAGAGGGCATACGACCTTCTTTGCTGCGTATGTACTGTCGGGCAATTCATTATCCTTTGGAAGCTTCTTCTTCAATATTTTCAATAGCTTCTCAAATCCTTTGTCAGGCACAGCATTCTCTGCCTTCCACTGCAGCAATTCCAGTACGGTACCGAGCTTTGTGTTGCCATCTTCGCAATTGGGGTACAACCCTTTTTTGTGATCCTCTAACATGCGATCGAACTTCAGCTTCTCCTTTTGACTTTCGCATTGCGTCCTTGCATCGACAATGACCCGGCGGAGATCATCATCATCGGGCACTGGTTCTTCTTCATCTTCAGCAGCTTCCCCCCTTGCAGCATCATTGGGCACATCGTCTGGTTCCTCTTGATCTTCAGCAGCTTCCCCCGTTGCAGCATCACCGTATTCAGGGGGCACATATTTGTCATCGTCCTCTTCTTCTTCGCCGTCTTCCATCATAACCCCCATTTCTCCGTGCCTCGTCCAAACATTATAGTGTGGCATGAAACCCTTGTAAAGCAGGTGGGCATGAAGGATTTTCCGGTCAGAGTAAGACTTTGTATTCCCACATGTAGGGCATGGACAACACATAAAACCATTCTGCTTGTTTGCCTCAGCCACTTCGAGAAAATCATGCACGCCCTTAATGTACTCGGAGGTGTGTCTGTCACCGTACATCCATTGCCGGTTCATCTGCGTGCATTATATATAATTAAGTGTGTCAAAAACCATTACAGAACATCATGAATAGATAATTAAGTGACCAAATTAATAGAAGTTCATCATCACATTAGAACCAAAGTACATACATAGTTCTCATCTAACATTATATATATAGCTCTCCAGAGCATCTAATTAATTAAACCATACATTGAAACTATGTAAAACATTTCAATGCGAAAACAAATGCGATCATAATCGCAACCAAGGTAACAATTGATCCAACGACATAATGATACCAAGCCTCGGTATGAATGGCATATTTGCTAATCTTTCTAATCTTCAAGCGCATTGCATCCATCTTGATCTTGTGATCATCGACGACATCCGCAACATGCAACTCCAATATCATCTTCTCCTCCTCAATTTTTTTTATTTTTTCCTTCAAGTAATTGTTTTCTTCTTCAACTAAATTTAACCTCTCGACAATAGGGTCGGTTAGAATTTCCGGTTCAACCACCTCCTAGATAAATAAAATCTATGTCACGCTGGTCGGTATATTTGTCATAAACAATAAATGAATCAAATAGTTATAAAAAGATAATATATACCACATCCGAATCATAGACAGGACGAGGGCTGACGGGGGCGGATACCAAAACCATCGCACTATGTAATAAGAAGGAATAAAATAGTAAGAAAGTTAGACAAGTATCTATCTAAAGTAAGAATTTTTTTCTTTCAAAAAGAAGATAAGAACAAGAAGCTCACCACGGTGTTGCCGGCGACGAGATCGGCACGGGCGGTCAACGGCGGTGAAGACGGGAATGGGACGTGACGGGCCGCTAAACCTAGACAAATCTCAAGGAAAATGGAGGGTCGAGCTTCGAGAGGACAAAGCTTAACTAGTGTGGCTCGGGCATTTCATCGAACACCTCATGTGCATAGGAGGTGAGCTAGAGCACCACAAAGCCCTCCCCTCGCCGGCCAGAGAAAAACAGAGCACTGGAGTGCTCTGCTCGCGGGCGAGGGGTATATATAGGCACCTCATTGGTCCCGGTTCGTGGCATGAACCGGTACTAAATCCGGGCCTTCTGTCCCGGTTCATGCCAAGAACCGGGACAAATGGTTGTGGGCCAGGAGCGAGGACCATTAGTCCCGGTTCGTGGCTCGAACCGGGACAAATGGTTCCATACGAACCGGGACCAAAGCCCACGAGGCCCCGGCCGGCCCCCTGGGCTCACGAACCGGGACGAATGCCCCCATGGGTCCCGGTTCGTGACTGAACCGGGGCTAATGTGAAAATTGCCCTGTGACCTATGCCCTGTTTTCTACTAGTGGATGGTTCACATTTTATTCATGGTGCTTTCGTAAAATGCTTGCCAAGTATGATGTTGATCATAGAATTGCATCTCCTTATCACCCACAGTCTAGTGGTCAAGTAGAATTGAGTAATAGAGAACTCAAATTAATTTTGCAAAACACTGTTAATAGATCTAGAAAGAATTGGTCCAAGAAACTTGATGATGCATTATGGGCTTATAGAACTGCATATAAAAATCCTATGGGTATGTCTCCGTATAAAATGGTTTATGGAAAAGCATGGCACTTACCTCTCGAACTAGAACATAAGGCATATTGGGCCATTAAAGAGCTCAACTATGATTTCAAACTTGCCGGTGAGAAGAGGTTATTTGACATTAGCTCACTTGATGAATGGAGAACCCAAGCCTAAGAGAATGCCAAGTTGTTTAAAGAAAAAGTTAAAAGATGGCATGACAAAAGAATACAAAAGCGTGAGTTTAATGTAGGTGATTATGTATTATTATACAACTCTCGTTTAAGATTTTTTGCAGGAAAACTTCTCTCTAAATGGGAAGTTCCTTACGTTATCGAGGAGGTCTATCGTTCTGGTGCCATAAAAATCAACGACGTCGAAGGCACAAATCCGAAGGTGGTGAACGGTCAAAGAATCAAACATTATATCTCAGGTAATCCTATAAAATGTTGAAACTAATGTTATTGAAACCTGGAGGAATACATAAGGGACACTTTCCAGAACGTTTCAGACTCCGTAAAGGAATAGGTATGTGGTACGGTAAGTAAACCGACTCGAAAACAGTTCTAATGGCAATTTTTCTCCATTTTGGAATATTTAGAAAAATAGAAAAAGAAGAAGCAGTCCGGGAAGGACACGAGGGCTCCAGGAGGGTGGAGGGCGCACCCTACCCCCCTGGGCGCGCCCCTGCCTCGTGGGCACCTCGTGCGCTCTCCGGACTCCGTTTTCTTGCACGATACGTATTTTGGTCGGTAAAAATTCATTATATAATCCCCCGAAGGTTTTTACTCCTGTATCACACAAATATCCTCTGTTTTTGTTTCGAGCTGTTTTTCTGACAGATATAGATCATCATGACGTCTCCAAGCGCCCCCAAGGACAAGTTCTTCGAGAAGGTCATCAACCCTTACCTCGCGGAGGTGCTGCGACACCCTCAAACCATCGAGATGCGTGATGGGTTGCTGCACATCCGCGATGTTGAGGGACCAAGGAGGACCTAAAGCGTGGAGACGAGGCTCGAAGCAATGGAGCAACATGTTTTCAAGTGCCAGGGGATGGTGGAACGTGGACTCAACGCCAACCACATGATGATCGCGGAGTTCACCAACAACCACAAGCTGGATGCCAAGAACATTGGGGACACCATCTTCAAGCTTCACGAGAAGATCGAGCTCCTCCAAGCCCAAATCTAGACCTGCAAAACCAAAACTGTGAGTATGAATATAGATTCAAGAGGACGAGTTTAGCTGCAGATTTGAGGATCCCGGAGACTCGATCATCCTTCTATGATGGTGAGCCTATGCCTTGGAAGATGGACGACAAGCCCACATCATCAACAACTCCACCATCTTCTTCACCAGCAAAGGAGACATAATCATATGGGTATGGTCACTTGATACGTCTCCAACGTATCTATAATTTTTTATTGTTCCATGCTATATTATATTCTGTTTTGGATTTTAATGGGCTTTATTATACACTTTTATATTATTTATGGGACTAACCTATTAACCGGAGGCCCAGCCCAGAATTGCTGTTTTTTGCCTATTTCAGTGTTCCACAGAAAAAGAATATCAAACGGAGTCCAAACGGAATGAAACCTTCGGGAACGTGATTTTTGGAACAAACGTGATCCAGAGAACTTGGACCCTACGTCAAGAAAGCAACCAGGAGGGCACTAGGTATGGGGGCGCGCCTACCCCCCTGGGCGCGCCCTCCACCCTCATGGGGTCCATGTTGCTCCACTGACGTCTTCTTCCTCCTATATATACCTACGTACCCCCAAACTACCAGATACGGAGCCAAAAAACTATTTCCACCGCTGCAACCTTCTGGACCCGTGAGATCCCATGTTGGGGCCTTTTCCGGCACTCCACCGGAGGGGGCATTGATCACGGAGGGCTTCTACATCAACACCATAGCCTCTTCGATGATGTGTGAGTAGTTTACCTCAGACCTCCGGGTCCATAGTTATTAGCTAGATGGCTTCTACATCAACACCATAGCCTCTCTCTCTTTGGATCTCAATACAAAGTTCTCCATGATTCTCGTGGAGATCTATTCTATGTAATCTTCTTTTGCGGTGTGTTTGTTGAGACCGATGAATTGTGGGTTTATGATCAAGTTTATCTGTGAACAATATTTGAATCTTCTCTGAATTCTTTTATATATGATTCCTTATCTTTGCAAGTCTCTTCGAATTATCAATTTGGTTTGGCCTACTAGATTGATCTTTCTTGCAATGGGAGAAGTGCTTAGCTTTGGGTTCAGTCTTGCGGTGTCCTTTCCCAGTGACAGCAGGGCAGCAAGGCACGTATTGTATTGTTGCCATCGAGGATAACAAGATGGGGTTTATATCATATTGCAAGAGTTTATCCCTCTACATCATGTCATCTTGCTTAAAGCGTTACTCTATTCTTATGAACTTAATACTCTAGATGCATGTTGGATAGCGGTCGATGTGTGGACTAATAGTAGTAGATGCAGGCAGGAGTCGGTCTACTTGTCACGGACGTGATGCCAATATACATGATCATACCTAGATATTCTCATAACTATGCCCAATTCTATCAATTGCTCAACAGTAATTTGTTCACCCACCGTAATATTATGCTCTCGAGAGAAGCCACTGGTGAAACCTATGGCCCCCGTGTCTATTTTAAATCAGATTAATCTTCTAACACTTAGTTATTGCTTTTGACTTTTATTTTACTTTGCATCTTTACTTCTCTTTATCATAAAAATACCAAAAATATTATCTTATCATATCTATCAGATCTCACTCTCGTAAGTGACCGTTGAGGTATTGACAACCCCTTTATCGCATTGGTTGCGAGGTTCTTATTTGTTTGTGTAGGTACGAGGGACTCGTGCGTGATCAACTACTGGATTGATACCTTCGTTCTCCAAAACTTAGGGAAATACTTACGCTACTTTAATGCATCACCCTGTCCTCTTCAAGGGAAAACCAACGCAGTGCTCAAGAGGTAGCAGCACTCCCCTTGGCAACTGCCAAGCTTGGGGGAGGTGCCCCGGTATCGTATCACCATCACACTCCTATCTTTACCGTTTTTCTTAGTTCGATCCTTTCGGTAATATCTTGATCTAGTAGAATAAAATTTTAGTATGATCTAGTTTTGAGTTTTGCTTTATGATCCCTTTATGTAATTGAGTCCGTGAGCTATATAATAAAGATTAGTGTTGAGTCAAGGGCTTGGTTATTTTGCTATGATCTGGAGGGAATAAAAGAAAAGAGAAAGAATAAAAAGAAACAAAGAGATCATATTGATCTTATGGAGAGTAGTGACTTCACATAGAATGAGTATGATGATTAAAAGTTGTTGAGAGTTGACAAACATAGTTTTGGTCATCATTCCAATTAATATGAAGTAATAAAGAAAGAGAGGTTTCACATATAAATATACTATCTTGGACATCTTTTATAATTGTGAGCACTCATTAAAATATGACATGCTAAAGAGTTGACGTTGGACAAGGAAGACAACGTAATGGGTTATGTTTTCTGATAACTGAAATAAAGTATATTGTCATGGATCATCCAACATGTTGAGCTTGCCTTTCTCCCTCATGCTAGCCAAATTCTTTGCACCAAGTAGAGATACTACTTGTGCTTCCCAACACCCTTAAACCCAGTTTTGCCATAAGAGTCCACAATATCTACCTATGGATTGAGTAAGATCCTTCAAATAAGGTGTCAGCAGTGCAAGCAATAAAAATTGCTCTCTAAATATGTATGACTTATTAGTGTGGGAGAAAATAAGCTTTATACGATCTTGTGATGTGGAAGAAATAAAAGCGACGGACTGCATAATAAAGGTCCACATATAAAGTGACGTTCTTTTGCATTAAGATTTCGTGCATCCAACCATGAAAGCGCATGGCAACCTCTGCTTCCCTCTGCGAAGGGCCTATCTTTTACTTTTATCTTCTACCCTATGCAGGAGTCATGGTGATCTTCACCTTTCCGTTTTACATTTTATCCTTTGGCAAGCACAGTGTGTTGGAAAGATCCTGATATATATATCCAATTGGATGTAAGTTAGCATGAACCATTATTGTTGACATTACCCTTGAGGTAAAAGGTTGGGAGGCAAAACAATAAGCCCCTATCTTTCTCTGTGTCCGATTAAAACTCTGTAACCATAAGTATCACGTGAGTGTTACCATTGTGAAAGACTAAATGATAGTTGAGTATGTGAACTTGCTGAAAAGCTCTGACATAGACTCTTTCTGATGTTTTGATAAATTGCAATTGCTTTAATGACTGAGATTATAGTTTTTTAGTTCTCAATGGAGTTTCTGATTCATACTTGACATTGTGAATAGATTATTACTTGAGCATAAGAGATCATATGACAATATCCATATATGTTGCTGTTATAAGAATGATCATGATGCCTTCATGTCCGTATTTTATTTTATCGACACCTCTATCTCTAAACATTTGGATATATTTATCGTTATCGGCTTCCGCTTGAGGACAAGCGAGGTCTAAGCTTGGGGTAGTTGATACGTCCATTTTGCATCATGCTTTTATATCGACATTTATTGCATTATGGGCTGTTATTACACATTATGTCACAATACTTATGCCTATTCTCTCTTATTTTACAAGGTTTACATAAAGAGGGAGAATACCGGCAGCTGGAATTCTGGGCTGGAAAAGGAGCAAATATTAGAGACCTATTCTGCGCAACCCCAAAAGTCCTGAAACTCCACGAAAGTCATTTTTGGAAATAATAAAAAATATTGAGCGGAAGAAATACCAGAGGGGACCCACACCCTGGGCATGAGGGTGGGGGCGGGCCCTAAACCCCTGGGCACGGCCCCTGCCTCGTGGGCCCCCTGGTGGCCCTCCAGTGCCCATCTTCTGCGATATGAAGTCTTTCGTCCGAACAAAAATCATAAGCAAGCTTTCGGGACGAGACTCTGCCGCCACGAGGCGGAACCTTGGAGGAACCAATCTAGGGATCTGGCGGAGCTGTTCTGCCGGGGACACTTCTCTCCGGGAGGGGGAAATCATCGCCATCGTCATCACCAACGCTCCTCTCATCGGGAGGGGGCCAATCTCCATCAACATCTTCACCAGCACCATCTCCTCTCAAACCCTAGTTCATCTCTTCACTACAAGAAATATGTCAACTAGTGACCTTCTCGCAGTGACCCTCGAAGAATTGGTCATAGATCTAAGACCATTAGAGACCAATTGGTCAAAAGCTGTTCGGGGGTTCCAAACGCTAAACTATATCGACCATTTTGGTCAGAAAGGTCGTAATTTCCGTACACGAAATGGTCACAAGGTAGACAACACTAATCCGCTGCATTATTTCTAGCTGGTCATGACCAATATAGATGGTCATAACCTTGTAAGTTGTGGTGGATTTCTATGACTAGGCGCCACCTCATCAGTTTTGCCTATGTGTCAATTTTTGCCTTAGGTTGTGAAGCAACCTATATTTCTGTCATTCCCAAAATTCCCAAAAAAATTGGGCATTCTTTACTATCCAAATCATTGCCTCATGACAATATTCAACTCCATTTGCCTGGAAAATCTACCTCGACAAATTTCCAAAGTTTTTGTTCAACTCGAACTGTTGTGAAGGAAGTACTAGCTAGGCATATCCTAATGAGCTGAATTTTTGCCACATCTTCTATATTCCCAAATCATTGCTCTCCACAAAATTTGAGCCCCATCTAACAATACATGTGAGTGTGGCTTCAACATTCATATTTTTGTCCAGTGTGGTACGTTGCAAAGCAAGTGACACCTAGGCTCCTCCATTTGAGCTGCAAATTTTCCAAGATAGTGTCCTTACAGCTAAAACTCAGGCCCATTGGCCATGTGCATTTCCGGTACCACTAATCAAACACTTGGGTGCTAATTCATGTTTGAGCATTGTTCGGTCTCCTCCACTACAGGAAACAGCTACTTTGTCGTCTGCCATGGCGGACGGCAAAGGCTCGAAAGGCGGACGGCAAAGACCTTTGCCGTCAGCCGCGGACGGCAAAAGGCTCCGGCAAAGAAGGCTACGGTAAACAGCTGCTTTGCCGTCTGCTTCCTGGCGGCGGACGGCAAAGGCTCTTTGCCGTCTGCGGCGGACGACAAAGAGGGCGGACGGCAATATTTGCGCTGTCAGTCCGTTATGTGGCTAACGGCAGACCTTTGCCGTCCGCCGCAGACGGCAAAGAGCCTTTGGTCTTTGCCGTCCGCCTTATGATGTCATCTACACGTCACTAGATGGCAGGTTCTTTGCCGTCTGCCACTGATGGCAAAGTGCAGGTTCTTTGCCGTCTGCCACGGACGGCAAAGTCTTTGCCGTCTGCCACTGTAGGCAAACTGACGAAATGGGTCAGCTCCCAGGAAGCACAGTTGGCTGCCACGTGGCTTCTTTGCCGTCCGCCGCAGACGGCAAAGGCTCTTTGCCGTCGGTGGCAGGCGGCAAAGAGCCTGCATATTGTCTGTTTTTTCTGTTTTTTATTAAATCCCATAATTTGCAGCACATATCACATATATAAGTTTCATATCCAGCACATATCCAACACATATCTAGCACATAAGTTTCATATCACATATCACATCAGTTTCATCCATACACATTGTTCATACATAAGGAAGTTCCATCCATACACATTGTTCCATCCATATATATATTACAATGCAAAGTGTCATGAAGATAGCAAGCTAGATACAATGCAAAGTTTCATCAAAATAAAAGCAAGCACTCCATCATAGCAAGCTAGCTTCCATCAAGTGAATGAAATCTGCAAAATGGTAAATAAGAAAGTTAGAAATAGGTGACTAGAACAAGAAGAAGACTAGAACAAGAAGTATATGTCATTTATGAGCTAACTTAGGTGAAATGGATCATATATGAGCTAACTAAGTTGAAATGGGTTGTTTATGAGCTAACTTAGTTGAAATGGATCATTTATGAGCTAACTTAGTTGAAATGGGTCGTTTATGAGCTAACTAAGGTGAAGGGCATCGTTTTTGAGCTAAGTAAGGTGAAATGGGTCATTTTGGAGCTAACCTAGTTGAAATGGATCGTTTTTGAGCTAACTTAGTTGAAATGGATCGTTTTTGAGGTAACTAAGGTGAAATGGATCGTTTTTAGCTCACTTAGGTCAAATGGATCATTTTTGAGCTAACTTAGTTGAAATGGATCGTTTTTTAGCTAACTTTGTTGAAATGGATCATTTTTGAGCTAATTTAGTTGAAATGGATTGTTTTTGAGCTAACTTAGGTGAAATGGATCATTTATGAGCTAATTTAGTTGAAATGGATCTTTTTGAGCTAACTTAGGTGAAATGGGTCGTTTATGAGCTAACCTAGGTGAAATGGGTCGTTTATGAGCTAACCTAGGTGAAATGGGTCATTTATGAGCTAACCTAGGTGAAATGGGTCGTTTATGAGTTAACCTAGGTGAAATGGGTCGTTTATGAGCTAATTATGCAATTTTTGACATAAGTAAGCTAAGTACATATCGTTTTAGAGCTAACTTAGGTAAAATGGATGGTTTATGAGGTCAGTAAGCTTATTAAGTTATTTTGGAGGAAAAGAAGCTAACTCTAGGTCATTATGGTAAGCATATTGGAGGAAATAAAGCTAAGTCTAGGTCTTTATGCATTTGTTAAGCAAAACACTAGAGAAACTTACCGTGATCAGGGAGGTGTAGGAGCGGGCTGGCTAGTGCCGGTAGCTGGAGAAGGATCATGCGATGCGTTTCTGGAGTTAAGCTGCACCAAAGATCATTTCCAATGTCTCGTTAGCATTATGACACTCAAATGTTAAGACTAGCAAGTAATGTCCATTCAAATTAAACTCACCGTGGTCCCAGGAGCAATCACTGGCATCGGCGGAGCGGTCTGACCGGTCTTCTCGCACACAGACTGCACATTTGGTTTTGACGACTCAGTCATACTAGTTAGTAACGAGACAAACACTACATGAATGTTTTGGCTAATCTGCAGAAGAAACTTACCACAAGGAGCTCGTACATGGCCCTTGCCTGCATGTCATTCCGTGCCCTCTCCTCCTCCATCATCTTTGTCGTCCTCTCCTCCAACTCCCGCTGCCTCTCCGCCGCCTCCGCCAGAAGTTTCTCCATTCTATCTCTCTCACTCTGTATAGCAGCCTGCAACACCACTCACATGACCATTTGTAATCATTGATGGAAGCGCACACAATGTAATGGAGAAAGATAGCTGAGTACGTATCACTAACCTTGATGGCGAGTTGCACTGGCCGTTCACGAGGCCTTATCTCAGGAGCAGAGCTCGACTGGCGCGCCTTGATCTCCGGGAGAGTGCTAGGACAACGGATAAGTCCATCTCCAATGGGTATGGAGCCATGGGACCTCCCGCCACCAGATATCATCACCAGCTCTGGATCAATGGGACCCTGGCTCGGGTTAAAGTCCTCCCCTTTCCTCGCCTTCCCCTCATCTCTATATCTCACGAGCTTGTTGTGGGAGGAGATGTTGGTGAAGTTGTTTGCATCATCGAGGTAAGACTGAGAGAAAGCCTTGAATTTCTTGTAAGAGCCAATGTGGGCCATGGCATACAGGTCGTACACCTCTGGCACCTTATCCGCCTTATTGTGGCGTGCCTGAAAGAGAGAAACAATGAAAATTAGTAACTAAAGGGCTCAAGCTAGCATGATGAATGAATTGCATGAATCATGAAGCAAACCACATACCCAGTTGCGCCCGAACTGATATAAGTTGGAGCTGCCTTGATGGTGTGGCACACCTTCCATTTGGGCACGTTTGTCCTTGGCCTGGTTGTGGAGGGCTAGCCATTCTTGTGAGCACCACTCATCGACCAACACCTCCCAACAATCCATCCGATCCGCACACCATCTCGGAGGCGCCTAAGTTAGCAAATAGAAACTTGAGCGCTACGGCTAAGAATTACTAAATGAAGGAACTTAAGTAGAAGGCCTTAAGAATTACCTTCATGTACTGCTCCTTACTCAGGAACTTATCGCGGCACGCCGGCTTGGTCTTCTTGATACCACGCAAGGCGTAGTAGTCTCGAACAGCCTGCACCCGAGCCTCGTGCCGTAAGTTCTGGAGTAGGCGCTTGCAGACGTTCTGGATAACATTTGCGCACTCCTCCTCGTATCCCTCCTCACACCTGTAGAATGTCTGCAATCAAATGAGACAATATTGATTAGTACAATTAATAACTAGCTAGTTGAAGATTTTGAAATGTGTAAAGGAGAAATTACCCAGAACATCCTGATCACCATGTATGCCCTCGTGTCGCACACGACACCGTCGATAATGACATCCGGCGGGGCCGGGGCAGCCACGTAGTGCTCCCAGCTCAACCCAAGCTCTGGAAGCCGACCCTCACCAGGCAACGTGACAAACCCCGGGAAGTTTTGCCGGCAAAGAACTCCAAGGACGGAGTTGGGCCGGCGGACACTATGATGGTGGTCCCAACCCCTGCAGCATGACAAGGCCAACGCATTAGTTATTTGAAGAAACGTGAATGCAGAAGGTACAAAAATATTAAATGCACTTACGTACCTCTCCCCATCAGGGAAGATCAACCACCTCTGCTCGCGGGTCGCCGGCACGGACGGGAGCCGTGTAGCACCACGCTGGTAGACGGTGCCACCCTCCTCCTCAAGATCAGTCGGCTCCCCGCCATCATCAGCATGGCCACTCGGCTCCTCGGGCTGATCCGGCCAGGTACCCCATCCGGACGTGTGCTCCTCCGGGGTCTCATGGGCCGAACTCTCGTGGGCCGAAGGCCAGTCGACCCGAGGCTCGTGGGCCCAAGACCCGTGGACCGGAGGCTCGTGGACCGGAGTCCGTGTAGCCTCCTCCTCGGACGAGTCCACCCTAGCAGTCACGTGCTCGGGTGAAACAGCTGGGGGTGGCGGCGAGGAAGGCTCCCTAGCAGTCACCCTACCTCCTCTCCCGCGACCACGTGCCCCACCTCCTCTCTTCCTACCTCGTCCCCTGCTGGGCACCGCGGTGGACGAAGAAGGGCCCGGCGGTGTGGACATACTGTCCAGCAACGCTCGGCGAAGAGGTACGTCTGGAATCGAAGACCTCAGACCACGCGCCGAGGAAGAAGGGGCCTTGGCGCGCTCCCGACCAGCGCCCACCATCTTTCAACACCTACCATGACAAACAGTAAACGAAATTAGTACAACATAAAAAAAGACCGACATGAATAATAATATGTGTATCACTTAAGTGTATCATCATCAAGTACAACATTAAAAAATTTAATACCTGACACTACTAATAATCTCGATCAGTATCATCAATAAATGCATAATCATCATCATCACTATAATCAATGACGGGCTCATAGGGTTCAGTGGCATCAACATGTGCAAGGCCACCTTGACGTAATCGGTCAAGCAATGACAGGTCATCCGCAGCAGTAACCTCTTCTTGTTCCGGCTCTTCTTGTTCCTCCTCTGGGGTGATGTCGGATTCACTGTCACTGTCTACTTCAATGCTTTGGGGTGAAGTATAGCGGTTCTTGAAACGCTTTTTGGAAAGACGTGTCTCTTGGAAGAATTCTCCTTCATATGTGTCTGGGTTAATGTGAGGTTCATAATCCTCTTCCTTTGGGGGAGATAGTCTAGCACGTGGCGGCACTTCATAAACGACATCCCAACCTTTCAGATTTGGATTAGTTTGGCAGGCCCACGGAAGATAGAATACTTGGGTCGCCTGTTGAGCCGTAATATAGACATCAGGAACATCTAAATGGGTGCTTTGGTTGATTTCAACTAGCCCTATATGTTCATGAGTTCTTCTAGTCTCCTTCGGCTGAAACCAATAACATTTGAAGACTACGACATTCGGTGGGTTTTCACCATAGAATAGAAGTTCATAAATTGCTTCAACTCTCCCATAATACTCGGTACCTCCTTCGCCGATAGCAGATACACAACAATTTGTATACTTTCGGTCGGCCATAGATAGCTCTTTGCCATAGGTACGAAAGCGATACCCGTTGATGTCGTATTTGTCAAATGAACGGACCTTATAGTCAAAACCATTAGCGACTTGTCTCAATTCGGCGTCCATAGACTCTGAATTAGCCTACAAGTTTAATATGAAAGGATTGTTGCATTACGCACAAATTAGCGAATGAAACCGGGATAGCCGCCTACAAATTAGCCTACAAGTCTAATAGAAATTACTGTTTGTTTGAACCAAGAGATGACACCGGGATAGCCGCCACCTTGCTTTGCGAGAAGCTCATACTCTTCGACAGAATCCTTTTGGATCACCGCTCCATACGAGAATAAGGCGACGTATCGACTGTATGAAATATCCAGGAATAAGAGCAGTTCAAAGGAAATAGAAGTTGCGAAACTATGTACCGAGAACTTACTCGATGTACTAGCCATTCATCCTCAGGGATGAAGCCACGCAACATCACCGGCATTACCCGCTCAATCCATATGTGCCAATCATGACTCTTGAGACCAAATATCTTCAATTTATCAAGACTGGCTCCCCTCTGTAGATTCGCTGCATACCCATCGGGGAACATCAACTGCATTTTCACCCACAAGATAATTTCCCTCATAGCCGGCCTTCCAAGATTGAACCATGCCTTTGGCTTCGTCCAGTTCTGCTTTCCTTTCGGTTCTTTCATGTTTTGTAACGGCCTATCACATAGCGCCTCCAGATCAACTCTAGCCTTAGTATTATCCTTTGACTTCCCATCTATGCCGAACAATGTACCAAAAAGTGCCTCGGCGATATTCTTCTCAGTGTGCATCACGTCGATGTTGTGTGGGCAAAGGAGGTCTTTGAAGTAAGGCAGATCCCATAAGCATGTTTTGTGAGTCCAGGCGTGCTTAGAATTATACCCCTTGAAGTACCCTGGACGCTCGGGATCTGGCTCGAGAGCGTTTAACTGATCCAGGGTCTGTTGGCCTGTCAATGCATGTGGTGCAGAGTTTTTGACAACTCTACCTCTGATGAAGTTCTTCTTGTCTTTCCTGAACTTATGGCGAGGATTCAGGAACTCTCTATGCATGTCGAAGCAAGAAAACTTGCGACCGGCCTGAAGCCAACGAAACTCAAGAGCTCCCTTGCATGTGGGGCACGGGAACCTTCCATGCACACACCAGCCAACGAATAGCGCATACGCCGGCAAGTCATGCGTCGAGTACATGTACCAGACACGCATTATGAAGTTCCGTTTGCTATAGGCATCATATGTCTTGAACCCATTATCCCAGGCTTCTTGCAATTCGTCCTTAAGCGGTTGCATGTACACATTCATATTTTTCCCCGGATAGTTGGGCCCTGGAATTATCAACGTCAGGAAAATGTTCTTTCTTTGCATAATCTGTCCGGGGGGGAGATTGAGTGGAAAGACAAATACGGGCCAACAACTGTATTGGGCTGCCGTCATACCAAACACACTGAACCCATCCGTGTTGATGCCGACTCGAGGATGCCTCGGATCTGCCGCTTTGTCACCATGTAATTCATCAAACTTTTTCCACGCAACACCATCCGATGTGTGTACAATCATCAGATTCCCATCTTCATCTAGTTCGGTTCTTTTGCCCGTTTTGTTCCATGTCATCTGTCTGGCCGTCTCTTCGACCATGAAAAGACGTTGAAGTCTTGGTACGATTGGCATATACCGAAGAACACTAACGGGGATTTTGGTCTGTATCTTCTCACCCATACCGTTGTCTACCACAACATACCTGGAAGACTTGCAAATGGGACAACAGTTCAAGTCCGCATAGTCAAGCCTAAACAAGACACATCCTTTCTCACAGGCATGTATCTTATCATAGGGCATCTTCAGTGCACGGAGGATTTTGTCCGACTGGTACAGGTTTGCAGGCATTACATGGCCTTTGGGTAGAAAGCGTCCAAATACTGTCATCATTGCATCGTAGCATTCTCTGCCCAAGTTGAACTGAGCCTTCAGAGCCATTACTTGTGAGATGGCATCCAACTGACAAAGCTCAGTGTGCTCATGGAGCGGATGTTTTGAAGACTCCAACATTTCATTGAAGGCCTTTGCAGATTCCTCCATCTCCTCGTCCGAATCCCGAGCATCATCAAAGTCTTGCACCATGTTTTCCATACCGGTACCATGCTCGTCGGTGCGACGACGATCCACCTCAGCTCGGTCACGTTGGGCAGACTCACCATGAAATGTCCACACCGTATAATCGGGCGTAAAACCACTCTTCTGCAGGTGTTTGCCCATTTCAGCCTCTGTCCTCTTTTCCCAATTGCCGCACCGTAAACAGGGGCACCAGGTTTTCCTCTGGCCATTTGCAAATGCGGCTCGCACAAACCCCTTGGTTTTTGTGAACCATTCAGTGCTCCATTTGTTCTGACCAGTGTGACCGGTGTACATCCACGCACGATCACTCATCTTGACTTTCAGAGCTACTAGACACACAACAAATATATATATATATATATATATAATTCACCATGTATGTATTCATCAGTTGATCTACTTTGTCAATTTTATTACGTCCATGCAACCTACACTCTAATAGGTAATGATAGGTCCTAATCCCACCCGAGTATGTTTAGATTGGGTTCATTTTCCCATGCTATGCCCCGGATCCTACGCAAAATTTCGGCAGCACCTCCCCGCTGTTCTCCTGATACACGTCTCTGCAATAAACAGAGAGGATGTGTACCCGGAGAACAACAGGGGAGGCACTGACGAAATTTATGCGTCGGATCCGGAGCAAAGCATATGGGAAAACGAACCCAATCTAAACATACTCGGGCTGTCCATGGATAGCGTTGGACAATTCGAAAGAATCAAGGTTATAAATATGCAAATGCATGCATATTTATAACTATGACGCTTTCGAACGGGAGACACATATTGGTTACGCATACTGATGATTCAAGACACATATATATCTAGCTATCAAGTTTCATCGGAATAGATCAAATAATTAATGGGGGAGGAGGACATGTCATTTGTGCTCACCCACGAACGAAGGGGCAGAGCTCGTCAAACGCACGGCGAGGTCGTCGAACACCAAACCTCGCAGCGATGAAACAACTGCACATTTAAAACTACCCGATCAACACAATTATATATGATGTTTTTCATAACAAAATCAAAAGATATATGACCTAACTAATAATTCACAAATATATGACCCCGTCGGCTTCTGGAAGGCCAAAGAACACCTTTTCGGGGTCGGGGGTCTCGGGGTCGGGGTGTCGGGTCGGGGTGCCGGGTCGGGGTCGGGGTGCCGTGTCGGTGTCAGGGTCGGGGTGTCGGGTCAGGCTCGGGGTCGGGGTGTCGGGGTCGGGGTGTCGGGGTCGGGGTCGAGGTCAGGGTCGGGGTCGGGGTCTCGGGGTCGGGGTGTCGGGGGTGTCGTGTCGGGGGTCGGGGTGTCGTGTCGGTCTCGGGGTGCCGTGTCGGGGTGGGGGTGTCGTGTCGGTCTCGGGGTGCCGTGTCGGGGTCGGGGTCTCGGGGTCGGGGTGTCGGGTCGGGGTGCCGGGTCGGGGTCGGGGTGCCGTGTCAGTGTCGGGGTCGGGGTGTCGGGTCAGGCTCGGGGTCGGGGTGTCGGGGTCGGGGTCGGGGTCGGGGTCTCGGGGTCGGGGTGTCGGGGGTGTCGTGTCGGGGGTCGGGGTGTCGTGTCGGTGTCAGGGGTCGGGGTGCCGGGTCGGGGTCGGGGTGCCGTGTCGGTGTCGGGGTCGGGGTGTCGGGTCAGGCTCGGGGTCGGGGTGTCGGGGTCGGGGTCGGGTTCTCGGGGTCGGGGTGTCGGGGGTGTCGTGTCGGGGGTCGGGGTGTCGTGTAGGTGTCGGGGTGCCGTGTCGGTGTCGGGGTGCCGTGTCAGGGTCGGGGTGCTGTTTCAGGGTCGGGGCTTCGGGGTGTCTCCTCCTCCTCTTCTTCTTCTTCTTCTTCTTCTTCTTCTTCTTCTTCTTCTTCTTCTTCTTCTTCTTTCTCCTCCTCCTCCTCCTCCTCTTCTTCTTCTTCTTCTTCTTCTTCTTCTTCTTCTTCTCCTCCTTCTCCTCCTTCTCCTCCTCCTCCTCCTCCTCCTCCTCTTCTTCTTCTTCTTCTTCTTCTTCTTCTTCTTCTTCTTCTTCTTCTTCTTCTTCTTCTTCTTCTTCTTCTTCTTCTTCTTCTTCTTTCTCCTCCTCCTCCTCCTCCTCCTCCTCCTCCTCCTCCTCCTCCTCTTCTTCTTCTTCTTCTTCTTCTTCTTCTTCTTCTTCTCCTTCTCCTCCTCCTCCTCCTCCTCCTCCTCCTCCTCTTCTTCTTCTTCTTCTTCTTCTTCTTCTTCTTCTTCTTCTTCTTCTTCTTCTTCTTCTTCTTCTTCTTCTTCTTCTTCTTCCCCCTTCTACTTAACCTAAACCTAAACTAACCTAAACTAAAAACCTAAACTACTTAAAACTAAACTATTTAAACTAATTAAACCTAAACTTAAAAAGAAAAAAAAGAAAAAACAGAAAAAGGGAGGAGGGGCTCATTGTGGGGGAGGGCCGGGGCGGGGCCGGCGACGGAGGGCCGGGGCGGGGCCGGCGACGGAGGGCCGGGGCGGGGCGGTGGAGGAGGCGGGGCGGGGCCGGCGACGGAGGGCCGGGGCGGGGCGGTGGAGGAGGCGGGGCGGCGGGGGCCCGGCCGGCGTGCGGCCAGGGCGGGGCGGTGGAGGAGGCGGGGCGGCGGGGGGCCGGGGCGGGGCGGTGGAGGAGGCGGCGGGGGGCGCGGGGCGGCGTGGGGCCGGGACGGCGGGGGGCCGTGGCGGCGGTGGGGCGCGGGGCGGCGGGGGGGCCGGGGCGGGGGGGGGGGGGCGACGGGGCGGTGGGGCGTTGGGGAGCCGGGGCGACGGGGCGGCGGGGGCGACGGGGCTGCGGCGCGCGGCGGGCGGCGGCGCCGGCGGCGGGGTGGGAGGAGAAGGGCGAGGCGAGGACGAAGTGAGTAACGGGCGGGGGGTACCTGCCGTTAGGCAAGTGCCCTCTTTGCCGTCCGCCAGCCTTTGCCGTCTGCCTTTCTGCCTCTTTATCGTCCGCTAGCGGACGGCAAAGAGGTGGGCCGTTAGGATTTTTTTCAAACGAGCGGGGGGTGGGGGCCACCACACTCTTTGCCGTCCGCTGGCAGACGGCAAAGAGCTGGCAGATGGCAAAGAGCTTCTTTGCCGTCAGCCTTTTCTTTGCCGTCTGTTTATGTGTAGCTGATGGCAAAGAGCTTCTTTGCCGTCAGCCTTTTCTTTGCCGTCTGTTTATGTGTAGCTGATGGCAAAGAGCTTCTTTGCCGTCAGCTAGCAGACGGCAAAGATCTGGCAGATGGCAAATTAGCTGATTCCAGTAGTGCTCGTGCGATTCTTCTATTGTTATTTTCTTCCAAGCATCTACCTGGGGAGTGCCAAACCTACTAGACATGCCTAGGCTTCCCAGAACGCATGGCAACACCACGGTCACGCGGTGACCATGCGGCGGTCATGCGAGTCTACGCGTTTTGGAGTTGGGGCCCTGGGCCACCGTCCAAACCTCAACGTATCACCACCAAACCATGTATTTATGCTTAAATAGATACTTAAGTACCTAGAAATGATTTTTGGAAAAAATAAAGAGCAAACTATAGGGCAGCTGCAGTTCAAATTTGACCCGCTTCCTACTGAATCGGCGGAAATTTGTCTTTTTCACCAGAGATGGATCAAAGCTTTTGACACCCAACCATTTTTTCAATTGTGCATTAAATATGGCCTAGTATATTAGAAAATTAATTTGGTCCAATTTTGCAACAAATATATGCTAGGTCCTTCACAAAAAAAAACTCATTCCGGGCACTCGAAAAATGGAATATGAATTTTCCGTGCAAAGAAAATGAAAACTCCCTTAGGCAACATTGTTTGGAATTCCAATATGCACCCTTGTGCACAATATGAGATCATTTGAACAAACTATGCCATGAATGTGGCCATAAGATTGATTATTTGGCCTGAAAGCCATGAATCCTCACGCATGATAGCTCATTTCTGAGAACACTTTTTTAAAATAATTGTCCTATTACAAGTTTATTATTTTTCCTGGAAACTTGGTCACATATAATGACACAATGCGAAAGTTTCCCAATTTTTAGATTTTTGTTTTGAATTTTTTATGCCCGTTTCAAAATGCGGTCAAAACGGCGGGCTTGACTGTTCCTAGCTAGCGGTTGAATCTTGGAATTTTTTTGGTGTTTCTATGATTAAATAGATACTTTTGTACCTATAAATGATTTTTGGAAAAAATAAATAGCAAACTATGAGGTAGCCACAGTTCAAATTTGACCCGCTTCCTACTGAATCGGCGGAAATTTGTCTTTTTCACCAGAGGTGTATCAAAACTTTTGACACCAAACCATTTGGTCAATTGTGCATTAAATATGGCCTAGTATTTTATAAAAATGATTTGGTCCAATTTTGCAACAATTATTTGGTAGGTCCTTCACAAAAAAACCTCATTTGGGGCACTCGAAAAATGGAAAATGATTTTTTCGTCCAAAGAAAATGAAAACTCCCTTAGGGAACATTGTTTGGAATTCCAAGATGCACCCTTGTGCACAATATTAGATCATTTGAACAAAGTATTCCATGAATGTGGCCATAAGATTGATCATTTGAGTTAGAAGCCATGAATCTTCACACATGATAGCTCATTTCTGAGAACACTTTTTTAAAAGAATTGACGTATTACAAGTTTATTATTTTTCCCGGTAACTTGGTCACATATAATGACACAATGCGAAGGTTTTCCAATTTTTTGATTTTTTTGAATTTTTTATGCCTGTTTCAACATGCGGTCAAAACGGCGGGCTTGACCATTCCTAGCTAGTGGTTGAATCTTGGAATTTTTTTGGTGTTTAACTGATTAAATAGATACTTTTGCACCTAGAAATGATTTTTGGAAAAAATAAATAGCAAACTATGAGGCAGCCGCAGTTCAAATTTGACCCGCTTCGTGCTGAATCGGCGGAAATTTGTCTTTTTCACCAGAGGAGGATCAAAACTTTTGACACGAAACTATTTGGTCAATTGTGAATTAAATATGGCCTAGTATTTTAGAAAATTGATTTGGTCCAATTTTGCAACAATTATTTGGTAGGTCCTTAAAAAAACCTTATTTGGGGCTCTCGAAAAATGGAAAATGATTTTTTCGTTCAAAGAAAATGAAAACTCCCTTAGGCAACATTGTGTGGAATTCCATGATGCACCCTTATGCATAATATGAGATCATTTGAACAAACTATGCCATGAATGTGGCCATAAGATTGGTCATTTGGGTTGAAAGCCATGAATCTTCACACATGATAGCTCATTTCTGAGAACATTTTTTTAAAAGAATTGCCGTATTACAAGTTTATTATTTTTCCTGGTAACTTGGTCACATATAATGACACAATGCGAAGGTTTTCCAATTTTTTGATTTTTTGAATTTTTTATGCACGTTTCAACATGCGGTCAAAACGGCGGGCTTGACCGTTCCTAGCTAGTTGTTGAATCTTGGAATTTTTTGGGTGTTTCTCTGATTAAATAGATACTTTTGTACCTATAAATGATTTTTGGAAAAAATAAATAGCAAACTACGAGGCAGCCGCAGTTCAAATTTGACCCGCTTCCTACTCAATCGGCGAAAATTTGTCTTTTTCACCAGAGGTGGATCAAAACTTTTGACACCCAACCATTTGGTCAATTGTGCATTAAATATGGCCTAATTGTTTAGAAAAATGATTTGGTCCAATTTTACAACAAATATATGGTAGGTCCTTAAAAAAACTCATTTTGTGCACTTGAAAAATGAAGAATGGTTTTGCCGTCAATTTGACGAAACATGGATCAAAAACATTTTCATAAAATCATTTGGTCAATTATACATAAAATTTGGTCTAATACATAGAGTTGGTAGGTTCGTCACAACAAAACTATTTTTTATACTTCAAAAATGAAAAATGCTTTTCTCCTGCAAAAGAACTTATTTTTAATAAATTAAGACCTATTTATATGGTCATAACGTCATCAAGGCCTTTATTGCATTCTGATTGGTCCACGAGCACCTCACGCGTATCATGCATCGACCACCGTTAGATAGGCCCGGATCTGACGGCAGCCCTCTTCCCCCACCCCCTCTACCCCTTATCCCTCTCATCCCCCTCCCGAATCAGCGCAGCTCCCTCTCACCCCTCGTCTAAACCCTAGCCACGCCCTCCTCCGTGCGCCGCCGCCCCCATCGATTCCGCCCAACACCGCCGTCCCCTTCCACTCGCTCTCCTCCATGAGCCGGATCCCCACCTCCTCCGGCACCCCTTCCACTCACTCTCCCGTGAAAGCCGAGATGGACGTTCGACGGCCTCGGCTCCCGGATTCCGCACACCCACTCCGCTCCATCTGCTTTGATCTAATTCGATCTCGGCTTCCTCCCCAAGCCACGCGACGCGAGACCGGCTCCGGCTCCCGCTCCGGCCATGGCGGCGACCATCCAGTCCGTGAAGGCTGCCAGATCTTCGACAGCCGCGGCAACCCCACCGTCGAGGTACGGACACGCCCCCATCCCCCATCCCCCATCCCCCGTCTCCTCGATCTGTGCGCCGTCAGTCCGGTTCGGCTCGATCTGGTAGCGGTAGCGGCTAGCGGGTGCCGCGCTCGTGTGTGGCAGCGGCTTGGCATCGATTGCGCGGCCGATCTGGTCTGGTAGGGGTCCGAGGGGCGCTGTCTGGGGTTTCTGAATTCCCCTCGGCTATATTTTTGGGGGGTTTAGGTTATGCCATATGGATTCCGCGCGAGGTGGCGTTTTGTTCGCTCAGATGCTGTGGCGCGTGCGATTTTCGCCTTGCCTGCTCTGGCATCTATTTTTTGGTTGTATCCACAGATCGGTTGGTTCGTTATGCTTATGCTTGGCTTGTGCTTGCTGAAAGGCGCTGCCAATCTGGGGCTTCCAGACTTGTCACTCACGAGTTGTTCGCCTGCAACCAGAGCGGTCTACTGCCGTGAAGAATCCCAGCAACGAGTATTTACATGTACAGGCTGGAATTATCTAGACAAGTGCATGTACGTAGAGGCTAGCAGCCTATAGTACTACAGTAGCAGTTTACTTCTCACAGAGTGCAGTTTACTTATCACGGAGTGCTACATGCATCGAAGCATCTTACTTCTCTCAAAAGTAGTGTGATGTGTGCTGTAGAAAAGAGTGAACATTTTTTTTTGCATGTGAAGAAAAGAGTGTATACATGGCAATACTGCTGGTCGCTGAGAGAAATACTCAAAAAAACCAGTAGAATTTTTGTATTTAGATTTTAATTTATTTTTCTTAACATGATGTTAAGTTATTTAACATGTTGTGAGGTCAATGATACTCAAATGAAATAGATTTTACAAGAAACCTCTGACTAAAAGAAGTGAAAATTACTGCATCAAACTAATTTACACCTAGCGGTGCATGAACTGGTGGGTCATTTTGTTATTACATCAATCACTGTTTTACTTTCAACCTTTATAATCAAGTTTTGCCTCCCTTCATGTCTAGTGAAGGGACACAATGTTCCTGTCATAATTATTGTCTGAAGCTAATCTTGTCTGAATCATCTCTCTTTTGTAGGTGTCTATGAAGCTTTGGAGCTGAGGGACGGTGGATCTGACTACTTGGGCTAGGGTGTTTCCAAGGTTTACATTCGTTTGACCGAATTATATACCACCGTAGAATTCTACACCATGTGGTGGACTTAAGTATCTTAGTGACTTCATTTGATGTGTGTATTTCTGTTAATTTTAAGCTTCTGTTGCTCTGAAAATGTACCTCACTGACCATTTGTCTATTTATTGTGTACTTCTTGCATGAGGATGTGACTAGTGATGCGACGCGCCAAGCAGCAGTAGGGGAAGGGGGTCTCCTGCTCGAGGAGGCGGAGTAGGGGCGTGGCCAGCTGGCAGCCCTGTCCTGCTCGTGGGGGAGGGGCAGGAGGGGTCTGCTCCCCTGCTTGCATTGCGACCGTGGCAGGTAGCTCCTCCATCTCCCTCCCCCTCTTCCTCTGCTCACTACTTCTGCTGCGAAGTTGACGAATATGTGATGCACTTGTCCCAAGGAATTTTAGAGGGATCTGTATGAACAAGTCATGTTTTTATTTTATTTTATTTAGGTTGTTAGTTATCAAACAGAGTGAGAAGATGAGCTCCTGCTTGGATTTTTTTCTGCCAGCACATGATTTGTATGTATGCAATTATCATCTTGCATGTGCGAGCTGGTTCCTTGCTTGGGCATCGCGTCGATGACCAAGTGTTAGTGCCGATTTGTTGTGGTGGTGCTCATCTGGCCAATGATTTCTTGCTGATAATTAGGTGCTAAAGAATGCTACAGATATATGTTGAATACACTAGTCATGCTCCTGCATACATGTTTTGTTGGACGAAAAACTATACAATGATCTGCTCCTTGGGATATTAATTCTTATGATATATCTTGTAATTTACTTTATTGTAAAAGTTAAACCCACTGCACGTGTTGAGCAGAAATTGTTTTAGTTTGTCATACATAATTGCCTATGCTTGTTGGTAGCTATTAAGTGTATAATTCATCATGGAAGCATATGAATGTGATGGACATCATCAGATTACATTTATGTTCTGAACTTAAAATATTTCAACTCGGTGTTTAGATTATGTATCTGTAATGATAAGGTTCACTTGTAGTCTGGTCGTACTTAGACATATTATTGTTTGAGTTAAGTTCACCGAACAATACTTAAAATTTCAGCAATCAATGATGCCGACCTCATTGCTGGGCACTGTGCTTTTGGTGTATGATATGGCCGGGAGAAAACACACAGTTCCCTGCTGGTTTATTACATATCAGCTAGTACTGTACGGAGTAGTATATAAGGACGTCTTACTGTAGTATGGCTGAGGCAGTGACCAGCTTGGTAGTTAGTACTAGCTGAGAAAATTCATGATGCTGGCTGGGAGCAAAAAGCTTATAGGCTTAGTTGCTGTATTGGTTATGTTGTTGTATGGGGATATATGCATAGATATGTAACATGTGGGTTCCAAGCATGCTTCCGAGAAAAAGTAAAATTATATATACAATTTAAACATTGTACATCTGCCGTTCTTGTGGAATGCAAGTTATTTTAGGTGTGTGTTCTGACTTCTGACTGCTCACTAGATGGATACATGCAGCTAGCTAGCAACCTAGCAGTAATAGTAAGAATACATGTGACTAATTCCCTCCCTATACCTTGTGATTGATTCCAGCTATATACAGATGGCATCTCTGTCTGGCAACATATGCACCTGATTACATTCTGGTGCATATAGTATACTTGAACAGTGTAAACATATAGTATACTTGAACAGTGTAAACATATTCTGATCTGAATCTTGTTTTGAAACTATTGTATTTCGTAGTGATGCATGAGATCTAAGAAGACATATAGACAAAGCAGTTTGAACTATTTCATTTGAGGGTACTGCTTAGTTTCAGTGACATCCTCAGCCACAGAACTGTATCTGATGAAATGACATAGTACTGCATTTGTATGTTAGACTTACAATTAATGTGCTACATTTAGATCGACCTATCATAGAAATCTGCTTAATTTGAACTGGAAGTACATAGTACTAACAGTCAGATTGTCTTCCTGTCAATGTCTTTGATGTACACCTGCTCTGCTGTTATTATTTGTTAATATACAGATAAAGATGCAGGTTTACCTTTATTCCATGGTTTAGATCTTCCACTTCACATTGCTTCATGACTTTGTAGATTTATTTGTATACGCCTCTACCATGTTGATTTATTTTGCTTTCATTGCAATTTCCAACTATGCGTATCTGTTGCAACTTGCAAGATTTATATTATTTATGTTCTTGTCTTGTTTCCTTCTTGATTTGTTCATATATGCCTGACCTGTCATGTTTTCTCAACTATTCAGATATAAGTCTTTGTGAAGACTCTCACCGGGAAGACCATCACACTTGAGGTCGAGTCCTCCGACAGAATTGACAATGTCAAGGCAAAGATCCAGGACAATGAGTGGCCCGTCCGCTGGTGCTGCTGATCCTGCTTGGACGGACATGCTACCTCTTCCACGTCGGCAACATGACAGCCATGGTGAGCTCTCTGCTGATCCTTCTTGTTCTCTGCTCTACTTTCAACTGAACTTATTTCAGTTGGCAACTGTATACTGAATTTCAGAGTATGGGTGCTTGCTTGTGAATTGTGATGTTGTTCCCATTAGATTAAATTAGGTTAATTATAGCCACAAGTATAGTAGCTTCTGTCCAAGTGCTCTTCATCTTGTGTGTCATCTGCAAGGCAATCAAGTTAATTAGATGTTGCTCTTTTCATGTTCTGCTTCATGCAGGCTGCTGGTGGACCTGGTGGTGATCCCCCTGTTGAAGGAGACGAGGTGGCACGCCTCCTGTGAGGAGGTAGAGGATGTGAGCTGGGCTGTTGTCTGGTCGAGGAAGAAAGTCGCTATCTTTACTGGCGAAACAAACTGCTACGGCAGCCATGCTTGTGAGCTTATGATGTGCCTCTAGCTTAGTTTGTCGGTTTCTATGAACCGTTCTCTGTGATGTACGATGTATTGCTGCTGTTAGCTGTAAATGTGTTGTACGATGAGTTGACTTGATGGTTCATTTGAGGCTATCTTGTGAAGGTTACTGTTAGTTAACATGAGTTAAACAAATACATACACTTGTTGCTATTAGCTATAAACATGAGTTGACTTGATGGTTCGTTTGAGGCTGTCTTGTGAAGGTTACTGCTAGTTAAAATGAGTTAAACTATTACATGCACTGGGACCCATTTGACTAGTGGACCCATTTAATAAAAAAGAAAAATGAAACTGTTTAGACAAAAAGGCCACAGCCCAACAATAAAAAAGGCTGCAACGTTGGGCTTGGCCCATGAAGTCGACCAAAAATTGACAGAAAAAATAAAAAGACTAAATTGTTGGGCTTGGCCCATCTAAAGTAGTGAAATGGACCGGGTTGATTCTTATCAATGACCTTTTCATTTGGTCGCAATTTTGCCACGTCAGATTGCCACGTCGGATCCGACGTGGCTTGGGCAGAGAGCTAGCGACCAAAGGTCATAGAATCAACGACCTTTTGTTTTGGTTGTGGAATTCCACGACCTTCTCATAGAGAAGGTCTTTAATTTCAGTTTACGACAGCCAGCTTTTGACCATCTGTTTTTGGTCAAAAAAAGGTCGCAAATGAAAATCAATGACCTTTGAGTGACCAATAGTGAGGGTCGCAAGTTGACATATTTCTTGTAGTGCTTGTATCCAATTCTTGTCTCTAAGTTTGAGATTGGTACATGTAGGTTGCTAGTAGTGTTGATTACTCCTTGTAGTTGATGCTAGTTGGTTTATTTGGTGGAAGATCATATGTTCAGATCCTATATGCATATTAATACTCCTCTGATTATGAACATGAATATGCTTTGTGAGTAGTTACGTTTGTTTCTGAGGACATGGGAGAAGTCTTGCTATTAGTAGTCATGTGAATTTGGTATTCGTTCGATATTTTGATGAGATGTATGTTGTCTCTCCTCTAGTGGTGTCATATGAACGTCGACTGCATGACACTTAACCATTGTTTGGGCCTAGAGGAAGGCATTGGGAAGTAATAAGTAGATGATGGGTTGCCAGAGTGACAGAAGCTTAAACCCTAGTTTATGCGTTGCTTCGTAAGGGGCTGATTTGGATCCATATATTTCATGCTATGGTTAGGTTTACCTTAATACTTCTTTTGTAGTTGCAGATGCTTGCAATAGGAGTTAATCATAAGTGGGATGCTTGTCCAAGTAAGGACAGCACCCAAGCACCGGTCCACCCACATATCAAATTATCAAAGTACCGAACGTGAATCATATGAACGTGATGAAAACTAGCTTGACGATAATTCCCATGTGTCCTTGGGAGCGCTTTTCTCTATAGAAGAGTTTGTCCATGCTTGTCCTTTGCTACAAAAAGGATTGGGTCACCTTGCTGCACTTTATTTACTTTTGTTACTTGTTGCTCGTTACAAATTATCTTATCACAAAACTATCTGTTACCTATAACTTCAGTGCTTGCAGAGAATACCTTGCCGAAAACCACTTATCATTTCCTTCTGCTCCTCGTTGAGTTCGACACTCTTACTTATCGAAAGGACTACGATAGATCCCCTATACATGTGGGTCATCAATCAACTATGTTTTTAACATAATAAAATGTATCATTTTGTACTCGACGTGTTTTTTCTTACAACTTTTAATTATGCTACTGATGTAATATTGAATTAAATAATTAATGTGTGCAAACCAAATGGCTGGCTCAAATATATGTACAAATAGAGTTTGTGTTCCTTTTTCAGCTATGTGGTTTGTATCTAGTCATGTTTATAAATAGAATTTCCTAATCGAACACATATTAGTTGTATATTTAATCGCTGTCCATTTCATATATTTTTAGGTGAAGAAATATTAAAGAACACAAACAGAAAGTGTGGTCCTGCAGTGCATCACGCTGCCGGCCTTTTGCATTCACGCTCTTGTTTCTCCGATCGGATGTCCTGTTTTGCTGCCATTGTGCGGCATCACAACTGTTTTCATATGCATTGTTTTTTCCTGCTTTTTCTTAGATGATTAGCGCCGCATGCTCCGTCTCAATCACGTACGTCCGACAGAAGCTTTCCTTTTTTTGTATATTTTCTCAGATGATTAGCGTGACATGCTCGGTCTCCGTACGTCCGGCAGAGCTAAATTAATTGGTTGATCCGGTACAAACACGGTACATGTTTTCATGTACATTATTTTTTATTTCTATATACAATGCATGTGTGCATACGTGCAGGACTTGCTGTCTAGGCCAGCACGTCAGGATTACGGCGTGACTTGATTTCCCTATTGATAACTTTTTTTTCTGTCAACATGAAAGTTCAATAGTACTTGTACATCTATTTTTCAACGTAACGTAAAAATCTTTACATCTTAGCCGTTGTTAATCTAATCAAACGGTGTAGAAACTATTAGCATATGTGGACGAACGTGATGGCTTATTTGTCTCTTGTCTTAAGTATATAATAGATAGATAGATGCCTTTTCTCTCATAATTTGCAAGGTATACACCAAGAGGGAGAATTCCGGCAGCTGAAAATCTGGACCTGGAAAAGGTACGTCAGGCCACCTATTCTGCACAACTCCAAATTAGCTGAAACTTTATGAAGATATTTTATGGAATATATCAAAATTACTGGAACAAATAACTACCGGGGGGCCACTAGGTGGGCACAACCCACCTGGGCGTGCCAGGCCCCCCTGGCGCGCCCTGGTGGGTTGTGGCCTCTTCGACTCACCTCCGGTGCCCATCTTCTGGTATATATAGGTCATTTTGACCTAGAAAAAATAACGAGAAGGCTTTCGGGACGGAGCGCCGCCGTCTCGAGGCGGAACTTGGGCAGGAGCACATTTGCCCTCCGGCGAAGCGATTCCGCCAGGGTAACTTCCCTCCTGGAGGGGGAAATCATCGTCATCATCAGCACCAACAGCTCTCCCATCTTGGGGAGGGCAATCTCCATCAACATCTTCACCAGCACCATCTCATCTCAAACCCTAGTTCATCTCTTGTATTCAATCATGTTACCGGAACTATAGATTGGTGCTTGTGGGTGACTAGTAGTGTTGATTACATCTTGTAGTTGATTACTATATGGTTTATTTGGTGGAAGATTATATGTTCAGATCCATTATGCTATTTAATACTCCTCTAATCACTAACATGTTTATCATTTGTGAGTAGTTACTTTTTTTTCTTGAGGTCACGGGAGAAATCATGTTGCAAGTAATCATGTGAACTTGATATGTGTTTGATATTTTGATAGTATGCGTGTTGTGATTCCCTTAGTGGTGTCATGTGAACGTCGACTACATGACACTTCACCATATTTTGGGCCTAAGGGAATGCATTGTGGAGTAGCAATTAGATGGTGGGTTGTGAGAGTGACAGAAACTTAAACCCCAGTTTATGCGCTATTCCGTAAGGGACCGATTGGATCCTAGAGTTTAATGCTATGGTTAGAATTTATTCTTAATACTTTTCTCGTAGTTACGGATGCTTGCGGGAGGAAGTACGAGGTTTGTTCAAGTAAGAACAGCACCTAAGCACCGGTCCACCCACATATCAAATTATCAAAGTAGCAAACACAAATCAAACCAACATGATGAAAGTGACTAGATGAAATTCCCGTGTACCCTCAAGAACGCGTTCCTTATCATAAGAGACCGTTTTGGCTTGTCCTTTGCCTCAAAAGGATTGGGCTACCTTGCTGCATACTTGTTACTATTATCGTTACTTACTCGTTACAAATTATCTTGCTATCAAACTACTCACTACTTACAATTTCAGCACTTGCAGACATTACCTTACTGAAAATTACTTGTCATTTCCTTCTGTTCCTCATTGGGTTCAACACTCTTACTTATCGAAAAGAGCTACAATTGATCCCCTATACTTGTGGGTCATCAAGGCTATTTTGTGGCGCCATTGCCGGGGAGTGAAGCGCACTTGGTAAGTGGAATATGGTAAGAAAACATTTATACACTACTAGGGAAAACATTACCAGTAGCGCTGGTTTTTGAGCTACCAGTAGCGCGGGCTCCATTGCTACTACTACGGCGCTACAGCTATTTTGTAGCAGTAGCGCTTGTTTAGGCCAGCGCTACTAGTAAGTTCAGATACTAGTAGCGCGACATTGGAAAGCGCTACTGGTAAATGAGCGCTGCCGGTAATATTTTGGCCCGCGCCACTGCTAAAATTTATGTTTTTTTCACATTTTGGCGTTGTTCATGTTTAAACAGATATATCTTTTATACAGTAACAACTCATCATGAACTAGTCAGTTTAAATAGCATATTCATTACCACTTGTCATCACCACCAAAAAATGTTCGTCAATGAGACATCATATAACAAGATGGTCACTAGTCATAATCACAACTCCTCATTATCATCATCAACTCTAACACATTGTAGCACATAATAACACATTCTAGCTACCACCTACTCCTCTCATAGGACCTACTCTACCCTCTTTTAGGTAAAATATCATAAAACAAGATAGGCATTGATTCTCCATTAAGGAAAATTGACTCTCCATAATAAAGAACCGAGATCATCCTGTCTCCAAGTCTTGGCCTACGCACAATGTTACTTCCAAGTAGCTCTCTACGATGGTCGAAACATTTTTTTGAAATCATTTATTATTATGGCTTCCTCGCTTTTAGAAATCCGGTATGGACAGGAGTGATGTGGATACTGCGGCTGACCTGGCCATGGTGGCTGTAAGCTCATAACATCAACGCGACCTCTCGGCAACATCAGATGAGGCACACAATCCATCGGGATTTTCTGTTCAAAAACATAGTAATGACTTTGTAGTTAGCAATGTAGTTTAGTTTTAGAAGAATTTATGCAAAAGATGCACGGTTGTCGTAATAGTAGAAAATCTTACCATGCTATCTCCATTGATGTTACCGTAGTTCAACACGTGCACTAGTGGCACGTATTGACCATAATGTGGAGGAGTTTGATAATAGCTATTGTAATTCTCAAGATCAGTAAAAAATGCGATAAGACCATCTTTCTCCTTATAAGTTCACAAAATGCGATAATAGCTATTGTAATCCATAATGTGGAGGAATTGTGCTTCATCATTGTAGTAGTAGGTTCTGTCTACCATTTTCCGTACATTTTTTGAAGAATGAAAATAAGCTGTCAATGGAAATAAGTTGTCAAATATTTTGAAATAAACAATATAAATTACTTAATAAATATGTTTGAGAAACTCACACAGCGGTAGAACTGGAAGCGTGTCAACAAGGACCCAAATGGTCATATTCTTTTCGAAGGTGAGAAGCATACCCTCATGAAAATCATACGCCTTGCAAAGGGCTTCCCAATTCAGGCAACCAAAATTGGATAAGTTCACAAAATTGTATAGATTTACAGCAAAATCATAACCATGATGGGTCCTTAGTTGAATTATCTTTGTCTCCATGCCTTCATGATCTTCAAAACCCATCTTCTCCAAGACATAGCGTCTTGCATGGCATGGGATAAGCTAGTCGAATTGTAAAAGACGGAAATTACATGTTGAAGAAGCAGAGAAGTCGTGCAAAAAATAAGAAAAAACACTTTTCGTTGTTGCATACCGTTTCAACATCGAAGGTCTCTTGGAGCTTGATGCTGAAGCGCCGACCTTCTACCAGGTGAGGCCTGTCGCACAGACCGCGCTCATCTTCGCAGTACTCGCACATAGCAAATTCCCTTTCGTCGTCAGACATTTCCTAATAGGTAATTAATAATCCATCATCAAATACATATATAGTAGTTTGTAGCAAAGATCATCATATAACAACTAAAACACCTAAAATTTGTAGTTTGTAGTAGTTTGTAGCAAAGATCATCATCGAACCTAGTTTGTAGCAAAGATCATCACATAATCCATCATCGAATACATATATAGTAGTTTGTAGCACAAACCGCGCTCATCTTTTGCATCCAATAAGCAAATAACTAATAGGTAATTAATAATCCATCATCGAATACATATATAGTAGTTTGTAGCAAAGATCATCATATAATATCACTAATACATCTCGAATAATAGCTCCTCTAGGTTCAGTGGGCCGCGGTGGACACCCAAATAGAAGGAACCATCACAGGATCATAGCTCCGGTGAGATCCCCAAAGAATCTGGCAGGTATTGGAGAACCTGACGTCCGCCAACGCAACCATGTAGCGCTGGACGTGCGCGTCCTCCTCCGTGACACAGTGATGTACCACCTGGGCGGGGGACTCAAGCCTCTGCACCGATGCAGGCCCACGTGACCGCCACCAAAGAAGCTCCGGGTCGACGACGGGCTGGCTCCTCACTAAGCTGTGCTCACCAGAAGGTAGCACAACCCAGTACCAGCCGGCGGAGCCCAGTCCCGGACATGGCCCCTCGGCTCAAGCAGGAGTCCTCCGCCGAGTCGATGACGAGGATGCGGGATAGGCATCGCCAACGTCGAGAACAAAATGCTTAATTATGAAAACAAAATTAATAAACACTTAGCAAAATTCGGCATGACCTTTGCTAAAAGCAGGACATATCGAGCGCCTGAAATTTGCCAAAACGTAAACGAATCGACATTTCTGGCAAAACATAGGCCACTCGGAAAAATATGACATGTCCAAAATGTGACATGTTCAAAATATGACATGTGCACTGCAAATTTGCATATAACAGGAAAATTTGCTTTAACTAAAAAAATAACAAAAATTGCTTTAACTAAAGAAATACCTAGAATTTTGTTAACTAAACCTAAAAGAACTAAAACACCTAAAATTCTGTTAACTACACCTAAAATTCTGTTAACTACACCTAAAACACCTAAATTCTATTAACTACACCTAATTAGAAACATAGCTAAATTTCCGTCCTAACTTTAAAACCTTGCTAAATTTAAAAACCTAGGGTTCATACCTAATCTGTCCTAGCTAGGGTTCGATCATAACCTACATTATTCTAAGAACCTACATTTTTTCAACTATATAGGATTCAAAATAACTACTCTCTAATAACTATAACTAGGGAGGGAGGGAGGAGGAGGAACGAGGGAGGAGTACCTCTCGGTGGAGGAGGGCCGGCGGGGGGGGGGGGGGGGGGGCGACCGGCGGGGCAGGATGGCCGGTGGGGGGGCGGCCGGCAGGGAGGAGGCTGCCGGCGCGGGGAAGGGCGGCCGACGGGGGAAGAGGGCCCGCGCGGGGGAGTGCCGCTGGAGTAGTACGCGGGGGCGGCAGCCGGATCGGGGGATTGAGGGATTCGATCTGTGAGTGTGAGCGTATGAGTGTGAGTGAGTGAGAGGGGAGGGGCGCGCAGGCCGGCGCTGGAGGAAGCAGAGATGGGCTTAGCGGCAGCGCGGGGGAGGAGGCCCACAGCTATAGCTAAAGCTGCAACTGGGGGCCGAGAGCGTGGCCCATCAATAGCAGCGCTGGCCGGGAAATCCCGCGCTACTGCTAACGTGCGCTTGCAGCGCTGGTGTTGTCCGGCGCTACTGCTAAATAGCAGTAGCGTGGGGTCTCTAACCAACGCTACTGCTAAATGTCTACCTATAAGCATTTTCCTAGTAGTGATATAGTGTGCTGAAATTTATTGTCACTTGCTACTATGGAAAACAATCCTTTGAGGGGTTTTTTCGGGTATCTTCACCTCGTCTGGAACCACAATTAGCTACCCCTCAACCTATTGCACCTACTGAAAATATTGAATATGAAATTCCTTCAGGTATGAGAAAACAACTGCTAGCTAATCCTTATGCAGGAGATGGAACAGAACATCTTGATATGCACTTGATATATGTAGAACAAATTTGTGGATTGTTTAAGCTTGCAGGTTTACCCGGAGATGAGGTGATGAAAAAGTTTTTCCCTTTATCTTTGAAGGGAAAAGCATTGGCATGGTACAGGCTATGCGATGATATTGGATCATGGAATTGGAATGGTTTGAAATTGGAGTTCCATCAAAAAATTTATCATATGCATCTAGTTCATCGTGATCGGAATTAGATATATAATTTTTGGCCTCGTGAAGGAGAAAGCATCGCTCTCACTTGGGTGAAGCTTAAATCAATGTTATATTCATGCCCCAATCATGAGCTCTCAAGAGAAATTATTATCCAGAATTTTTATGCTCCGCTTTCTCGTAATGATCAAACCATGCTTGATACTTCGTGTGCTGGTTATTTTATGAAGAAGACTATTGAATTCCGGTGGGATCTTTTGGAAAGAATTAAACGCAACTCTAAAGATTGGGAACTCGACGAATGTAAAGAGTCAGGTATTAAACTTAAGTATGATTGTGTTAAATCTTTTATGAATACCGATGCTTTTCAAAAGTTTAGCACTAAATATGGACTTGACTCTGAGATAGTAGCCTCCTTTTGTGAATCATTTGGTACTCATGTTAAAATTTTCTTTGAACAACGTCCTCTACTTAAACACAATTTGCCTATTGACACTCTTGGAGGTCCTCCTCCACCTAAAGGTGATCCTGTGTTTGAATTAAAACAATTGCGAGACACTTTGAAATATGCTTATCTTGATGAAAAGAAAATATATCTTGTTATTATTAGTGCTAACCTTTCAGAACATGAAGAAGAAAGATTATTGAAAGTTCTAAGGAAGCACCAAGCTGCAATTGGATATACTCTTGATGATTTAAAGGGCATCAGTCCCACTCTATGTTAGCACAAAATTAATATGGAACCTGATGCTAAACCAGTTGTTGATCACCAACGTCAGTTAAATCCGAAGATGAAAGAGGTGTTAAGAACAGAAATATTAAAACTTCTGGAAGCAAGTATAATCTATCCCATAGCTGATAGTAGTGAAGGAAATGTGCCCTAGAGGCAATAATAAAGTTATTATTTATTTCCTTATATCATGATAAATGTTTATTATTCATGCTAGAATTGTATTAACCGGAAATATAATACTTGTGTGAATACATAGACAAACAGAGTGTCACTAGTATGCCTCTACTTGGCTAGCTCGTTGATCAAAATGGTTATGTTTCCTAGCCATAGACATGAGTTGTCATTTGATTAACGGGATCACATCATTAGGAGAATGATGTAATTGACTTGACCCATTCCGTTAGCTTAGCACTCGATCATTTAGTATGTTGCTATTGCTTTCTTCATAACTTATACATGTTCCTATGACTATGAGATTATGCAAGTCCCGTTTACCGGAGGAACACTTTGTGTGCTACCAAACGTCACAACGTAACTGGGTGATTATAAAGGTGCTCTACAGGTGTCTCCAAAGGTACTTGTTGGGTTGGCGTATTTCGAGATTAGGATTTGTCACTCCGATTGTCGGAGAGGTATCTCCGGGCCCACTCAGTAATACACATCACTATAAGCCTTGCAAGCATTGTAACTAATGAGTTAGTTACGGGATAATGTATTACGGAACGAGTAAAGAGACTTGCCGGTAACGAGATTGAACTAGGTATCGAGATACCGACGATCGAATCTCGGGCAAGTAACATACCGATGACAAAGGGAACAACGTATGTTGTTATGCGGTCTGACCGATAAAGATCTTCGTAGAATATGTGGGAGCCAATATGAGCATCCAGGTTCCGCTATTGGTTATTGACCGGAGAGGTGTCTCGGTCATGTCTACATAGTTCTCGAACCCGTAGGGTCCGCACGCTTAACGTAATGATGACAGTTATATTATGAGTTTATATGTTTTGATGTACAGAAGGTTGTTCGGAGTCCCAGATGTGATCACGGACATGACGAGGAGTCTCGAAATAGTCGAGACATAAAGATTGATATATTGGAAGCCTATGTTTGGATATCGGAAGTGTTCCGGGTGAAATCGGGATTTTTTCAGAGTACCGGGAGGTTACCGGAACCCCCCGGTAACTTAATGGGCATTAGTGGGCCTAGGTGGAAGAGAGGAGAGGAGGCAGGGCAGGGCCGCACGCCCCTCCCCCCCAGTCCGAATAGGACAAGGAGAGGGGGGCGGCGCCCCCCCTTTCCTTCCTCCCCTCCACCTCTTCCCCCTCGGGGAGTCCGACTCCCGGTAGGAGTAGGACTCCTCCTGGTGCGCCTCTCCCCTTGGCCGGCCGAACCCCCCATTGCTCCTTTATATACAGGGGTAGGGGGGCACCTCTAGACACACAATTGATCATTGATCTCTTAGCCGTGTGCGGTGCCCCCCTCCACCATATTACACCTCGATAATATCGTAGCGGTGCTTAGGCGAAGCCCTGCGTCGGTAGAACATCATCATTGTCACCATGCCGTCGTGCTGACGAAACTCTCCCTCAACACTCGGCTGGATCGGAGTTCGAGGGACGTCATCGAGCTGAACGTGTGCTGAACTCGGAGGTGCCGTGCGTTCGGTACTTGATCGGTCGGATCATGAAGACGTACGACTACATCAACCACGTTTTGTTAAGGCTTCCGCTTTCGGTCTACGAGGGTACGTGGACAACACTCTCCCCTCTTGTTGCTATGCATCACCATGTTCTTGCGTGTGTGTAGATTTTTTTTTTGAAATTACTACGTTCCCCAACAGTGGTATCAGAGTCTGGTTTTATGCGTTGATGTTATATGCATGAGTAGAACACAAGTGAGTTGTGGGCGATATAAGTCATACTGCTTACCAGCATGTCATATTTTGGTTTAGCGGTATTGTGAGATGAAGCAGCCCGGACCGACATTACGCGTACGCTTACGCGAGACTGGTTTCACCATTGCGAGCACTCGTTGCTTAAAGGTGACTGGCGGGTGTCTGTCTCTCTCACTTTAGTTGAACCGAGTGTGGCTATGCCCGGTCCTTGCGAAGGTTAAAACAGCACCAACTTGACAAACTATCGTTGTGGTTTTGATGCATAGGTAAGAACGGTTCTTGCTAAGCCCGTAGCAGCCACGTGAAACTTGCAACAACAAAGTACAGGACGTCTAACTTGTTTTTGCAGGGCATGTTGTGATGTGATATGGTCAAGACATGATGCTATATTTTATTGTATGAGATGATCATGTTTTGTAACCGAGTTATCGGCAACTGGCAGGAGCCATATGGTTGTCACTTTATTGTATGCAATGCAATCGCCATGTAATTGTTTTACTTTATCACTAAGCGGTAGCGATAGTCGTAAAAGCAATAGTTGGCGAGACGACAACGATGCTACGATGGAGATGAAGGTGTCGCGCTAGTGACGATGGTGATCATGACGGTGCTTCGGAGATGGAGATCACAAGCACAAGATGATGATGGCCATATGATATCACTTATATTGATTGCATGTGATATTTATCTTTTATGCATCTTATCTTGCTTTGATTGACGGTAGCATTATAAGATGATCTCTCACTAAAATTTCAAGATAAAAGTGTTCTCCCTGAGTATGCACCATTGCCAAAGTTCGTCGTGCCCAGACACCACGTGATGATCGGGTGTGATAAGCTCTACGTCCATCTACAACGGGTGCAAGCCAGTTTTGCACACGCAGAATACTCAGGTTAAACTTGACGAGCCTAGCATATGCAGATATGGCCTCGGAACACTGAGACCGAAAGGTCGAGCGTGAATCATATAGTAGATATGATCAACATAGTGATGTTCACCATTTAAAACTACTCCATTCCACGTGATGATCGGTTATGGTTTAGTTGATTTGGATCACGTGATCACTTAGATGATTAGAGGGATGTCTGTCTAAGTGGGAGTTCCTAAGTAATATGATTAATAGAACTTAAATTTATCATGAACTTAGTACCTGATAGTATCTTGCTTGTCTATGTTAATTGTAGATAGATGGCCCGTGCTGTTGTTCCGTTGAATTTTAATGCATTCCTTGAGGAAGCAAAGTTGAAAGATGATGGTAGCAATTACACGGACTGGGTCCATAACTTGAGGATTATCCTCATTGCTGCACAGAAGAATTACGTCCTGGAAGCACCGCTGGGTGCCAGGCCTGCTGCAAGAGCAACACCAGAAGTTGTGAACGTCCGGCAGAGCAAAGCTGATGACTACTCGATAGTTCAGTGTGCCATGCTTTACGGCTTAGAACCGGGTCTTCAACGATGTTTTGAACGTCATGGAGCATATGAGATGTTCCAGGAGTTGAAGTTAATATTTCAAGCAAATGCCCGGATTGAGAGATATGAAGTCTCCAATAAGTTCTACAGCTGCAAGATGGAAGAGAATAGTTCTGTCAGTGAGCATATACTCAAAATGTCTAGGTATAACAATCACTTGATTCAACTGGGAGTTAATCTTCCGGATGATAGCGCCATTGACAGAATTCTTCAATCACTACCACCAAGCTACAAGAGCTTCTTGATGAACTATAACATGCAAGGGATGAATAAGACAATTCCCGAGCTCTTCGAAATGCTAAAGCCAGGGGAGGTAGAAATCAAAAAAGAGCATCAAGTGTTGATGGTCAATAAGACCACTAGTTTCAAGAAAAAGGGCAAAGGGAAGAACAAGGGGAACTTCAAGAAGAACAGAAAGTAAGTTGCTGTTCAGGAGAAGAAACCCAAATCTGGACCTAAGCCTGAGACTGAGTGCTTCTACTGCAAGCAGACTGGTCACTGGAAGCGGAACTGCCCCAAGTATTTGGCGGATAAGAAGGATGGCAAGTTGAACAAAGGTATATGTAATATACATGTTATTGATGTGTACCTTACCAGAGCTCGCAGTAGCACCTGGGTATTTGATACTGGTTCTGTTGCTAATATATGCAACTCGAAACAGGGACTACGGATTAAGCGAACACTGGCCAAGGACGAGGTGACGATGGGCGTGGGAAACGGTTCCAAAGTCGATGTGATCGCGGTCAGCACGCTACCTCTACATCTACCTTCGGGATTAGTATTAGACCTAAATAAATGTTATTTGGTCCCAGCGTTGAGCATGAACATTATATCTGGATCTTGTTTAATGCGAGACGGTTACTCATTTAAATCAGAGAATAATGGTTGCTCTATTTATATGAGTAATATCTTTTATGGTCATGCACCCCTAAAGAGTGGTCTATTTTTAATGAATCTCGGTAGTAGTGACACACATATTCATAATGTCGAAGCCAAAAGATGCAGAGTTGATAATGATAGTGCAACTTATTTGTGGCACTGCCGTTTAGGTCATATCGGTGTAAAGCGCATGAAGAAACTCCATAATGATGGACTTTTGGAATCACTTGGTACTTGCGAACCGTGTCTCATGGGCTAGATGACTAAAACACCGTTCTCCGGAACTATGGAGAGAGCAACTAATTTGTTGGAAATCATATATACTGATGTATGTGGTCCGATGAATATTGAGGCTTGTGGCGGATATCGTTATTTTCTAACCTTCACAGATGATTTGAGCAGATATGGGTATATCTACTTAATGAAACATAAGTCTGAAACATTTGAAAAGTTCAAAGAATTTCAGAGTGAAGTTGAAAATCATCGTAACAAGAAAATAAATTTTCTACGATCAGATCGTGGAGGAGAATATTTGAGTTACGAGTTTGGCCTACATTTGAAACAATGCGGAATAGTTTTGCAACTCACGCCACCCGGAACACCACAACGTAGTGGTGTGTCCGAACGTCGTAATCGTACTTTACTAGATATGGTGCGATCTATGATGTCTCTTACTGATTTACCGCTATCGTTTTGGGGTTATGCTTTAGAGACGGCTGCATTCACTCTAAATAGGGCACCATCGAAATCCGTTGAGACGACGCCATATGAACTATGGTTTGGCAAGAAACCAAAGTTGTCGTTTCTTAAAGTTTGGGGTTGCGATGCTTATGTGAAGAAACTTCAACCTGATAAGCTCGAACCTAAATCGGAGAAATGTGTCTTCATAGGATACCCAAAGGAAACTGTTGGGTACACCTTCTATCACAGATCCGAAAGCAAGACATTCATTTCTAAGAATGGATCCTTTCTAGAGAAGGAGTTTCTCTCGAAAGAAGTGAGTGGGAGGAAAGTAGAACTTGATGAGGTAACTGTACCTGCTCCCTTATTGGAAAGTAGATCATCACAGAAACCGGTTTCTGCGACACCTACACCAATTAGTGAGGAAGTTAATGATAATGATCATGAAACTTCAGATCAAGTTATTACTGAACCTCGTAGGTCAACCAGATTAAGATCCGCACCAGAGTGGTACGGTAATCCTGTTCTAGAGGTTATGTTACTAGACCATGACGAACCTACGATCTATGAAGAAGTGATGGTGAGCCCAGATTCCGCAAAATGGCTTGAGGCCATGAAATCCGAGATGGGATCCATGTATTAGAACAAAGTATGGACTTTGGTTGACTTGCCCGATGATCGGCAAGCAATTGAAAATAAATGGATCTTCAAGAAGAAGACTGACGCTGACGGTAATGTTACTGTCTATAAAGCTCGACTTGTTGCGAAAGGTTTTCGACAAGTTCAAGGGATTGACTACGATGAGACCTTCTCACCCGTAGCGATGCTTAAGTCTGTCTGAATCATGTTAGCAATTGCCGCATTTTATGATTATGAAATTTGGCAAATGGATGTCAAAACTGCATTACTGAATGGATTTCTGGAAGAAGAGTTGTATATGATGCAACCGGATGGTTTTGTCGATGCAAAGGGAGCTAACAAAGTGTGCAAGCTCCAGCGATCCATTTATGGACTGGTGCAAGCATCTCGGAGTTGGAATAAACGCTTTGATAGTGTGATCAAAGCATTTGGTTTTATACAGACTTTTGGAGAAGCCTGTATTTACAAGAAAGTGAGTGGGAGCTCAGTAGCATTTCTGATATTATATGTGGATGACATATTGCTAATTGGAAATGATATAGAATTTCTGGATAGCATAAAGGGATACTTGAATAAGAGTTTTTCAATGAAAGACCTCGATGAAGCTGCATATATATTGGGCATCAAGATCTATAGAGATAGATCAAGACGCTTAATTGGACTTTCACAAAGCACATACCTTGACAAAGTTTTGAAGAAGTTCAAAATGGATCAAGCAAAGAAAGGGTTCTTGCCTGTATTACAAGGTGTGAGATTGAGTAAGACTCAATGCCCGACCACTGCAGAAGATAGAGAGAAGATGAAAGATGTTCCCTATGCTTCAGCCATAGGCTCTATCATGTATGCAATGCTGTGTACCAGACCTGATGTGTGCCTTGCTATAAGTTTAGCAGGGAGGTACCAAAGTAATCCATGAGTGGATCACTGGACAGCGGTCAAGAACATCCTGAAATACCTGAAAAGGACTAAGGATATGTTTCTCGTTTATGGAGGTGACAAAGAGCTCATCGTATGGTTACGTTGATGCAAGCTTTGACACTGATCCGGACGATTCTAAATCACAAACCTGATACATGTTTACATTGAACGGTGGAGCTGTCAGTTGGTGCAGTTCTAAGCAAAGTGTCGTGGCAGGATCTACGTGGGAAGCGGAGTACATAGCTGCTTCGGAAGCAGCAAATGAGGGAGTCTGGATGAAGGAGTTCATATCTGATCTAGGAGTCATACCTAGTGCATCGGGTCCAATGAAAATCTTTTGTGACAATACTGGTGCAATTGCCTTAGCAAAGGAATCCAGATTTCACAAAAGAACCAAGCACATCAAAAGACGCTTCAATTCCATCCGGGATTTAGTCCAGGTGGGAGACATAGAAATTTGCAAGATACATAGGGATCTGAATGTTGCAGACCCGTTGACTAAGCCTCTTCCATGAGCAAAACATGATCAGCACCAAGACTCCATGGGTGTAAGAATCATTACTGTGTAGTCTAGATTAGTGACTCTAGTGCAAGTGGGAGACTGAAGGAAATATGCCCTAGAGGCAATAATAAGGTTATTATTTATTTCCTTATATCATGATAAATGTTTATTATTCATGCTAGAATTGTATTAACCGGAAACATAATAGTTGTGTGAATACATAGACAAACAGAGTGCCACTAGTATGCCTCAACTTGACTAGCTCTCGTTGATCAAAGATGGTTATGTTTCCTAGCCATAGACATGAGTTGTCATTTGATTAACGGGATCACATCATGAGGAGAATGATGTGATTTGACTTGACCCATTCCGTTAGCTTAGCACTCGATCGTTTAGTATGTTGCTATTGCTTTCTTCATAACTTATACATGTTCCTATGACTATGAGATTATGCAAATCCCGTTTACCGGAGGAACACTTTGTGTGCTACCAAACGTCACAACGTAACTGGGTGATTATAAAGGTGCTCTACAGGTGTCTCCAAAGGTACTTGTTGGGTTGGCGTATTTCGAAATTAGGATTTGTCACTCCAATTGTCGGAGAGGTATCTCTAGGCCCACTCAGTAATACACATCACTATAAGCCTTGCAAGCATTGTAACTAATGAGTTAGTTACGGGATGATGTATTACGGAACGAGTAAAGAGACTGGCCGATAACGAGATTGAACTAGGTATCGAGATACCGACGATCGAATCTCGGGCAAGTAACATACCGATGACAAAGGGAACAACGTATGTTGTTATGCGGTCTGACCGATAAAGATCTTCGTAGAATATGTGGGAGCCAATATGGGCATCCAGGTTCCGCTATTGGTTATTGACCGAAGAGGTGTCTCAGTCATGTCTACATAGTTCTCGAACCCGTAGGGTCCGCACGCTTAACATTACGATGACAGTTATATTATGGGTTTTTATGTTTTGATGTACCGAAGGTTGTTAGGAGTCCCGGATGTGATCACGGACATGACGAGGAGTCTCAAAATAGTCGAGACATAAAGATTGATATATTGGAAGCCTATGTTTGGATATCGGAAGTGTTCCGGGTGAAATCGGGATTTTTCCGGAGTACCGGGAGGTTACCGGAACCCCCCGGTAACTTAATGGGCATTAGTGGGCCTAGGTGGAAGAGAGGAGAGGAGGCCAGGGCAGGGCCGCACGCCCCTCCCCCCAGTCCGAATAGGACAAGGAGAGGGGGGCGGCGCCCCCCTTTCCTTCCTCCCCTCCACCTCTTCCCCCTCTTTCTCCTTGTCCAACATGGAAAAGGGGGGAGTCCTACTCCCGGTAGGAGTAGGACTCCTCCTGGCGCGCCTCTCCCCTTGGCCGGCCGAACCCCCCCTTGCTCCTTTATATACGGGGGCAGGGGGCACCTCTAGGCACACAATTGATCATTGATCTCTTAGCCGTGTGCGGTGCCCCCCTCCACCATATTACACCTCGATAATATCGTAGCGGTGCTTAGGCGAAGCCCTGCGTCGGTAGAACATCATCATTGTCACCACGCCGTCGTGCTGACGAAACTCTCCCTCAACACTCGGCTGGATCGGAGTTCGATTGACGTCATCGAGCTAAACGTGTGCTGAACTCGGAGGTGCCGTGCGTTCGGTACTTGATTGGTCGGATCGCGAAGACGTACGACTACATCAACCGCGTTGTGTTAACGCTTCCGCTTTCGGTCTGTGAGGGTACATGGAAAACACTCTCCCCTCTCGTTGCTATGCATCATCATGTTCTTGCGTGTGCGTAGATTTTTTTTTTGAAATTACTACGTTCCCCAACAAGTAGATGGGTAAGTCCTATTCATTGTGTCCCTAAGAAAGGAGGTATTACTGTTGTTCCTAATGATAAGAATGAACTTATTCCACAAAGAATTGTTACACGCTATAGAATGGTAATTGATTTTAGAAAATTAAATAAAGCAACTAGAAAGGATCATTACCCTTTGCCTTTTATTGATCAAATGCTTGGAAGATTATCTAAACACACACATTTCTGCTTCCTTGATGGATATTTTGGCTTTTCACAAATACTTGTTTCTCAACCTGATCAAGAAAAGACCACTTTTACTTGTCCTTTTGGTCTGCTTATAGACATATGCCTTTTGGTTTATGTAATGCACCTGCTACATTTCAAAGATGTATGATGGCTATATTCTATGACTTTTGTGAAAAGATTGTTGAGGTTTTCACGGATGACTTTTCTGTTTATGGGAAGTCTTTTGATGATTGTTTAAGCAATCTTGACCGAGTTTTGCAGAGATGTGAACAAACAAATCTTGTCTTGAATTGGGAGAAGTGCCACTTTATGGTTAATGAAGGCATTGTCTTGGGTCATAAAATTTCTGAAAGAGGTATTGAAGTGGACCAAGCTAAGGTTGATGAAATTGAGAAAATGCCATGTCCTAAGGACATCAAAGGTATTCTTAGTTTCCTAAGTCTTGTTGGTTTCGATAGGAGATTTATCAAATACATCTCTAAAATTTCTAGGCCTCTCACTAACCTTTTGCAACAGGATATCCCTTTTGTTTTTGATGATGATTGTCTTGAAGCCTTTGAAACACTCAAGAAAGCCTTAATTTTTGCACCTATTGTTCAACCACCTGATTGGAACTTGCGTTTTGAAATTATGTGTGATGCTAGTGATTATGCCGTTGGTGCTGTTCTAGGACAAAGAGTTGATAAGAAAATGAATGTTATTCATTATGCTAGTAAAACTCTAGATAGTGCTCAAAGAAATTATGCTACTACTGAAAAAGAATTCTTAGCAGTGGTGTTTGCTTGTGATAAATTTAGACCTTATATTGTTGATTCCAAAGTAACTGTTCACACAGACCATGCTGCTATTAAATATCTTATGGAAAAGAAAGATGCTAAACCTAGACTTATTTGTTGGGTTCTCTTGTTACAAGAATTTGATCTACATATCATTGATAGATAAGGAGCTGAGAACCCCGTATCTGATAACTTGTCTAGGCTTGAAAATGTGCTTGATGACCCACTACCAATTGATGATAGTTTTCCTGATGAGCAGTTAGCTGCAATAAATGTTGCTAATAGTACTCCATGGTATGCTGACTATGCTAATTACATTGTTGCTAAATATTTACCACCTAGCTTTACATACCAACAAAAGGAAAAATTCTTCTACGATTTAATGCATTACTTTTGGGATGACCCACATCTTTATAAAGGAGTAGATGGTATTATTAGACGTTGTGTACCTGAGCATGAACAGGGACAAACCCTGTGGAAATGTCACTCCGAAGCTTATGGAGGGCATCATGCTGGAGATAGAACTGCTCATAAGGTATTGCAATCTGGATTTTACTGGCCTACTCTCTTCAAGGATGCCCGTAAGTACGTCTCATCTTGTGATGAATGTAAAAGAATAGGTAATATCGGTAAGCATCAAGAAATGCCTATGAATTATTCACTTGATGTTGAACCATTTGATGTTTGGGGATTTGATTACATGGGACCTTTTCCTTCCTCTAATGGGTATACACATATTTTGGTTGCTGTTGATTATGTTACTAAATGGGTAGAAGTTATTCCAACCAGTAGTGCTGATCACAACACCTCTATTAAAGTGCTTAAGGAAGTTATTTTCCCAAGGTTTGGAGTCCCTAGATATTTAATGACTTATGGTGGTTCACACTTTATTCATGGTGCTTTCCGTAAAATGCTTGCCAAGTATGATGTTAACCATAGAATGGCATCACCCTATCATCCTCAGTCTAGTGGTCAAGTTGAACTTAGCAATAGAGAAATAAAATTAATTTTTCAAAAAACTATCAATAGGTCCAGGAAGAATTGGTCTAAGAAATTAGATGATGCACTTTGGGCTTATAGAACAGCATATAAAAATCCTATGGATATGTCTCCTTATAAAATGGTTTATGGAAAAGCTTGTCATTTACCTCTTGAGTTAGAACATAAAGCATTTTGGGCAGTTAAAGAACTCAACTATGATTTCAAACTTGCTGGTGAAAAGAGGTTATTTGATATTAGCTCATTAGATGAATGGAGAACCCAAGCTTATGAAAATGCAAAATTATTCAAAGAAAAAGTTAAAAGGTGGCATAACAAAAGAATTGAAAAGCGTGAGTTTAAAGTCGGAGAATATGTTCTTTTGTACAACTCTCGTTTCAGATTCTTTGCAGGAAAGCTCCTCTCAAAATGGGAAGGCCCATATGTCATCGAGGAGGTTTACCGGTCCGGCGCCATCAAAATAAATAATTCCGAAGGTACTAACCCGAAGGTTGTCAATGGGCAACGAATAAAGCATTATATCTCAGGTACGCCTATTAATGTTGAAAGTAATATTATCCAAACTTTGACACCGGAAGAACGCATGAAAGAGTCCTTCCGGAACACTCCAGAATCGTGAAAATAAGGAGGTACGTGATACGGTAAGTAAACGGACTCCAAAAAATCCAAAAAAATATTTTTTATCAGTTTTGGAATTTTTTAGAATTTTGGAAATAAAGAAACTACCAGGAAGCATCCCCGGGTGGGCACAAGACACCAGGGCGTGCCAGGCTTGCCTGGCGCGCCCATGTGGGTTGTGCCCACCTGGGACCCCTTCCGTACTCCGTTTTTCTTCCATGTACTTGTCCTCCAAGATAAAAAAATCTATATATACTTCCCGAACCTGTTGATCACCGTATCACGGAGAAATCCTCTATCCTCTTTTCTTGTTGTTTTCTGCGCAGTTCTAAAAATATGTCGTCTCAAGACTCTGATGGAGAGAGCTGTGTCTCACATCTCGTTGCTGACCCAAAACCTATGGGGACCTAACTCCTTATGGTCGAACTACGGATGATGAGGAGGATGCTCACTTAATGAGGATCGATCATTCAAGCTCAGAGGAGGAGGATGGGCCTCTACCTCAACCTGGGGATATGCACGTGAAATTCAAGAAACCAAGTCTCCCTAAGAGAGCTAACCGTTCTAAAAATCTATCTATTCCTTCTCGTTTTTGGCAGAAAAGCAAAGGGGATTTATGTGACCAGATCTTGAAGCTGGAGTTGGAAGACGAGGATTTAAAGGAGGAAATTGCTCTCCTCAACTACAATATAAAAAAGTTGAAGGCACAATTGTCACCACCATCATCTTCTTCACCGCCAAAAGAGAATTGTGTATCGGGTATGGGCACTCTGCTTGGCTTCCGCCAAGCTTGGGGGAGGTGCCCCCGTATCGTATCATCCCACTATCTTTTTGCATTTACTTATCTTAGTTCGATCTTTTTGCTTTAGATGAAATAAAACTTTAGTTCGATCCTTTCTTCTTTGTGAGTTTGCTTAGTGATCTATCATTGTAATCGTGTGCAAGTTATATAATAAAGTTTAGTTTGAGTTTTTTGCTTTCTTTACTTTAATGTTGTAAATAAAGAAAAGAAATAAGAAAGAAAGAAAAAGAGACAAGAAATAAATGAAAGAAGGGAAATAAATCAATAAGATCATATACTAATCCTATGGTAGGTGATGGCACCACATATGGAAAGGTATAAGGAGAAAATTTTATTAGAGATTGACAAACATATCATTAGCCAATGATGCAACTCATGATAGAATTAATAAGGGAAGAGCAGATTCACATATAAATATACCATCGTAGAAATCTTTTGTGATTGTGAGCCCTCATCAAAATATTATATGCCAAAATTGTTGACGTTGGACAAGGAAGACAACTTAATGGTTTATGTTTATGAGTGAGTAGCTATTTCTGGAATCATACCATCCCGTCGTGGACATATAGCTACATAAAATTTCTCACAGCTATAATGTATGGAGGTGCCGACTCGACAAGTGGAGGCAACAACACAAGGTGACTTCCGTTTTGTTGTATTTTCGAGTTCCAGGTCTCAAGACTAGTTGTACCTCGCAATGCGGTGTTTTGATATCATTCTCCTTGTTGAAATATTTGCTTGGAGATTGCTTGAAGTCACTCCTTAAGTTAGAAACCCTTGATCCGGCTCTTCTGGTTAGATCCAGCGATGACGATGCCTACATGTCATTCCACTTTGGAGGCTTGCTTTATAGGAATTTTTAATCGTAGTCTAGATGTTGTCAAGGGTAATCTTAGATGTTGTTTCTCATTGATGTGTGCCTTTGATAGATCTAACATGATTTTTTTAGGGTCATGCATTTTTCCTTTCTGGTTGTGTGAATCCTTGATGTCTTGACTTGTTTTTGAAATGTGTTGTTGCAGCGGACGGGTATAATGATCTCCATTTGACCGACTGTTTTTTAACATGTGTGCACCACCGAAGGCACAAAAAACAACCGAGAATTTTTATTCCTTGAAGAAAACAGATGAATCGATATAAATCAACAAACCTAGGACCATGTCATTGTAACCAACACCCCTGATAAGCTACAACCAGCCGCAAGATGAGACATAACAACACACAAAACCCTAACCAAATTTGATGCCTTCCATGCTTGCGCTCAATACACAACATACCAAGTGAATCAAGCTGTGCAGTAGACTTTGGTCATTCTCATTTTGGAGTAGATGGTGGCCTAACAACAGCCACCAGCCATTTTGCTTGCCGCTTTGCAAATAACACCCCATTCATGGCAATTGATCTCGTACCTTATCTCCCATCAAACAGGCCATATATGGTGTGACCCAAATGATGCCTGGGAGATGGCCCCGTTAGGCCCTAGAGGGACATGCATGGCGTCCTCCAATGAAGTAGAGACATCGAACCCTGAGCTCCACCCATGTGTTGGGACATATGGTACTCTACCCTAGCGAAAAAATATTTTTTTTCTTTCGAACCTGCATCACACCTAGTGAGACCCTGCACCTCCGTAAGCTCAAAGAAACCGCCTACATGGCCGTCTCCGGATGTGTGAATAGGCTTAGAATAAGTGTATTTGCTTGCTGGGCGAAACTAGCCCGCTGATGTGCAAGACAAGATAGTAGTGGTGCTTCAAAAAAAGTTGACAGTGCGGTCTCCAAAATCGGCACCAAGGTTCTGCAGCTGCCATTTGGAGAGATGCGTCAGGAAGACACTTTGGAGCTTCTCCGATTGTGGTTGAACAGGATAGTATATAGGTGCTCTTCCCAACAGGTTATTATTTCTTTTTTGACTAAGCGCAGCAACACGATGCCTTCATTTGTATGAAGGAAGGAGATGGTTTTTATTACAAAGTTGCATGGGCGTAGCTAGCAAAGAGAGCCCATGCACACAAGCAAACTGAAGAAACTGTCTTGCTTATCCATGGTTGCCCGTAGCAATTTTGTATGCATTGCATGTGTGTCTCAGTTGGACCTGATTAAGGAAAAACAGAGAAAAAATCATCATCTGCACATTTTTTCACTACTAGGAAACGGCTTATAGGTGGGGCGGGCGTGGACTTGCACCCGCCATAGCTATTTTGAAAAATTTGCAGTGGCGGGTGCTATAAACTGCTCGCTACTGGCTATTCACATAACAGTGGCTGGCGTAACTGCATAATTAGGGAGCCACATCTCCAACACTCTTGCTAATTTCTCCAAAGGCAAAAGGCAACTATGGCAGGCACGTACAACAGGCTCGCCACTAGTGCCATGCTAGTAAGTGGCCGGCAGTTTCTAGCGACCGTCACGGCTATTTATGTGACCCACCCCCATCGGTTTCAAATTTTTGTAGGATTTTGCAGTGTCGTGTCCTATTACACGCCCGCCACAGCTGTATTGGTCACCCTGCCACCTACCAATCAAATATAGTTGTGGCGGGTGTTATCTGCCAATCGTCACTCTTTTGCATGACCTTCTCCATCCGACCGCAGCAAGTCACACCTTGTCCATACGGACATAAATCTTTCTCCCTTTGTCTTTCTCGTTTGCTTCGCCGTCATCGCCAACATCGTGGCGTCCTACTCTGAATCAACCGGCGAGGTCGTGGTCTGTTGCCTCAAACGGCGTCGCGGACCTAATCTTCCCCGTCGCCCACGCCATCCATCGCCGCCTCGAAGTCCTCAGTCTTGCCTTCCAAGGCCACCTCCAACTACTTCCCAATCACAATGTTCCGCACCTTCCTCCGCCTCCAATGTCATCGGCGTCTCCATCAAACTCGCCATCCGCATCCGCCATCGTCCTCGTCCTGCCCGCCATCTCCATCCGCCCGGGTAACCTCACCTCCCCTCTCTCTGTTAATGGAGATTATAGTTGTTCTCATTTATTGTAATTGTACAATAGCAGCATTACGTTAGTGTAGTTAGAATCTGTTATAGGATGTAATGTAATTGTCTCTTGTTATATGATGTACCATTGAATCATTGTAATTGGACCTCTTAAATTTGAATGCTTGTGCTAGAGGACTATGTACTGCATATATGAATCAACATATAGTACCATATATTATTCATGATGCAAATATTCATAATGAGTGTCTTGTTTTCGCAAAACATTGATTAAGTTCCGTTTCGCTTAATTACTGGCACTCAATTTGTCCAATTTCTAGGAAAGGTCATGCCAATTTTTTCCGCAATATTTTAACTTTTTATGGGCGAGCTACTTAACTATATTTTCTGTCAGGTGGATAATACTCACTCTTAATCCACAAACTGAGATGAGAGTTGTTCTAAGAGAAGGATACCGACTGTTGTCGTAGGGGGTCATCTTTCTTCTTCTCTTCCTCTTAGACTTTGGTAAAGCAGGAGAAGAAGATGAAGGACGACCATCACCGACAGTCAAAAATACAGTGAGTGAGTGAGTGTACACCATATATAAAACCACTTGAGAGATGACCCGACTGTTGTCTTAGGCGGGCGTTCTTCTCCCTCATCCTCCTCTAAGACCTTGGTAAAGCAGGAGGAGAGGGGGAAGAACGACCATCACCGACAGTCAAAACTACAGAGAGTAAGTGAGTGTACACTATATACACGACCACTTACGAGATGAACGAATTTAAGAGCGAGAAATTTTTCACCCAAAGGACAAATGTGGGTTGTTGTCATAATAGTTCTATCTTTTATATTGACTAGCAAAAATGTCCGTGCGTTCCAACGGGAGAAAAGAAAGTTATATGCTCAAATGCCGTCACAGAATAAGCATGCCTCAAGAACCCCACCGACACCATACACGTACCTTCTGCACGAGTGTTTTGTGCACACGTCTCCACCCACACATGTTCCTCCTTCATCTGCACTTTGTGCACGCCCCAAGGCAACCGGGACTTCGTCCGTGTCAACCGCGGGGACCGGTGTCGCTGGACTCAACCGGGGTGGCGTAAACTACAGTAGCTAGACGTGAACGCCCATGCGTCAGCATGTCTTCATGCCGGCAGAAGAGAACATTGACATGGTTAAGTTCCCTCGTCCTCTTCTTCGATGCCATATCCATCGGGGCGAGCTCGCCCTCTTCCCAGTGATGTTGTGCGCTGGGTTTAAACTTGGGCATTACTCCAGACGACCAAGTTTAGGTATCTCAATCTTGAACATTCTAGCTAGAGTCAATAGTAGGCCCGAGCTGAAGAAAAAAAAGTCTAGTTTAGCTGGGAATTTTTTCTGTTCACCAAGCAACATTAAGAAGACATGATAGTTCCATCAAAACAAAAGAACATACACACATCAAAATATATATTTGCAACCACACGCCCGGTCAAATGAATCAGATTAACATATTTCTCAAGGTGATGTGAGTTCTTTATTACATAGGTAAAGGGTTACATGTTTTTGATTCTTACCTTCATTGTTGATCTTACATGTAAATAAATCTTTCATGTTTTTAGAGAGAGAGAGAGAGGGAGAGAGAAAGAGAGAGAGAGAAAACATTTATCTATATATCTGTTCAGTTTACGCGAACTCAAAGGCAGAAACTAAAAGTCTAGTTTAGCTGGGAATTTTTTCTGTTCACCAAGCAACGTTAAGAAGACATGTTATTTCCATCAAAACAAAAGAACATACACACATCAAAAATAATATTTGCATGCACATGCCAGGTTAGAAGAATCAGATTAACATATGGAAGCATTACCTGAACTCTTTCCTCTACCCTGTTTGTACATCAAATCCTCATCACCATCCGAATCATCTTTGTTGTCTGAACTTCTCACAGTGTCAGGATCAATAAGAGAACGACATAGCTTGCACAATGGGATAAAATCTAAAAGCGGATTTGTGTTCATCTGCCCACGGGATATTGGAATGACCACACCATCATCATTGTAAGCCAAGAAATCACCATGGGAATCTTCCAGCGAGTCACTACCAGTGTCACTGTCACCAATATCCTCAGTGCACATCACTCACAAAATACTTAAGGAAAAGAAACCACACTGACATCACTTTTGAACTATCAGGATTGATGACTTCCAGATTTCTGCCAGGATGGCAGCACACACATGGGCGTTCCGAGCAGCCATAACAACGCGATGATGCCGGGCTAAGCTGTTGGCACATATCCCGACCTCGACTGCGAAACTCACCGAGCGCTTTCCGGCGAGATACATACGTACGAGCCGGTACTTCCTCAATCAGTTTGTAGCATCCGCCACTGCAAATTTTCCAAAATATCTATGGCGGGTGCATGTCCACGCCCGCCCCACCTATAAGCCTTTTCCTAGAAGTGAAAAGATGTGCAGATGATGATTTTTTCTCTGTTTTTCCTCAATAAGGTCCAACTGAGACACACATGCAATGCATGCAAAATCGCTACGGGGAACCAAACATGTCCTATGTGAATGTAAAATCGACCATGTTCCTAAAACAAAAAGAATTAATAGACCATGTTCGCATGCAAAATCGTTAAATAAAGCTGGAGCACGTTCACATTAAAAAATGGTAAACCAAAGCGACCAAGTTCAGATAAAAAAAGAGGTGACGCGAATATCAATACTTGCTATTTGACGCGAATGAAACATAAAGAAAGTTTTAAAAATCGCTGCGGATAAGCACTGCACCAAAATCCTTACTGTTTCCTTCCCAAAATGCGAATATCAACACTTGCTATTTTTGTCCCAATCGGCTAGCTTATAAGCAGCCTTTTGGCTGGATTGACAAACCATCCCCTCGATCACATCACATACAATCCATCAGTCTGAGAAGCAACATCTGCGGCGGACGTGTAGTGGATATTGCAATTTGCAATACACCTGACTATGGCGCTGCTGCAAACCAAAACGAAGTCATCAAGGTATAATAATATACTACTGCAACTCATTCTATTGTCTTCTTATTTTATGATAGGCAACGTGCTCATGCATTCTTATTTTGCCATCTTCTGGACGAATTTGAGGTGTTTTGCTTGTGAATTTTTCTCTGTACCATGTCTTGAGAAATTTGTCTGATCCAATTTAGTCCCAGGTTTTTTTTAAAGTTCATGCATTTGAAGATTGGAGTTTCAAGGAGTATATTGCGTGACGGCAAAGATGAGCACTTTAATTCTTCTTGCAAAACAAAAAAAGATGGGCACTCAGATTCATTTTCAGAATATAGATCTAGGATTTTTTTTCTGAGCAAGTTCAGTTTTTCTTGTCAGAAGAACTCTTCATCTATTGAACCGGAGTAATTTGTGTTGAGTTATTTATAGTTCTACTCGTTGGGCGTTGGCATGTAGTAATCATAAAAAAAGATGTGTTTTATTTGTTCATGATATCTCCTACCGCTCACATGGTCTAAGACTGCAGGGCGCTTCCTAAGGAGACCAATGCCAATGATATGCTCGCTTCGCCAGGCACATTGGAGCTACTGCAGCCGCAGACTATTTCTATCTTTGATTATACTCTGTTGCCTCCGCTAGCTCCACAGGAGGATGATCACTCTGCTGCCATTCTGGTGGATCAGCCTGCTGCTATTACTCATCGCTTTGATCAACTTGCTGGCTTCAAGGTAACCGTGAGGGTCGCCAATGAACCAGGCGTCGTTGAGGAATGGGTCAAGAGTGTGTCGAACTCCCTCCAAACGGTGGAAATGAAGATTGTTGGTCTAGACTGCGAGTTCACCGACCAAGTCCATGGGGTGAAGCAGAAGGACCTGCCCCTGGAAATGCAGCGCCGCGCCGCCGTACTTCAACTGTGTGTTGCAGATGATTGCTTGGTGTACCACATAATGCAATCGCCTCGCATACCAGACGAGCTCAAAAAATTTCTTGCTCGTGAGGATATCTTATTCTGTGGAGCGGCAATTGGCCAGGACGTAAAAATGCTTGAGCCATACGGCCTCCATATTAAAAAGCCCATTGACCTACAAGAGCGCATTGATATACCAATTACAACTTGCAGTAAACCAACACCTTCGCTATTTGACCTAGCAAATTTTGTGTTGGGAACGAATCTGGAGAAGGGCAAGGAGTGCAAGCAACTGAAGAGTTCCGGATGGGAGATTACTCCATTGAACTTCCAACAAATCAGATATGCTGCGTTCGATGCCCTTATAAGTTTTGAGATAGCTAAAGGGGCTACAAGCCTTGGCTATATGCTCCTTGATGAATAAGCTTAGGATGATTAAATAAAACTATGGACATATGAGTTATTTTATATGTCTATGTCTTAATTTTTTTTTTGCGGGTGTGTGCCTTTTGTAATAACTTTCAGAGTAGTGAAGGAAATATGCCCTAGAGGCAATAATAAAGTTATTATTTATTTCCTTATATCATGATAAATGTTTATTATTCATGCTAGAATTGTATTAACCGGAAACATGATACATGTGTGAATACATAGACAAACAGAGTGTCACTAGTATGCCTCTACTTGACTAGCTCGTTGATCAAAGATGGTTATGTTTCCTAGCCATTGACATGAGTTGTCATTTGATTAATGGGGTCACATCATTAGGAGAATGATGTGATTGACTTGACCCATTCCGTTAGCTTAGCACTCGATCGTTTAGTATGTTGCTATTGCTTTCTTCATGACTTATACATGTTCCTATGACTATGAGATTATGCAACTCCCGTTTACCGGAGGAACACTTTGTGTGCTACCAAACGTCACAACGTAACTGGGTGATTATAAAGGTGCTCTACAGGTGTCTCCGAAGGTACTTGTTGGGTTGGCGTATTTCGAGATTAGGATTTGTCACTCCGATTGTCGGAGAGGTATCTCTGGGCCCACTCGGTAATGCGCATCACTATAAGCCTTGCAAGCATTGTAACTAATGAGTTAGTGGCGGGATGATGTATTACAGAACGAGTAAAGAGACTTGCCGGTAACGAGATTGAACTAGGTATCGAGATACCGACGATCGAATCTCAGGCAAGTAACATACCGATGACAAAGGGAACAACGTATGTTGTTATGCGGTCTGACCGATAAAGATCTTCGTAGAATATGTGGGAGCCAATATGAGCATCCAGGTTCCACTATTGGTTATTGACCGGAGAGGTGTCTCGGTCATGTCTACATAGTTCTCGAACCCGTAGGGTCCGCACGCTTAACGTTACGATGACGGTTATATTATGAGTTTATGTATTTTGATGTACCGAAGGAGTTTGGAGTCCCGGATGAGATCGGGGACATGACGAGGAGTATCGAAATGGCCGAGACGTAAAGATCGATATATTGGACGACTATAGTCGGACTTCGGAAAGGTTCCGAGTGATTCGGGTATTTTTCGGAGTACCGGAGAGTTACGGGAATTCGTATTGGGCCTTAATGGGCCATACGGGAAAAGAGAGAAAGGCCCCAAAGGGTGGCCGCACCCCTCCCCATGGACTAGTCCGAATTGGACTAGGGAGGGGGGGCGCCCTCTTCCTTCTTTCTCCTTCTCCCTTCCCTTCTCCTATTCCAACAAGGAAAGGAGGAGTCCTTCTCCCGGTGGGAGTAGGACTAGGACTCCCCCCTTGGCGCGCCCTCCTCCTTGGCCGGCGGCCTCCCCCTTGCTCCTTTATATATGGGGGCAGGGGGCACTCCAGAGACACACAATTGATATACGATATTTTAGCCGTGTGCGGTGCCCCTCTCCACCATATTACACCTCGATAATATCGTTGCGGAGCTTAGGTGAAGCCCTGCGTCGGTAGAACATCATCATCGTCACCACGCCGTCGTGCTGACGAAACTCTCCCTCAACACTCAGCTGGATCGGAGTTTGAGGGACATCATCGAGCTGAACGTGTGCTGAACTCGGAGGTGCCGTGCGTTCGGTACTTGATCGGTCGGATCGTGAAGACGTACGACTACATCAACCGCGTTGTGTTAACGCTTCCGCTTTCGGTCTACGAGGGTACGTGGACAACACTCTCCCCTCTCGTTGCTATGCATCACCATGATCTTCCATGTGCGTAGAAATTTTTTGAAATTACTACGTTCCCCAACATTTGCATCCGAGCCTGGTTTTATGCGTTGATGTTATGCACGAGTAGAACTCAAGTGAGTTGTGGGCGATATAAGTCATAATGCTTACCAGCATGTCATACTTTGGTTCAGCGGTATTGTGAGATGAAGCGGCCCGGACCAACATTACACGTAAGCTTACGCGAGACCGGTTTCACCGTTGCGAGCACTCGTTGCTTAAAGGTGACTGGCGGGTGTCTGTCTCTCTCACTTTAGTTGAACCGAGTGTGGCTACGCCCGGTCCTTGCGAAGGTTAAAACAGCACCAACTTGACAAACTATCGTTGTGGTTTTGATGCGTAGGTAAGAACGGTTCTTGCTAAGCCCGTAGCAGCCACGTAAAACTTGCAACAACAAAGTAGAGGACGTCTAACTTGTTTTTGCAAGGCATGTAGTGATGTGATATGGTCAAAGCATGATGCTAAATTTATTATATGAGAAGATCATGTTTTCTAACCGAGTTATCGGCAACTGGCAGGAGCCATATGGTTGTCGCTTTATTGTATGCAATGCAATCGCCCTGTAATGCTTTACTTTATCTCTAAGCAGTAGCCATAGTCGTAGAAGCATAAGATTGGCGAGACGACAACGATGCTACGATGGAGATCAAGGTGTCGCGCCGGTGACGATGGTGATCATGACGGTGCTTCGGAGATGGAGATCACAAGCACAAGATGATGATGGCCATATCATATCAATTATATTGATTGCATATGATGTTTACCTTTTATGCATCTTATCTTGCTTTGATTGACGGTAGCATTATAAGATGATCTCTCACTAAAATTTCAAGATAAAAGTGTTCTCCCTGAGTATGCACCGTTGCGAAAGTTCTTCGTGCTGAGACACCACGTGATGATCGGGTGTGATAGGCTCTACGTTCAAATACAACGGGTGCAAAACAGTTGCACACGCAGAATACTGAGGTTAAACTTGACGAGCCTAGCATATACAGATATGGCCTCTTAACACGGAGACCGAAAGGTCAAGCGTGAATCTTATAGTAGATATGATCAACATAGCGATGTTCACCATTGCAACTACTCCATCTCACGTGATGATCGAACATGGTTTAGTTGATATGGATCACGTGATCACTTAGAGGATTAGAGCGATGTCTATCTAAGTGGGAGTTCTTAAGTAATATGATTAATTGAACTTAAATTTATCATGAACTTAGTCCTAATAGTAATTTGCAAATTATGTTGTAGATCACTAGCTCGCGCTGTTGCTTCCCTGTGTTTATTTTTGATATGTTCCTAGAGAAAAATTATGTTGAAAGTTGTTAGTAGCAAAGATGCGGATTGGATCCGTGATCTGAGGATTATCCTCATTGCTGCACAGAAGAATTATGTCCTTGATGCACCGCTAGGTGACAGACCTATTCCAGGAGCAGATGCAGACGTTATGAATGTTTGGCCAGCTCAATATGATGACTACTTGATCGTTTAGTGCACCATGCTTAACGGCTTAGAATCGGGACTTCAAAGACGTTTTGAACGTCATGGACCATATGAATGTTCCAGGAGTTGAAGTTAATATTTGAAGCAAATACCCGAGTTGAGAGATAAGTCTCCAACAAGTTCTATAGCTAAAAGATGGAGGAGAATAGCTCAAGCAGTGAGCATGTGCTCAGATTGTCTGGGTACTACAATCGCTTGAATCAAGTGGGAGTTAATCTTCCAGATAAAATAGTGATTGACAGAATTCTCTAGTCACCATCACCAAGTTAGTAGAACTTCGTGATGAACTACAGTATGCAAGGGATGACGAAAGAAATTCCCGAGCTCTTCGTGATGCTGAAATCGACGAAGGTAGAAATCAAGAAAAACATCAAGTGTTGATGGTTGACGAGACCACTAGTTTCAAGAAAAGGGCAAAGGGAAGAAGGGGAACTTCAAGAAGAACGGCAAGCAAGTTGCTGCTCAAGTGAAGAAGCCTAAGTCTGGTCCTAAGCCTGAGACTAAGTGCTTCTACTTCAAAAGGGACTGGTCACTGGAAGCGGAACTACCCCAAGTATTTGGTGGATAAGAAGCATGGCAAAGTGAACAAAGGTATATTGGATATACATGTTATTGATGTGTACTTTACTAGTGTTTATAGCAACCCCTCAGTATTTGATACTGGTTCAGTTGCTAAAGAGTAGTAATTCGAAACGGGAGTTGCAGAATAAACAGAGACTAGTAAAAGGCGAGGTGGCGATGTGTGTTGGAAGTAATTCCAAGATTGATATGATCATCATCGCACACTCCCTATACTTTCGGGATTAGTGTTGAAACTAAATAAGTGTTATTTGGTGTTTGCGTTGAGCATGAATATGATTTGATCATGTTTGTTGCAATACGGTTATTCATTTAAATTAGAGAATAATTGTTGTTCTGTTTACATGAATAAAACCTTCTATGGTCATACACCCAATAAAATGGTTTGTTGGATCTCGATCGTAGTGATACACATATTCATAATAATGAAGCCAAAAGATGCAAAGTTAATAATGATAGTGCAACTTATTTGTGGCACTGCCGTTTAGGTCATATTGGTGTAAAGCGCATGAAGAAACTCCATACTGATGGGATTTTGGAATCACTTGATTATGAATCACCACATACTTGCGAACCATGCCTTATGGGCAAAATGACTAAAACTCCGTTCTCCGGAACAATGGAGCAAGCAACTGACTTATTGGAAATAATACATATTGATGTATGCGATCTGATGAGTGTTAAGGCTCGCGGCGGGTATCGTTATTTTCTGACCTTCACAGATGATTTGAGCAGATATGGGTATATCTACTTGATGAAACAGAAGTCTGAAACATTTGAAAAGTTCATATAATTTCAGAGTGAAGTGGAAAATCATCGTAACAAGAAAATAAAGTTTCTACGATGTGATCGTGGAGACAAATATTTGAGTTACGAGTTTGGTCTTCAATTAAAACAAAGTGGAATAGTTTCACAAATTCGTGCCACCTGGAACACCACAGTGTAATGGTGTGTCCGAACATCGTAACCGTACTTTATTAGATATGGTGCAATATATGATGTCTCTTACCGATCTACCACTGTTGTTTTGGGGTTATGCATTAGAGACAGCTACATTCACATTAAATAGGGTACCATCTAAATACGTTGAGACGACATCTTATGAACTGTGGTTTGGCAAGAAACCAAAGTTGTCATTTCTTAAAGTTTGGGGTTGCGATGCTTATGTGAAAAAGTTTCATCCTGATAAGCTCAAACCCAAATCTGAGAAATGTGTCTTCACAGGATACCCAAAGGAGACAGTTGGGTACACCTTCTATCACAGATCCGAAGGCAAGACATTCGTTGCTAAGTATGGATCCTTTCTAGAGAAGGAGTTTCTCTCGAAAGAAGTGAGTGGGAGGAAAGTAGAACTTGATGAGGTAATTGTACCTGCTCCCTTATTGGAAAGTAGTTCATCGCAGAAACCAGTTTCTGTGACGCCTATACCAATTAGTGAGGAAGTTAATGATGATGATCATGGAACTTCAGATCAAGTTATTACTGAACCTTGTAGGTCAACCAGAGTAAGATCCGCACCAGAGTGGTATGGTAATCCTGTTCTGGAGGTTATGTTACTAGACCATGACGAACCTACGAACTATGAAGAAGCGATGGTGAGCCCAGATTCCGCAAAATGGCTTGAGGACATGAAATCCGAGATGGGATCCATGTATGAGAACAAAGTATGGACTTTGATTGACTTGCCCAATGATCGGCGAGCCATAGAAAATAAATGGATCTTCAAGAGGAAGACGGACGCTGATAGTAGTGTTACTATCTACAAAGCTAGAATTGTCGCAAAAGGTTTTCGACAAGTTTAAGGTGTTGAATACGATGAGAGTTTCTCACTCGTATCTATGCTTAAGTCTATCTGAATCATGTTAGCAACTGCCGCATTTTATGAAATCTGGCAAATGGATAAACAAAACTGCATTCCTTAATGGATTTATTAAAGAAGAGTTGTATATGATGCAACCAGAAGATTTTGTCAATCCTAAAGGTGCTAACAAAATATGCAAGCTCCAGCGATCCGTCTGTGGACTGGTGCAAGCATCTCGGAGTTGGAATATACGCTTTGATAAGTTGATCAAAGGATATAGTTTTATACAGACTTGCGGTGAAGCCTGTATTTACAAGAAAGTGAGTGGGAGCACTACAGCATTTCTGATAAGTATATGTGAATGACATATTGTTGATCGGAAATAATGTAGAATTATTCTGCAAAGCATAAAGGATTGTTTGAAAGGAGTTTTTCAAAGAAAGACCTCGGTGAAGCTGCTTACATATTGAGCATCAAGATCTATAGAGATAGATCAAGACGCTTGATAAGTTTTTTCAATGAGTACATACCTTAACAAGTTTTTGAAGTGGTTCAAAATGGAACAGTCAAAGAAAGAGTTTCTTGCCTGTGTTGCAAGGTGTGAAATTGAGTAAGACTCAAAGCCTGACCACGCCAGAAGATAGAAAGAGAATGAAAGTCATTCCCTGTGCCTCGGCCATAGGTTCTATAAAGTATGCCATGCTGTGTACCAGGTCTATTGTATACCCTACACTGATTTTGGCAAGGGAGTACAATAGTAATCTAGGAGTAGAGCACTGGACAGCGGTCAAAAATTATCCTTAGTGGAATAAGGATATGTTTCTCGATTATGGAAGTGACAAACAGTTCGTCGTAAAGGGTTACGTTGATGCAAGTTTTGACACTAATCTAGATGACTCAAAGTCTCGGTCTAGATACATATTGAAAGTGGGAGCAATTAGCTACAGTAGCTCCGTGCAGAGCATTGTACACATAGAAATTTGCAAAATACTTACGGATCTGAATGTGACAGACCCGTTGACTAAAATTATCTCACAAGCAAAACATTATCACACCTTAGTACTCTTTGGGTGTTAATCACATAGCGATGTGAACTAGATTATTGACTCTAGTAAACCCTTTGGGTGTTGGTCACATGACGATGTGAACTATGGGTGTTAATCACATGGTGATGTGAATTATTGATGTTAAATCACATGGCGATGTGAACTAGATTATTGACTCTAGTGCAAGTGGGAGACTGAAGGAAATATGCCCTAGAGGCAATAATAAAGTTATTATTTATTTCCTTATATCATGATAAATGTTTATTATTCATGCTAGAATTGTATTAACCGGAAACATGATACATGTGTGAATACATAGACAAACAGAGTGTCACTAGTATGCCTCTACTTGACTAGCTCGTTGATCAAAGATGGTTATGTTTCCTAGCCATTGACATGAGTTGTCATTTGATTAATGGGGTCACATCATTAGGAGAATGATGTGATTGACTTGACCCATTCCGTTAGCTTAGCACTCGATCGTTTAGTATGTTGCTATTGCTTTCTTCATGACTTATACATGTTCCTATGACTATGAGATTATGCAACTCCCGTTTACCGGAGGAACACTTTGTGTGCTACCAAACGTCACAACGTAACTGGGTGATTATAAAGGTGCTCTAAAGGTGTCTCCGAAGGTACTTGTTGGGTTGGCGTATTTCGAGATTAGGATTTGTCACTCCGATTGTCGGAGAGGTATCTCTGGGCCCACTCGGTAATGCACATCACTATAAGCCTTGCAAGCATTGTAACTAATGAGTTAGTGGCGGGATGATGTATTACGGAACGAGTAAAGAGACATGCCGGTAACGAGATTGAAATAGGTATCGAGATACCGACGATCGAATCTCGGGCAAGTAACATACCGATGACAAAGGTAACAGCGTATGTTGTTATGCGGTCTGACCGATAAAGATCTTCGTAAAATATGTGGGAGCCAATATGAGCATCCAGGTTCCGCTATTGGTTATTGACCCGAGAGGTGTCTCGGTCATGTCTACATAGTTCTCGAACCCGTAGGGTCCGCACGCTTAACGTTACGATGACGGTTATATTATGAGTTTATGTATTTTTATGTACCGAAGGAGTTCGGAGTCCCGGATGAGATCGGGGACATGACGAGGAGTCTTGAAATGGCCGAGACGTAAAGATCGACATATTGGACGACTATATTCGGACTTCGGAAAGGTTCCGAGTGATTCGGGTATTTTTCGGAGTACCGGAGAGTTACGGGAATTCGTATTGGGCCTTAATGGGCCATACGGGAAAAGAGAGAAAGGCCCCAAAGGGTGGCTGCACCCCTCCCCATGGACTAGTCCGAATTGGACTAGGGAGGGGGGGCGCCCCCTTCCTTCTTTCTCCTTCTCCCTTCCCTTCTCCTATTCCAACAAGGAAAGGAGGAGTCCTACTCCCGGTGGGAGTAGGACTAGGACTCCCCCCTTGGCGCGCCCTCCTCCTTGGCCGGCGGCCTCCCCCTTGGTCCTTTATATAGGGGGGCAGGGGGGCACCCCAGAGACACACAATTGATATACGATATTTTAGCCGTGTGCGGTGGCCCTCTCCACCATATTACACCTCGATAATATCGTTGCGGAGCTTAGGTGAAGCCCTGCGTCGGTAGAACATCATCATCGTCAGCACGCCATCGTGCTGACGAAACTCTCCCTCAACACTCGGCTGGATCGGAGTTCGAGGGACGTCATCGAGCCGAACGTGTGCTGAACTCGGAGGTGCCGTGCCTTCGGTACTTGATCGGTCGGATCGTGAAGACGCACGACTACATCAACCGCGTTGTGTTAACGCTTCCGCTTTCGGTCTACGAGGGTACGTGGACAACACTCTCCCCTCTCGTTTCTATGCATCACCATGATCTTGCGTGTGCGTAGAATTTTTTTGAAATTACTACGTTCCCCAACAAGTAGCCCGAGCACAGGCGCGTGCAGCATCAAAATTTTCTATTGTTTTCTTTTATAAGTTGTTAAATAAACATGAGTTGAATTATGAAAGTCATATTATTATTTATATTGTTTTGTCCTCGGTAAGAACTCAAACAAATCCTAGAGAAACTGAAATTTTAGATAAGTAACTTTTTGCATGTCGGGATAAGGAACATAACTGTAAAAATATTGTATTGTTGTTTGTATTAACAATCTGTTATTTTTGTCTAACTTTAGTTGTATGAAATGCTTTGAAATTTGTTTTCGAGTTCTTGTTTATTCCCCTGGATGGTTCAAGCAAGCGTCTATATGGTTGCATCACCGAGCACGTCTTCTCAGGCACCGCCAGAGACGTGCGGAGTTTGCGACACTACCACGAAGGGTTCGTAGCACGTGTCTCGTCGTCACGAGTCGCCGGCCGTCATGGAGGTGGGCCTGAGAAGGCATGAGAGAGATGATAAGATGGGCTGCTGGTCTGAAAGAATGGAGGAGCAGAAAGAAATATGTGGATGTAGAAAGGAAATGAGGTAGAAAGAAGGGGATAAGCGGTGTGGTCCCACAGGTACCTGGCGCACGCACGGGCGAGAGACACAATGATGTGATGCGTTTTCAGAGGCAACCGGCACCGCGGATAGCCGATCGGCCAGCATACAACATTTACCTTTTACAATTCCTTTGCTTTTCCTCTGACATCAAACACTCAATGCTAATTAATCTTGCAGAATTCAAATGGGCAATACCACTTTAATCCTGTATTTTTCTATTCCCCGTGTTGACAATCCTGTGAATTAAAAAGGGCCCTAGAAACTTGAGGTTTGGTCAGACAGAGACCATTAATATTGTGATGTGGATGAAGCGCCTAGCCATTAATGGAAAGTAAGAATGAATCCATGCTCATCTGGATGCGGTTCAAGAATTGGTTATGTTACAAAATCAAGAATGTTGCTACAGAAAAGCAAGAAAATAATTTCCCTCTTAATGCCATGGATAAGCAAGACAGTTTCTTCAGTTTGCTTGTGTGCATGGGCTCTCTTTGCTAGCTACGCCGATGCAACTTTGTAATAAAAACCATCTCCTTCCTTCATACAAATGAAGGCATCGTCTTGCTGCGCTTAGTCAAAAAAGAAATAATAACCTGTTGGGAAGAGCACCTGTATACTATCCTGTTCAACCACAATCGGAGAAGCTCGAAAGTGTCTTCCTGACGCATCTCTCCAAATGGCAGCTCCAGAACCTTGGTGCCGATTTTGGAGACAGCACTATCAACTTTTTTTAAGCACCACTACTATCTTGTCTTGCACATCAGCGGGCTAGTTTCGCCCAGCAAGCCCATACACTTATTCTAAGCCTGTTCACACATCCGGAGACGGCCACGTAGGCGGTTTCTTTGAGCTTACGGAGGTGCAGGGTCTCACTAGGTGTGATGCAGGTTCGAAAGAAAAAAAATCGCTAGGGTAGAGTACCATATGTCCCAACACACGGGCGATGCTCAGGGTTCGATGGCTCTACTTCATTGGAGGACGCCATGCATGTCCCTCTAGGGCCTATCGGGGCCATCTCCCAGGCACCATTTGGGTCACACCATATATGGCATGTTTGATGGGAGATAAGGTACGAGATCAATTGCCATGAATGGGGCGTTGTTTGTTGGCAATGGTGCAAGGAAAATGGCTGGTGGCTGTTGTTAAGCCACCATCTAGTCCAAAATGAGAATGACAAAAGTCTACTGCACAACTTGATTCTTTTTCTCGGTGGCGAGTGTTTCACTTGGTATGTTGTGTATTGAGCGCAAGCATGGAAGGCATCAAATTTGGTTAGGATTTTGTGTGTTGTTATGTCTCATCTTGCGGCTGGTTGTAGCTTATCAGGGGTGTTGGTTACAATGACATGGTCCTAGGTTTGTTGATTTTTATCGATTCATCTGTTTTCTTCAAGGAATAAAAAGTACCGGTTGTTTGTCGTGCCTTTGGTGGTGCACACACGTTAAAAACAGTCGGTCAAATGGAGATCATTGTACCCATCCTCTGCAACAACACATTTTCTAAAACAAGTCGAGACATCAAGGATTCACACAACCACAGAAAACAAAGGAAAAATGCATGGCCCTAAAAAATCATGTTAGATCTATCGAAGGCACACATCAATGAGAAACAACATCTAAGATTACCCTTGACAACATCTAGACTGCGATTAAAAGTTCCTATAAAGCAAGCCTCCAAAGTGTGCAGGCATCGTCATGGCTTGATCTAACCAGAAAAGCCGGATCAAGGGTTGACTTCAAGCAATCTCGAAGCAAATATTTCAACAAGGAGAAAGATATCAAAACACCGCATTGCGAGGTACAACTAGTCTTGAGACCTGGAACTCGAAAATACAACAAAACGGAAGTCACCTAGTGTTGTTGCCTCCACTTGTCGAGTCGGCACATCCACACACCATAGCAGTGAGAAATTTGATGTAGCCAATTATGTCCACGACGGGAAGGTATGATTCCAGAAATAGCTACTCACACACACAAAGTTGATGTGAGAAATGTCACATGACTGATAGACGCAAGCACTTAAGTGAGCTGCCAAGAAGCGACTGATACATCTCCAACGTATCTATGAATTTTGATTGTTCCATGCTATTATAGTAACAATCTTGGATGTTTTATATACAATTATATGGAATATTATATTATTTTTTGGACTAACCTATTAACTTAGTGCCAAGTGCCAGTTGCTGTTTTTTTGCCTGTTTTTGGTTTTGCAGGAAATCAATACTAAACGAAATCCAAATACCACGAAACTTTTTGACGATTTTTCCTTGACATAAGAGACCCTTGAAGCTTCGGGAGAGGGACCGAAGATGAAGAAGTAGGCCACAAGCCACATGGCGCGCCCTAGAGGGGGGCGCCCATGTAGGTTGTGGGCTCCTTGTTCCTCTGTTTGACCCAATTCTAGCTATATAAATTATCTAAAATCGGGAAAACAACAGAGAGCCACCCGAAACACTTTTTCCGCCACCGCAAGCTTCTGTTCTCACGAGATCTAATCTGGAAGCCTTTCCCGGTACTCTGTCAGAGGGGGAATCGATCACGGAGGGGCTCTACATGAACCTTGCTGCTCTTCCGATGATGTGTGAGTAGTTTACCATATACGTACGGATCCATAGCTAGTAGTTAGATGGCATCTTCTCTCTCTCTCTCTCTCTTTGATCCTCAATACAATGTTCTTCTTGATGTTCTTGGAGTTCTTTTTGATGTAATCCTTTTTTGCGGTGTGTTTGCAGGGATCCGATGAATTGTGGGTTTATGATCTAATTATCCATCAATATTATTTGAGTCTTTTCCGAATTCTTATATGCATGATTATTGTAGCTTTGTATTTCTCTTCGGTCTATTGATTTGGTTTGGCCAACTAGATTGCTTTATCTTGCAATGGGAGAGGTGCTTTGCAATGAGTTCAATCTTGCGGTGCTTAATCCCAGTGACAGAAGGGGACATGACACGTATTTTTATTGTGTCCACTAAGGGTAAAATGATGGGATTTATTTATATTGATTGAGTTTACTTTGTCTGCATCATGTCATGTTCCTTAAGGCATTACTCCGTGCTTTATGAACTTAATACTCTAGACGCATGTTGGATAGCGGTCGATGTGTTGAGTAATAGTACTATATGTAGGCAGGAGTCGGTCTACCTGTCTCGGACGTGATGCATATACACATGATCATTGCCTTCGATATCGTCATAACTATGCGCTTTTCTATCAATTGCCCAACAGTAATTTGTTTACCTACCATATGCTATCTTCAAAAGTGAAGCCTCTAGTGAACACTATGGCCCCAGGGTCTATCTTTATCATATACTAAAATCCAAAAATACTTTGCTGCAATTTATTTACCATTATTTTATTTTGTGTTTTTGTTTATCTATCTATCACTACAAGATTGGATCCTCGCAATTAACCGCCAAGGGATTGAAAACCCCTTGTTTGCGTTGGGTGAAATCTCTACTATACTGCATCATCCTCTCCTCTTCGGGGAAATCTCAACGCGGCTCACAAGTAGTGCTAAGAATTTCTAGCACCGTTGCTGGGGAGACATCACCAACACCTATCAAGTACCATCACATAAACTTTCATCTCCTTACATTTACATCATTTTCCATTTTCCTCTCGTTTTCATCTCCCCTGCTTCTAAAATAGTTTTACAAAAAACACAAAATTGCCTCTTTTTTTGTTAGTTTGCTTGTTTGCTCGCTTGCTTTTATTGCCGTCATGTCAATACTCAAAAGCTGAAAATGAAAAGCAAAAATTTAAGATTGCTATAGATCCACTTAAAGTTTTCTACTTGGATCGTCTTCGATCCATTTGTGCTCATGCTGAAACTCCAACTAGTTTAGTTGAGGGAAAATCAATAGATGAGATTGCTCATTTTGTGTATCACCATTTCTCTCAAAAAGGAAAACTCTGAGGGAATGAAATAAGTTGTTTGCTATGCTATGCTTGGAATCTTTGAGAAATTTATGATTTTACTTGTTGCCCTAAGAACCCTAAAAAACACCTTGCCTGCCTATGTGAGTTTAATGATAACGAAATCTTATCTTCTTATGCCAAGGGTGTTTATAGTTACTATGATATCGAACAAATTGAAGAATTTTTTGCTTTTAAGGGTGCTTGTGAAGTTGCTTCTCTGATTGAAAAGTATGATGCTACTTTCGACAAATCTGAAAATTTTGACATACTTAAATATTGTTATGAAAACTATGCTTCTAGTACCTATGTTAATGAATTTATTAAGAGAATGTTTGCTGCTTTCGAAGAGAATAATGATACACATGAATCTATAGATAATTATGATTCCATTAATTCGATTGAAATATTCCCTCTTGATGAATGTGATGCTAATTGCTATTCTTTTGGACATGATGACAATATTAATGATGCTTATGGAGATGAACTTACTATAGTTCCTTATGTTACAAATGAAATTATTGCTATTGCACCCACATGTGATAGCTCCTTGAATGAAAAGCATCATTGCAATGATGCTATTATAAATTATATGAATACCAATTGTGTTAATGATATGCAAACTACAAGTTTGGGAGTGATTATTTTGGTATGTACATTACTTATTGCAATGATCATGATAGGGGTGATAATGCTTCTTACACTACAGGAATCAACTGATTTGCCGTCTGCCATCACAGACGGCAAAGGACCGGAAAGCAGACGGCAAAGGGCTTTGCCGTCAGCCACCGACCGCAAACATGCCCGGCAAAGTAAGCTACGGTATACAGCTTCTTCGCCGTCTGCTTTCTCATAGTGGACGGCAAAGACCCTTTGCCGTCGGTGACAGACGGCAAAGAATGTAGATGGAAAAGAATAGACGTTAGCCACGTTAGGAGGCTAACTGGAGGCTTTGCCGTCTGCCAGCTGACGGCAAACATGCCCTCCTCTTTGTCGTCTGCCTTGTGATGTCAGCAGACGCGTCATGCCCTGTCACTACCGGTTTTCCAATAAAAATATTTATTGAGAAATCGATCCCTTTTACGGACCAGTAGAGAAGAATCCTTCTTACTGGTAGACAAAGTCTTGATCACAGAAGAAAAATACCAGGAGTACTGAATATAATACAAGTTTGAGCGGAGACTGCTCAACAATTTATTACAAGCACGCCAATAATACATAAAGGCGGATAGGGTGGCATAACTACTAACTCACGATAAAAGCGGTGGTGGATATATCACAGCGAAGTGGGTGATATGACTCCTGAAAACTAACAACTCTTTGAGCGTCGGAGTGAGGCTCGCGGAGACTTATTGTGGGTGGCGGAAGCGTATATGATACAAGTGACCAATATCCAGGATCGCACGGGACTGACTGGGATTCCTCTAGGCGTCGGACTCACTATCAAACTCTTCATCCATGAGATCGCCTTCGTCAACATCTGGCCAAATCAAAAAGCCAGGTGAGTACTATGAAAGTACTCGCAAGACAGTTCAGACATAAGTTATAACAAATGTAAACAAGATGCATATGAACAGATCAACAAGCGCACTCAGATAATGAGATAATAACGCATGGGAAATAAAAGAGAAGTCGGGCGGTAGTCCTCCTGAAATCCCAAAGTAATACTGAGGGCCAATCGAGTGTCTGAAAGACTCCTCGGAAGGGTAAAGATAAGTTAACAATGTCGCAGTCGGGCGTCAAGGCGACACCACATAAAGGGCTTATAATAAAATATAAATGACAGTGCATGCCACAGTCGGACGTCTGAGCGACATCACATAAAGGGCTTATATCAAAAGTAATTAACAAGCGTGCCACAGTCGGACGTCTGAGCGACATCACGTAAAGGGCTTATATCAAAAGTAAATAACAAGAGTGCCACAGTCGGACGTCTGAGCGACATCACATAAAGGGCTTATATCAAAAGTAAATAACAAGAGTGCCACAGTCGGATGTCTGAGAGACATCACATAAAGGGCTTATATCGTAACTTAATAATTCAGTAGTTCAAGAATATGAATTATTTCAAGTACGAGATAAATAAAAGGTTAGTCCATCCACAGGAATAGTAATTAAACTGGGTTTACCACTCAAGCTTGTTCACCGGGGATTTACCACGAGGCTTGACATACATATGGATATACTGGCCATGGTCCTTGACCATAGATACGATGACTCGGAAGGAATTTGACTCTGCAGAGTTTGTCCTTTAACCACAACCAACGGATTTCAGTAGTCACGGGGACTAGTTCCGTTTACGGTGTTTTAGAAGAAACACATCTAACTAGTACACACCCATTCAACATTCCGAAGCCAGGAATCGCCCTCGGCAACGTTCAAGAAAAACCTTGAGACGGGGAGGCTACAACCTCGCGTAGCATGGGATCAAATTTATATACGCGCGCTCTAAGGGGTGCCCCCCTCTCGGTCCCAACCGGAAACACCCATGCCCCCTGACCGGATGACTGGCTTTAATCCAGGGCCATGGAACCCTCATCCCGGCCCCTCTATTTGGTGTGTACACGGAAAGAGGTTAACAACTTACTAAACCGTATTCTTGGCAGAAAACATGTGGCGGCACGGAAGGGGAAGAACGATAACGTGACTCAGTCCACAGTAACTTCGGAACACACGGATAGTTGCCTTACATGCAACGAGATACTCACCGGTGCTCATATGCCATGCACAACCATTCAAGAAAACAAGCAAAACACCCGTCATATCAAAGGTTCAAACATGCTTGCCTGGTTCAGAGAAGTCGGAGTCTAGCTCGGCGAAGTTCGCGGGTCCGTCACTTCTTCCGGAACCTACGGTATAGCGGAAAACGTACACTAACGTGAACATCGACGCGTGGATAAAAATTGTTCCAAATTTTTTCCAAATAAATACTATAAAAAACTAGACAAAAATACAAGACTGACAGAAAAAGAATAACTCAAAAATCATCTTTTGTTAAAAAGTTATAAGGGTTTTAGTCTAGGGACTACTCTGTGATGAAACAGAAAAGAGGTGAGGGGTGGAGGTGCACGCACGGGAGCGAATCGAGCTGGGTCCCGTGGCGGGTCGAGGCGGCCGGAGTTGGGGAAGAAGGCTCCCTCGGGGCTCTTCCAGTGGCTTGGCGTGGTGTTGGTGGAGTGCAGAGGTGGTGTGGGTTCGAGTTCGAGCTCAGGGCCTCTATTTATAGGCGATTCGAGGGGGTGGCCGTGAACGGGATATCTCCGGCGAGCGATTACGGCGAGGCAGTGGTTGAGCAGGGAGTTTAAGTGGCCAGGCAGCATCAGGGAGGTTCACTTGTGCCGTTCCACTGCTAACCTTGGTCGGACTTGGCGTAATTGCCGGTCCTCGATGAGGCGGCCGTACGGGCACAGCGGTGGCAGAGAGCGCGCTCCGCGCCTAGCAGTCCACGACAAAGGGTGGCAGCGCGCACGGGGGAGTGGGTGGCCACGCGGCGGCCTCCGGTGGCTTGGGCGGCGCTGGACGGCGCCGTCTACGCTGCGCCCCTCTCTGGCGGCCGCAAAGCCGCCGCTGCCGTCGCTCACAGGGTGGCGCACCTCCTCCTGCTCGTCGCCGATGCCCGCAACCTTCCAGGCGTTCGTGCGGCGCAGGGACAAGAGGGAGGGGACGGGGAGCAAGGCGCCACCGTGGCACTGGCGAGATCGACGTCGGGCTCTGAAGAAAACGACAGTAGATCACTGAACTGTTTATCTGAATTTACTGAACATGATAGCAACAGTGTCCAGCAGGTGTTTGATGAAATGATTTGGCAAGAAGAAATTTTTTTCTGGAGCTGGGACTTGGTGAGGTGACCTCTCAATGCACCCGGAGGCTGCCTGATTTTTCTCAGATTTTTAGGAGAAGAATTCAAGTGAATTTCATCAAATTTGGCAAATGAGGTCCAAACTTGCAGCAAGAATAATTTGAAAATTTTGAACTGGAGACCAGTGGATCTTCATGGATCCTGGTTGAGGGCTCAAAGGACTAGATAGGGAAATTGGTTTGGAGGCAAAACTCAAAGCAGAAAGGGTAGCTCCTTTGTAAACCTCCAAGGATCAAGATAGAAGGCAGAAATTGTTTTTAATGAGAAATAAATGGAAACAAATATATGGAGAGGTTCAACTTGCTGGATTTTGAAGCATATCATGATCCAAAAAGATGGAGAAAGGTTTATGGAAGTGGATTTCCACTTAGGTCATGGCAAGAGGGAATTTTTTTGAAAAGGGGGGAAGAAATCATTCCAAATGCCATAGGGCTATTTAAATAGATTTTTCAAAAGAAATTTCCCAAATGAAAAGCATTTGGTTTTGAGTCCACATAAGATGGAAAAACCTCCAAGACCAAAATCAAGTCTTGGGTGAATCCAAAACAAAACACTTGTCACAAAAGAAAATATTTTGAGAGGGAAAAATCCTTTTAGAAGAAAATTTTAAATATCCTCCTCAAATCAAATAAAAGATTTTGATAAAACCAAAAAAAAAATTGGGTGTCACAACACCTACCCCCTTAGGAAATATCTCGTCCTCGAGATTACTGTTGATCCTCAAATAGATATGGATACTCTGCCTGGAGAAAATCTTCGCTTTCCCATGTAGCTTCATCCTCGGTGTGGTTGCTCCACTGAACCTTGAAAAATTTAGTTGTTTTCTGTCGGGTCCTCCGTTCAGACTCTTCCAATATCTTTACTGGCCGTTCTCTGTAGGTGAGATCTGGTTGCACATCAATGCTCTCATGAGACACATGCTTTTCCGGGTTACTCATACATTTCCTCAACTGTGAGACGTGGAACATGTCATGGACGTCTGACAGCTCCTTAGGTAGGTCTAGCTGGTAGGCTACGGTGCCTCTTCGTGCAACTATACAGAATGGTCCAATAAATCTCGGGGCTAGCTTCCACTTAATTTTGAACCGTTGTAGGCCCCTCATAGGAGATACTCGTAGGTATACGTAATCACCGGGTTCAAAGGTGACCTCACGATGTTTCTGATCATAATAGCTCTTCTGCCGGCTTTGGGCTGTCTTGAGTCTGTCCCCGATCTGTTTAACCTTCTCCTCGGCCTCCTTGAGCATGTCTGGGCCGAAGATACGACTGTCACCCATTTCTGACCAATTCAGGGGAGTACGACACCTCCGTCCGTACAATGCTTCAAAGGGTGCCATTTGTAAGCTGGCTTGGTAACTGTTGTTGTAAACAAACTGGGCATATGGCAAACTTTGTTCCCAACTAGATCCATAGGTGAGCACACAGGCTCTCAGCATGTCCTCTAGGATTTGGTTTACGCGTTCCATTTGTCCATCCGTTTGAGGGTGGTACGCTGTACTGAATGCTAGCTGAGTGCCAAGAGCTTGTTGCAGGTGATCCCAAAATGTTGAGACAAATTGAGTGCCTCGGTCGGATATTATAGTCTTTGGGACTCCATGCAGACAAACTATACGGGAGAGGTAAAGCTTGGCTAGCCTTTGTGTGGAGTAGGTCGTCTTCACGGGAATGAAATGGGCTACCTTGGTTAGTCGATCTGTGATGTCCCACCATTTTCACAACAAATATATGATATTTCACAGCAAACATATATACATATATATATATATATATATATATATATATTTCACAACAAACATATGAGATATCGAACACATAGATAGCAAGTTCCACATACATATGAGATATCCAATAGATAGCAAGTTCAACATACATAGTTCATCCATACATATTACAAGTTCCACATTGTTCCAAAATGAAAAGAGAAAGGGAAAACAAGCCCTCCATCAATGCAAGTGTCCGTGAAGTGAATGAAGTCTGCAAAATGGGCAACAAGAAAGTTAGAAGAAGAAGAAGAAGAAGAAGAAAATGAAGAAGAAGAAGAAGTATATGACATTTATGAGCTAACTTAGTGTAGCGACCAGACCTTAAATGGCCTGTGCTGCTGTGCACCAGTGTCATCCCTGGATCAGTAATGCTGACACGCACAGTACAAATGGAGGATTTATAACAGAGTAGCAATCACACACTTATTACATCGAATATCTCCGAAGAGACTAAGTATAATAAACATGGCTTAAGGCCATCTAATAACGATAACAGCGGAAGACTTGGAAGGTAAGTGAGTCCATCAACTCCAGCGGCATCACTGAGTATAAGACCACGACCTAAGGGACCTTACTCGTCGTCTGAAAAGTCTGCAACATGAAACGTTGCAGCCCGAAAACGGGTCAGCACATGGAATATGCTGGCAATGTAACACATAGAGAATAATGAACAATAATAATGCTATACTATATGCATATATGGCTGGTGGAAAGCTCTATGGTTACAGTTTTGCGAAAAGCCAATTTTATCCTACTTCAAAGGAATAAATTTTATTTAACTATCATGGTGGTTGTGAAACATTGAGATGGTTGACAGCATCTCAATCCCAATTAAAAAAAATAATCATCAATAACCCAAAAGAATTAATTAGAAGTAACATAGTGTTGAGATTCACATGATAATCCAAGTACTAGATACTCAAGTTGTCCATAACCAGGGACACGGCTAATCATGATCAGTTTGTACACTCTGCAGAGGTTTGTGCACTTTTCCCACAAGACTTGATCTCCTCCGTTGGATTACTCGCACTACATGGTGTTTGAGTAACGGATGACCAAGACACAGTCTTTCAGAAGTGTTTGCACCTTACGTATGGGTAGACCGTTACACCTACTTTCCCCTACATCTGCTAGTCTACCACTGTAAGAGTTCACACAACTTAATCAACTATGCTAGAGCCCATAATAGCTTGCGGCTGCACACGGAAGTTTCTAGCATGAAAAATCTCATGATCCCTTTGAACCTGGGTGGCGGTCCAAAAGAAAAACAGGCAATCCTGGAATACCCAGGTACCTCAATCCACCCAGATGTGAGTTTAAGTTGCCACCTTAAGTAAACCATTAATTAACAATCTCACATCTGTCATGAATTTCACTCAAACCCAATCCACGTCTACGAGCATAGCATGGCAATAATAAAAGCAACGTAGAAGTAACTCCCAAGGGTTTGATAGAAAACAGGTAATAGGTACTACCTCAACTACTTCCCAATACCCACAGTTTATTAGATCCTAATCATGCAAAGTGTTTGAAGGAATAGATCTAATGCAATAAAACTGGGTATGAACGGGGTATGATCAAAGTGTTACTTGCCTTGCTGATGATCCGCAAAACCTAGCGATTCGAAGTAACAAGCGGCACACTCCGGGTACTCTATCGCAAACAAACAAGCATACAATCAGTACTCAACTAATGCACAGGTAAAACTCGAATGAAAGATCCAACCAGAAAGTTCAACTTAAGAACTCCGGTTTGCAAAAAGAATCAACTCGAAAGAAACAACGAAAGTCAAACGGCGGAAGAAAGAAACTTCGTTTGCTAATCTGGATCTAGGTCAAATTTTACTGTAGCAAAAACTTGTTTGAGTAGGTTAAACGGAAATAGAATTTCGAGACGAAACTCTAGGCGCTTGAATCACCTGATTCCGATAAACGAGCGAGAAGTTAAACAGAAACGAAGATTCGATCAGAAATCGAATCTGAGAAAATAACGAGAAAATCCGCCGAAAAGAAAAACGGACGAACGGTTAAATAACGGACGTTCGTTAACAGAGAAAAACCGATGAACGCGTTCGTTAAAACGAACGGTTCGGTGAACGCTCGTGAAATAAGAAAACCGAAAAAAACCGATCTAGGGTTTTTTTTAAACGAAGGTTTTTTTTTTTAAAAAACCAGTCAACGAGGCGAGATCTACCTCGTCGGGGTAGAGCTCCGGCGGGGCTCCGGCAAGCTCCGGCGAGGGCGGCGGGGCTCGGGCTCGGGGGCGGCGGCGGCGCAAGGCGGCGGCGGCGCGGGGCTCGGCGAGCGGCGGCGGCGCGAGTTGGCGCGTGCGGGCGGCGGGGTGCGGCAGAGGATGCGGCGGCGGCGGTGAGAGGGAGGAGGCGAGGGGGGGGATATATATATGAGGGGGGGGTGCTTGGAGGAGGGGCAAAGGCGGCGGTGGGCGGCGTGTCCAAGCCGGACTCCGGCGGCGTGCTGCGCGAGGAGACAACGGGCGGCGCGGGCCGTCGGCTGGGCCTTTGGCCCAGTCGGCGCGGGCGTTTTTTTTTTTTTAAAATTCCGCGAAAAAAAATGCGTAGAAAAATAAATAAAAATCAGAAAAATATGAAATAAATTTTCCCCATCTAGTTAGAAAATTCTAGAGTAGGGTGAACATTTTTGAAATCAAAAATAAACATTTGGAAAACATGCATATTTTTTTAAATGCAATAAAAATTGCAAATAAAATCCAATAAATTCCAAATAATGATTTTAACATTTTTCCTCCAGTATTTCAATTGTTTTGGAGAAGTCATATTTTCTCCTCTCGTTTATCTTAAAAATGAAATATTTTTCCGGAGAGAAAATAATTAAAACCAAAATCCTCGTCTGAAAAATCAAAATAAAATTCGAGAAAATCCCCAACTCTCTCCGAGGGTCCTTGAGTTGCTTAGGATTTATCGAGGATTTGTCAAAATGCAATAAAACATGATATGCAATGATGCTCTATGTATAACATTCCAAATTGAAAATTTGGGATGTTACAAACCTACCCCCCTTAAGATGAATCTCGCCCTCGAGATTCGGGTTGGCTAGAAAACAGGTGGGAGTGGTTTTTCCGTAGATCTTCCTCTCGCTCCCAGGTGGCCTCATCTTCCGTGTGGTGACTCCACTGAACTTTGCAAAACTTGATGACCTTGCTGCGGGTAACTCGGCTGGCATACTCGAGAATCTTAACTGGTTTCTCCTCATAAGTGAAATCACTTTCCAACTGAATCGCTTCCAGTGGCACAGTATCTCTCAGTGGTACCTCAGCCATCTCTGCGTGGCACTTCTTCAACTGCGAAACATGAAATACACCATGTACTTCAGACAATCCTTCGGGCAATTCCAGCTTGTAAGCAACTTCTCCCATACGTTCCAACACTCTGTATGGTCCGATAAAACGGGGCGCTAACTTTCCCTTAACTCCAAAGCGCTTCACTCCTCGAAGGGGTGATACTCGAAGATACACTCGGTCTCCGACTTCGTGAACTGTCTCCTTTCGTTTAGAATCAGCATAACTCTTCTGCCTAGACTGGGCTACCTTGAGCCTATCGCGAATCAACCTTACTTTCTGTTCAGACTCCTTAATCAAATCTGGTCCAAACAACTGACGGTCTCCAACTTCGTCCCATAGCAACGGTGTTCTACACCTCCTTCCGTACAAAGCTTCGAAAGGGGCCATCTTCAAACTGGTTTGATAACTGTTGTTATATGAAAACTCCGCATATGGCAAATTGTCGTCCCAACTAGATCCATAATCTAGTGCACATGCTCTCAACATGTCCTCCAAAATCTGGTTGACTCTCTCGGTCTGTCCATCTGTCTATGGGTGAAATGTTGTACTAAATTCCAGCCTGGTTCCCAATGTTTCATGTAACTGCTTCCAAAACTTCGAGGTAAATTGGGTTCCTCTGTCTGATACAATGGTCCTCGGAACTCCATGCAAACATACGATCCTGGTCATGTATATCTTAGCCAACTTAGCACTGGTGTAAGTGGTCTTTACTGGAATGAAATGAGCCACTTTCGTCAAACGGTCGACTACAACCCATATCGAGTCATAGCCTGAACGAGTCCTTGGTAATCCTGTGATAAAATCCATGCCTATTTTATCCCACTTCCATTCGGGTATCGGCAATGGTTGCAGCAATCCTGCTGGCTTCTGATGCTCTGCCTTCACTCTCTGACATACATGACAAACTGCTACATACTCCGCAATATCCTTCTTCATTCCGGTCCACCAGAAAGTGTTCTTCAAATCCAAATACATCTTGGTATTCCCTGGGTGAATCGAGTACGGTGAATCATGGGCTTCTTGCAAAATCAACTTCCTGATCTCCGGATCATTTGGCACATATACGCGGTCCTCAAACCATAAAGTATCATGCTCATCCTCACGAAATCCCTTGGCTTTTCCTTTGCTCATCTTCTCCTTTATCTCTTTAATCTCCTTATCTGACTTCTGAGCTTCTCTGATCCTTTCCATCAAGGTAGACTGAATCTCCAATGTCGCTAAATAGCCTCTCGGGACTATCTCCAAACATAGCTCGCGTAGGTCCTCGGCTAACTCCTGAGGTAACTCTCCTGTCATGAGGGTGCTGATATGACTCTTGCGGCTCAATGCGTCTGCTACTACGTTAGCCTTTCCGGGGTGATAATGCAATCTCATGTCATAATCCTTGATGAGCTCCAACCATCTCCTCTGTCTGAGGTTTAACTCCTTCTGCGTGAAAATGTACTTCAAACTCTTGTGATCCGTGTACACCTCACAATGGTTTCCGATGAGAAAATGTCTCCATGTCTTCAATGCATGCACCACGGCTGCTAATTCCAAATCATGCGTAGCATAATTCTTCTCATGGGGTTTAAGTTGTCGTGAAGCATACGAAACAACTCTTCCTTCCTGCATAAGCACTGCTCCAAGTCCTCGACGAGAAGCGTCGCAATAAACTTCATAGTCCTTGCGTTGATCTGGCAGAATCAACACTGGTGATGTAACCAATCGTTTCTTCAACTCTTGGAAACTAGCTTCACATTCCTCAGTCCAATTGAATTTGGTGTCCTTCTTCAATAGCTCAGTCATGGGCTTAGCAATCTTCGAGAAATTCTCGATGAATCTCCGGTAGTATCCTGCAAGTCCAAGAAAACTCCGGATTTCTCCAACTGTCGTGGGTGATTCCCAACTTGTCACTGTGTCAACCTTGGCAGGGTCTACTGCTATTCCTTCTCCAGAAATAACATGTCCGAGGAATCCAACTTCCTTCAACCAAAACTCACATTTTCTGAACTTGGCATATAACTGATGTTCTCTGAGCTTCTCAAGTACCAATCGCAAATGCTCCTCATGCTCTTCCTCATCCTTGGAAAAGATTAAAATATCATCAATGAATACCACGACGAACTTATCCAAAAACTCCATAAATTCTTTGTTCATCAGGTTCATGAAATAGGCAGGTGCGTTAGTCAGTCCAAATGACATAACGGTATACTCATACAATCCATATCTGGTGGTAAATGCCGTCTTGGGTATATCCTGCTCTCGAATCTTTAACTGATGGTATCCTGATCGTAGATCGATCTTGGAAAATACTTTAGCTCCTTGCAGGCGGTCAAACAAATCATTTGTCATTGGCAGTGGGTACTTGTTTTTGATGGTCACTTCATTCAATCCTTGGTAATCAACAACCATCCTTAGTGATCCATCTTTCTTCTCCACTAGAAGTACTGGTGATCCCCAAGGTGACGAACTTGGGCGAATATAGCCTTTATCCAGTAACTCCTTGATCTGTTTCTTAATTTCCTCCAAATCCTTTGCGGGCATCCTGTACGGTCTCTTAGATATTGGCCCTGTGCCTGGCAAAAGTTCAATCAAAAACTCAATGTCTCTGTCTGGTGGCATGCCTGGCAACTCTTCTGGAAATACATCCGGATAGTCCTTCACCACTGGTACTTCCTCCTGTACAACTCCTGATAAGGAATTTACTTGAGTCCTCTTCGGCATATGCCTGGATACATACTTGATCCGTTTTCCTTCTGGGGTGGTAAGCAAAATCGTCTTGCTGGCACAATCGATGTTTCCTCCATACAACGATAGCCAATCCATTCCCAGAATCACATCCAAACCTTGCGATTCCAAAACAATGAGGTCTGAGGGGAAAACATGCCTACCAATGGCCAATGGTATCTGAAAACATCCTTGGGTGGCCATATACTCTGCTCCTGGCGAGGTTACTAACATAGGGTTTCTGAGAACTTTGGTGGACATCTTAAACTTGTTCACGAATCCCCTTGATATGTATGAATGCGATGCACCAGTATCGAAAAGAACAGTTGCAGTAAATGACTTAACGAAAAACTTACCTATTACTGCATCAGGCTGAGCTTCAATCTCCTCCACGCTCACGTGGTTCACATGTCCTTTGTTGAACGGGTTCGGCTTCTTCCCAGAGCTTCCATTGCCATTTCCATTTTGGGCTTCGGGACATTCGTTGGCATAATGTCCATTCTTCTGGCACTTAAAACAAGTGACTTGGCTCAGGTCCCTCTTGGCTGGGGTAGATGGGTTGGTGCGGTTCTGTCCGTTGCTTCCTCCATTCCCACTACCATTCTTGGAGCCATTATGGTTGTGCGAACTACCTCCTCCATGGGTATGCTGAAACTGTCCTCCCGGCTTCGGGGTAAAACGTGGCTTCTGCTGGGCTCCAGAGTTATACTTCCCTTGTCCATACTTCCTCTTACGGTTTTCAATCTGCTGTTGCTTCCCTTCAATCATGAGAGCTCTATCTACCAGCTCCTGGTAGTTGTTGAAGGTTGCTATCATCAACTGCATACTCAGCTCGTCATTCAGTCCTTCCAGAAACATTTCCTGCTTGGCTGCATCCGTAGCAACGTCATCTGCTGCATAACGTGCTAGCTTACTGAATTCCTCCACATACTGGCCTACAGTGCGTCCTCCTTGGCGTAGGTTACGAAACTCACGCTTCTTCATAGCCATAGCTCCTGCTGAAACATGAGCTGTACGCAAAGCTTGCTGAAACTGGTCCCATGTGACAGTGTCAATAGGGTGCGTGGCTGTATAATTCTCGCACCATGATGCTGCGGGTCCATCAAGCTGATGTGCGGCGAAACGCACTCTTCCGCATCTGTGCAACCTGCAGTGGTCAACTCCCTTCCAACTTTGCGGAGCCAATCATCTGCTACAATCGGCTCGGTGCTACTGGAAAACACCGGCGGATTTAACCTTAGGAAACGGGCTAAGTGATCAACAGGTGGTGGTGGCGGTGGGTTGTTGTTGTTGTTGCCTTGGTTCTGAACTAACACTTGCATCAAGGCATTCTGTTGCTGAATCAACTGGGTGATCTCTGGTGGGAAAACAAATCCGGTGTCGCGTCTCGGAGGCATCTGATGGGTTTAGAAAAGATGAGAATTAAGAATAGAATGAGGTCTAGAGAGAAAACACTACCCATATGCTCATGAGACAAATTCAATCAATATCACTCAATCAATCCAAACAAGACAAAACAATCGATCTAACTAGCGTTACAAAGTGCTTGAACTATACTACTAAATGGGGGAAAACTACTACTGATATGGTGGTCTACTAAAAATTCTGATCCGTTGAAGACTCCATGATGTCTGCTCCAGCTTCATAAATCCTATCGTCTTCACTTGGTTCCGAGTCGGTGTCGTCGATGATGATGTAGTTATCCGGACAAGTGCATTCGTCGACTTCTGCTTCTGGTACTGGATTTCCCACGAATGATCCAATTTTATTCTCCAAGTCGTCAATTTTCCCTACTAGTGCGTTGATTTCCTCCAAATAATCTTCGCGTGTAGTCTTGAGTTCTTCTTGGAGTTCCTTGATCTTCGTGAATGCCTTCTTTAGTTCTTCCTTGTCCGTGCACATCTGGTTCTCCTGGCGTCGAATATGTTGGTTCTGCTCCTGGATGAAAGCTGCAATTGATCCATCCTTCTTGGTCTTGATCATCTCCCATTGCGCGTCTCGACATCCACAAATTTGGTAAATTGTATCCTTAAGCTCCTGGTGGTAGACTTCTCCAATGCGTCCCATGGCGATATGTGCGGCCATGCTCTTCCCTAAACTCCAAGTTGGTGCTTCGAAAACCAATCTTATGGGTTCCGTAATTGGCGCGAACGTCCTTCCTGGAATGATAACTTGAATCTTCCAGCTCTCCTCTTCAGGTAATGTAGCATTGCAGGTTCCGGTGACGCTTGGTATTCCTATGTTCAAGTACTTGGTGACTTCCTTCAGGTGTCGTCCAAATGGCGTATCTTCGTCGGGTTGCATGAACTTGCTCCTTACATTCGCCACTCCTAAAAGAGTAGAAAGTGGAGAGGGGTCAGAAATGAGAAGAGAGAAGCTTTCTAGGGCTTAAGCTTAGTGGTCGTGTCCTATAGTCAGCGTGTGCTCTGATACCAACTTTGTAGCGACCAGACCTCAAATGGCCTGTGCTGCTGTGCACCAGTGTCATTCCTGGATCAGTAATGCTAACACGCACAGTACAAATGGAGGATTTATAACAGAGTAGCAATCACACACTTATTACATCGAATATCTCCGAAGAGACTAAGTATAATAAACATGGCTTCAGGCCATCTAATAACGATAACAGCGGAAGACTTGGAAGGTAAGTGAGTCCATCAACTCCAGCGGCATCACTGAGTATAAGACCACGACCTAAGGCACCTTACTCGTCGTCTGAAAAGTCTGCAACATGAAACATTGCAGCCCGAAAACGGGTCAGCACATGGAATATGCTGGCAATGTAACACATAGAGAATAATGAACAATAATAATGTTATACTATATGCATATATGGCTGGTGGAAAGCTCTATGGTTACAGTTTTGCGAAAAGCCAATTTTATCCTACTTCAAAGGAATAAATTTTATTTAACTATCATGGTGGTTGTGAAACATTGAGATGGTTGACAGCATCTCAATCCCAATTAAAAAAATAATCATCAATAACCCAACAAAATTAATTAGAAGTAACATAGTGTTGAGATTCACATGATAATCCAAGTACTAGATACTCAAGTTGTCCATAACCGGGGACACGGCTAATCATGATCAGTTTGTACACTCTGTAGAGGTTTGTGCACTTTTCCCACAAGACTTGATCTCCTCCGTTGGATTACTCGCACTACATGGTGTTTGAGTAACGGATGACCAAGACACAGTCTTTCAGAAGTGTTTGCACCTTACGTATGGGTAGACCGTTACACCTACTTTCCCCTACATCTGCTAGTCTACCACTGTAAGAGTTCACACAACTTAATCAACTATGCTAGAGCCCATAATAGCTTGCGGCTGCACATGGAAGTTTCTAGCATGAAAAATCTCATGATCCCTTTGAACCTGGGTGGCGGTCCAAAAGAAAAACAGGCAATCCTGGAATACCCAGGTACCTCAATCCACCCAGATGTGAGTTTAAGTTGCCACCTTAAGTAAACCATTAATTAACAATCTCACATCTGTCATGAATTTCACTCAAACCCAATCCGCGTCTACGAGCATATCATGGCAATAATAAAAGCAACGTAGAAGTAACTCCCAAGGGTTTGATAGAAAACAGGTAATAGGTACTACCTCAACTACTTCCCAATACCCACAGTTTATTAGATCCTAATCATGCAAAGTGTTTGAAGGAATAGATCTAATGCAATAAAACTGGGTATGAACGGGGTATGATCAAAGTGTTACTTGCCTTGCTGATGATCCGCAAAACCTAGCGATTCGAAGTAACAAGCGGCACACTCCGGGTACTCTATCGCAAACAAACAAGCATACAATCAGTACTCAACTAATGCACAGGTAAAACTCGAATGAAAGATCCAACCAGAAAGTTCAACTTAAGAACTCCGGTTTGCAAAAAGAATCAACTCGAAAGAAACAACGAAAGTCAAACGGCGGAAGAAAGAAACTTCGTTTGCTAATCTGGATCTAGGTCAAATTTTACTGTAGCAAAAACTTGTTTGAGTAGGTTAAACGGAAAGAGAATTTCGAGACGAAACTCTAGGCGCTTGAATCACCTGATTCCGATAAACGAGCGAGAAGTTAAACAGAAACGAAGATTCGATCAGAAATCGAATCTGAGAAAATAACGAGAAAATCCGCCGAAAAGAAAAACGGACGAACGGTTAAATAACGGACTTTCGTTAACAGAGAAAAACCGATGAACGCGTTCGTTAAAACGAACGGTTCGGTGAACGCTCGTGAAATAAGAAAACCGAAAAAAAACCGATATAGGGTTTTTTTTAAAAGAAGGGTTTTTTTTAAAAAACAAAACGGTCAACGGGGCGAGATCTACCTCGTCGGGGTAGAGCTCCGGCGGGGCTCCGGCTAGCTCCGGCGAGGGCGGCGGGGCTCGGGCTCGGGGGCGGCGGCGGCGCAAGGCGGCGGCGGCGCGGGGCTCGGCGAGCGGCGGCGGCGCGAGGCGGCGCGTGCGGGCGGCGGCGGCGCAGGTGCGGGCGGCGGGGTGCGACGGCGGCGGTGAGAGGGAGGAGGCGAGGGGGGGATATATATATGAGGGGGGTGCTTGGAGGAGGGGCAAAGGCGGCGGTGGGCGGCGTGTCCAAGCCGGACTCCGGCGGCGGCGGGCGGCGTGCTGCGCGAGGAGACGACGGGCGGCGCGGGCGTTTTTTTTTTTTTTTTTTAAATTCCGCGAAAAAGAAATGCGTAGAAAAATAAATAAAAATCAGTAAAATATGAAATAAATTTTCCCCGTCTAGTTAGAAAATTCTAGAGTAGGGTGAACATTTTTAAAATCAAAAATAAACATTTTGAAAACATGCATATTTTTTTCAATGCAATAAAAATTGCAAATAAATTCCAAATAATGATTTTAACATTTTTCCTCCAGAATTTCAATTGTTTTGGAGAAGTCATATTTTCTCCTCTCGTTTATCTTAAAAATGAAATATTTTTCCGGAGAGAAAATAATTAAAACCAAAATCCTCGTCTGAAAAATCAAAAGAAAATTCGAGAAAATCCCCAACTCTCTCCGAGGGTCCTTGAGTTGCTTAGGATTTATCGAGGATTTGTCAAAATGCAATAAAACATGATATGCAATGATGCTCTATGTATAACATTCCAAATTGAAAATTTGGGATGTTACACTTAGGTAACCTAGGTAAAAATGACATTTATGAGCTAGCTTAGGCAAAATGGATCATTTGGAGCTAACTTAGGTAAAATGGGTCATTTTGGAGATAACCTAGGTAAAAATGACATTTATGAGCTAACCTAGGTAAAATGGATCATTTTTTAGCTAACTTAGCTAAAATGGGTCATTTTGGAGCAAACTTAGCTAAAAATGGATCATTTATGAGCTAACTAAGCTAAAATGGATCATTTTGGAGTAACTTAGCTAAAATGGATCATATTGGAACTAACCTAGCTAAAATGGATCTTTTGGAGCTAACCTAGGTAAAATAGATAATTTTGGAGATAACCTAGGTAAAATGGATCATTTATGAGCTAACTTAGCTAAAATGGATCATTTTGGAGCTAACCTAGGTAAAATGGATCATTTTGGAGCTAACCTAAGTAAAAGGGATCATTTATACTAGCTAAAATGGATCATTTTGGAGCTAACTGATACGTCCATTTTGCATCATATTTTCTTACTGTTATTTATAATGTTTTTATCCATAATAATGTTTTTTGGAGTAATTCTAATGCCTTTTCTCTCATAATTTGCAAGGTACACACCAAGAGGGAGAATTCCGGCAGCTGGAAATCTGGACCTGGAAAAGCTACGTCAGGCCACCTATTCTGCCCAACTCCAAATGAGCTGAAACTTGACGAAGATTTTTTATGGAATATATAAGAATTACTGGAACAAATAACTACCAGAGGGGGGCCATTAGGTGGGCACAACCCACCTGGGCACGCCAGGCCCCCCTGGAGCGCCCTGGTGGGTTGTGGCCTCCTCGGCCCACCTCTGGTGCCCATCTTCTGGTATATGTAGGTCATTTTGACCTAGAAAAAATAAGGAGAAGGCTTTCGGGATGGAGTGCCGCCGTCTCGAGGCGGAACTTGGGCAGGAGCACTTTTGCCCTCCGGCGGAGCGATTCCGCCGGGGGAACTTCCCTCCCGGAGGGGGAAATCATCGTCCTCATCATCACCAACAACTCTCCCATCTTAGGGAGGGCAATCTCCATCAACATATTCAATAGCACCATCTCATCTCAAACCCTAGTTCATCTCTTGTATTCAATAATGTTACCGGAACTATAGATTGGTGCTTGTGGGTGACCAGTAGTGTTGATTACATCTTGTAGTTGATTACTATATGGTTTATTTGGTGGAAGATTATATGTTCAGATCCATTATGTTATTTAATACTCCTCTGATCACTAACATGTTTATCATTTGTGAGTAGTTACTTTTGTTCTTGAGGTCACGGGAGAAATCATGTTGCAAGTAATCATGTGAACTTGATATGTGTTCGATATTTTGATAGTATGTGTGTTGTGATTCCCTTAGTGGTGTGATGTGAACGTCGACTACATGACACTTCACCATATTTTGGGCCTAAGGGAATGCATTGTGGAGTAGTAATTAGATGGTGGGTTGCGAGAGTGACAGAAACTTAAACCCCAGTTTATGCGCTATTCCGTAAGGGACCGATTGGATCCTAGAGTTTAATGCTATGGTTAGAATTTATTCTTAATACTTTTCTCGTAGTTGCGGATGCTTGCGGGAGGAAGTAGGAGGTTTGTTCAAGTAAGAACAGCACCTAAGCACCGGTCCACCCACATATCAAATTATCAAAGTAGCGAACACAAATCAAACCAACATGATGAAAGTGACTAGATGAAATTCCCGTGTACCCTCAAGAACGCTTTGCTTATCATAAGAGACCGTTTTGGCCTGTCCTTTGCCTCAAAAGGATTGGGCTACCTTGCTGCATACTTGTTACTATTATCGTTACTTGCTCGTTACAAATTATCTTGCTATCAAACTACTCACTATTTACAATTTCAGCACTTGCAGACATTACCTTACTGAAAACTACTTGTCATTTCCTTCTGCTCCTCGTTGGGTTCGACACTCTTACTTATCCAAAAGAGCTACAATTGATCCCCTATACTTGTGGGTCATCGAGGTTATTTTCTGGCGCCATTGCCGTGGAGTGAAGCGCCTTTGGTAAGTGGAATTTGGTAAGGAAACATTTATATAGTGTGCTGAAATTTATTGTCACTTGCTACTATGGAAAACTATCCTTTGAGGGGTTTTTCGGGGTATCGTCACCTCGTCCGGAACCACAATTAGCTACCCCTCAACCTATTGCTCCTACTGAAAATATTGAATATGAAATTCCTTCAGGTATGATAGAAGAACTGCTAGCTAATCCTTATGCAGGAGATGGAACAGAACATCTTGATATGCACTTGATATATGTAGAACAAATTTGTGGATTGTTTAAGGTTGCAGGTTCACCCGGAGATGAGGTGATGAAACAGGTTTTCCCTTTATCTTTGAAGGGAAAAGCATTGGCACGGTACAGGCTATGCGATGATATTGGATCATGGAATTGGAATCGTTTGAAATTGGAGTTCCATCAAAAAAAATATACTATGCATCTAGTACATCGTGATCGGAATTACATATATAATTTTCGGCCTCGTGAAGGACAAAGCATCACTCTAGCTTCGGGGAGGCTTAAGTCAATGTTATATTCATGCCCCAATCATGAGCTCTCCAGAGAAATTATTATCCAGAATCTTTATGCTCCGCTTTCTCGTAATAATCAAACCATGCTTGATACTTCGTGTGCTGGTTTTTTATGAAGAAGACTATTGAATTTCGGTGGGACCTTTTGGAAAGAATTAAACGCAACTCTGAAGATTGGGAACTCGACGAATGTAAAGAGTCAGGTATTAAACTTAAGAATGATTGTGTTAAATCTTTTATGAATACCGATGCTTTTCAAAAGTTTAGCACTAAATATGGACTTGACTCTCAGATAGTAGCCTCCTTTTGTGAATCATTTGCTACTCATGTTAAAAATTTCTTTGAATAATGTCCTCTACTTAAACATAATTTGCCTATTGAAACTGTTGGAGGTCCTCCTCCACCTAAAGGTGATCCTGTGTTTGAATTAAAACAATTGTGAGACACTTTGAAATATGCTTATCTTGATGAAAAGAAAATATATCATGTTATTATTAGTGCTAACCTTTCAGACCATGAAGAAGAAAGATTATTGAAAGTTCTAAGGAAGCACCGAGCTGCTATTGGATATACTCTTGATGATTTAAAGGGCATCAGTCCCACTCTATGTTAGCACAAAATTAATATGGAACCTGATTCTAAACCAGTTGTTGATCACCAACGTCCGTTAAATCCGAAGATGAAAGAGGTGGTAAGAACGGAAATATTAAAACTTCTGGAAGCAAGTATATATAATCTATCCCATAGCTGATAGTAGATGGGTAAGTCCTATTCATTGTGTCCCTAAGAAAGGAGGTATTACTGTTGTTCCTAATGATAAGAATGAACTTATTCCACAAAGAATTGTTACAGGCTATAGAATGGTAATTAATTTTAGAAAATTAAATAAAGCAACTAGAAAGGATCATTACCCTTTGCCTTTTATTTATCAAATGCTTTAAAGATTATCTAAAGACACACATTTCTGCTTCCTTGATGGATATTCTGGCTTTTCCCAAATACCTGTTTCTCAACCTGATCAAGAAAAGACCACTTTTACTTGTCCTGTTGGTACATATGCTGATAGACACATGCATTTTGGTTTATGTAATGCACCTGCTACATTTCAAAGATGTATGATGGCTATATTCTCTGACTTTTGTGAAAAGATTGTTGAGGTTTTCATGGATGACTTTTCTGTTTATGGGAAGTCTTTTGATGATTGTTTAAGCAATATTGACTGAGTTTTGCAGATATGTGAACAAACAAATCTTGTCTTGAATTGGGAGAAGTACCACTTTATGGTTAATGAAGGCATTGTCTTGGGTCATAAAATTTCTGAAAGAGGTATTGAAGTGGACCAAGCTCAGGTTGATGCAATTGAGAAAATGCCATGCCCCAAGGACATCAAAGGTATTCGTAGTTTCCTAGGTCATGCTGGTTTCTATAGGAGATTTATCAAAGACTTCTCTAAAATTTCTAGGCCTCTCACTAACCTTTTGCAAAAGGATATCCCTTTTGTTTTTGATGATGATTGTCTTGAAGCCTTTGAAACACTCAAGAAAGCCTTAATTTTTGCACCTATTGTTCAACCACCTGATTGGAACTTGCCTTTTGAAATTATGTGTGATGCTAGTGATTATGCTGTTGGTTCTGTTCTAGGACAAAGAGTTGATAAGAAATTGAATGTTATTCATTATGCTAGTAAAACTCTAGACAGTGCTCAAAGAAATTATGCTACTACTGAAAAAGAATTCTTAGCAGTGGTGTTTGCTTGTGATAAATTTAGACCTTATATTGTTGATTCCAAAGTAACTATTGACACAGACCATGCTGCTATTAAATATCTTATGAAAAAGAAAGATGCTAAACTTAGACTTATTCGTTGGGTTCTCTTGTTACAAGAATTTTATCTACATATGATTGATAGAAAAGGAGCTGAGAACCCCGTAGCTGATAACTTGTCTAGTCTTGAAAATGTGCTTGATGACCCACTACCTATTGATGATAGTTTTCCTGATGAGCAGTTAGCTACAATAAATGTTGCTAATAGTACTCCTTGGTATGCTGACTATGCTAATTACATTGTTGGTAAATATTTACCACCTAGCTTTACATACCAACAAAAGAAAAAATTCTTCTATGATTTAAGACATTACTTTTGGGATGACCCAGATCCTTATAAAGAAGGAGTAGATGGTATTATTAGACATTGTGTACCTGAGCATGAACAGGGACAAATCCTATGAAAATGTCACTCCGAAGCTTATGGAGGGCATCATGCTGGAGATGGACTGCTCATAAGGTATTGCAATCTGGATTTTACTGGCCTGCTCTCTTCAAGGATGCTCGTAAGTACGTCTCATCTTGTGATGAATGTCAAAGAATAGGTAATATTGGTAAGCATCAAGAAATGCCTATGAATTATTCACTTGTTGTTGAACCATTTGATGTTTGGGGATTTGATAACATGGGACATTTTCCTTCCTCTAATGGGTATACACATATTTTGGTTGCTGTTGATTATGTTACTAAATGGGTAGAAGTTATTCCAACCAGTAGTGCTGATCACAACACCTCTATTAAAATGCTTAAGGAATTATTTTCCCAAGGTTTGGAGTCCGTAGATATTTAATGACCGATGGTGGTTCACACTTTATTCATGGTGGTTTCCGTAAAATGCTTGCCAAGTATGATGTTAACCATAGAATTGCATCACCCTATCATCCTCAGTCTAGTGGTCAAGTTGAACTTAGCAATAGAGAAATAAAATTAATTTTGCAAAAAACTATCAATAGGTCCAGGAAGAATTGGTCTAAGAAATTAGATGATGCACTTTAGGCTTATTGAACAGCATATAAAAATCCTATGGGTATGTCTCCTTATAAATTGGTTTATGGAAAAGCTTGTCATTTACCTCTTGAGTTAGAACATAAAGCATTTTGGGCAGTTAAAGAACTCAACTATGATTTCAAACTTGCTGGTGAAAAGAGGTTATTTGATATTAGCTCATTAGATGAATGGAGAACCCAAGCTTATGAAAATACAAAATTATTCAAAGAAAAAGTTAAAAGGTGGCATGACAAAAGAATTCAAAAGCGTGAGTTTAAAGTCGGAGAATATGTTCTTTTGTACAACTCTCGTTTCAGATTCTTTGCAGGAAAGCTCCTCTCAAAATGGGAAGGCCCATATGTCATCGAGGAGGTTTACCGGTCTGGAGCCATCAAAATAAATAATTTCGAAGGTACTAACCCGAAGGTTGTCAATGGGCAACGAATAAAGCATTATATCTCAGGTAGGCCTATTAATGTTGAAAGTAATATTATCCAAACTTTGACACCGGAAGAACGCATAAAAGAGTCCTTCCGGAACACTCCAGAATCGTGAAAATAAGGAGGTACGTGATACGGTAAGTAAACGGACTCCAAAAAATCCAAAAAGATATTTTTTATCAGTTTTGGAATTTTTTAGAATTTTGGAAATAAAGAAACTACCAGGAAGCATCCCCGGGTGGGCACAAGACACCAGGGCGTGCCAGGCTTGCCTGGCGCGCCCATGTGGGTTGTGCCCACCTGGGACCCCTTCCGTACTCCGTTTTTCTTCCATGTACTTGTCCTCCAAGATAAAAAAAATCTATATATACTTCCCGAACCTGTTGATCACCGTATCACGGAGAAATCCTCTATCCTCTTTTCTTGTTGTTTTCTGCGCAGTTCTAAAAATATGTCGTCTCAAGACTCTGATGGAGAGAGCTGTGTCTCACATCTCGTTGCTGACCCAAAACCTATGGGGACCTAACTCCTTATGGTCGAACTACGGATGATGAGGAGGATGCTCACTTAATGAGGATCGATGATTCAAGCTCAGAGGAGGAGGATGTGCCTCTACCTCAACCTGGGGATATGCACGTGAAATTCAAGAAACCAAGTCTCCCTAAGAGAGCTAACTGTTCTAAAAATCTATCTATTCCTTCTCGTTTTTGGCAGAAAAGCAAAGGGGATTTATGTGACCAGATCTTGAAGCTGGAGTTGGAAGACGAGGATTTAAAGGAGGAAATTGCTCTCCTCAACTACAATATAAAAAAGTTGAAGGCACAATTGTCACCACCATCATCTTCTTCACCGCCAAAAGAGAATTGTGTATCGGGTATGGGCACTCTGCTTGGCTTCCGCCAAGCTTGGGGGAGGTGCCCCCGTATCGTATCATCCCACTATCTTTTTGCATTTACTTATCTTAGTTTGATCTTTTTGCTTTAGATGAAATAAAACTTTAGTTCGATCCTTTCTTCTTTGTGAGTTTGCTTAGTGATCTATCATTGTAATCGTGTGCAAGTTATATAATAAAGTTTAGTTTGAGTTTTTTGCTTTCTTTACTTTAATGTTGGAAATAAAGAAAAGAAATAAGAAAGAAAGAAAAAGAGAAAAGAAATAAATGAAAGAAAGGAAATAAATCAATAAGATCATATACTAATCCTATGGTAGGTGATGGCACCACATAAGGAAAGGTATAACTAGAAAATTTTATTAGAGATTGACAAACATAGCATTAGTCAATGATGCAACTCATGAAAGAATTAATAAGGGAAGAGAAGATTCACATATAAATATACCATCCTAGAAATCTTGTGTAATTGTGAGCCCTCATCAAAATATTATATGTAAAAATTGTTGACGTTGGACAAGGAAGACAACTTAATGGTTTATTTTTGTTTATATTTACATAGAAGTCATATTGTCATAAATCCTTTAACATGTGGTGCTTGCCTCCTATCTATGCTAGCCAAAAATTCCGCACCAAGGAGAGATACTACTTGTGCATCCAAAAACCCTTAAACCCAAATCTTTTTCAAGTGTCCACCGTACCTACCTAGGGATTGAGCAAGATCCCTCAAGTAAGTTGTCATCGGTGCAAAAAGGCAATAAAAATTGCTCCTAAATATGTGAGATCATTTAGTGTAAGAGAAAATTGAGCGTTGTACGAACTTGGATGACAAAGAATAAAAGCGACAAACTGCATAATAAAGGTTGTCATCTTAAGGGGCAATACAACGTGACGTTCTCTTGCACTAAGAGATTGAGCATGCAAACAAATAAGCGCATGGCAACCTCTGCTTCCCTCTGCGAAGGGCCTATCTTTTACTTTTACTATCAAACATGCCCATGCGTTGCAACGGGAGAAAAAGAAAAATTATTGCACGTCCCTACCAAATAAGCATGGCCTAAAACACAAGTGTGATGATTTAATTAACGACACACATCAGTTATTCTCAACATGAAACATAATTATACTTTGAGCTAGACCATCTTTACAATACGTATAAGAAATGTATGCATTATTAGGTTTTCTACTTCTGTCATTTTATTCCATGAAGGCATACTAATTATCCGCATTTAATGTGAGACATATAAAAATATTAGACCAATGGGGGTGGAATCCTGTCGCATTGTTTTAAGAGAGAATGGGAGACACATAATTAGACCTAAGAGGGGTCGAACTCACGTTGGTGGGGCGAAACCACAGTGCCACGACCACTGGGCTATGAGCTCATCCAATGCGAGACATATGTAGTGTGAGACAACTGGACCTGAGATTCATTAGGTTTACAATTGTTATGACTGATTCCATAACCAAGCACTGAAAACATGAATATATATTTTCTATATGTTGGATTTTTCCCTCATTGTCAATCTGCTTCTAAAGCTCAATAAAATTGAATAATTAATTGATGTATTACATTGTGAGTTGTCCCATGTGCATGCATGCTATACATAAGAGAAGATCTTGATATGAGACATGAAAACTGGAAGAAGTGGTTCATAGAACAAGCAATTGCTATACCTACGCATGGAGTCATACATGATTAACATAACGGCCCAGGTGGCACTTTTTTGTTGGACGAAATTAGGGGAGGGGGCCCACCTAGTTGGATTTGTGTGTGTGTGTGTGTGGGGGGGGGGGGGGGGGGGGTTGGTTAGGAAGGTTATGTAGCATTTTTGACAGTACCACTAATGATGGAAGCTTGTTTACGTAATTGTTGTCTAAAGATTAAGGAGTGCCTTCTTGATATTAACCAATTTGAATATATACCAAGGAAAAAAAATTCAAAGTCTATTGATGCATACCTGCACTTAGGTCATTCATATATCTGTGCTTGCTTCCTGTACTATACTTGTATGCATCACGTTCTACGGAGCTAGCATCTATTGTACATGCATGTCAACGGCGGATACGATCCAGCAGCTGCTAGCTCAAACTAGGCAGCCTTACTACCTACGTGCATTGACCACGGCAAGAAGCACATCAAGCAAGCTCGGGTTGGACGGGCCACGGCACACATTTGCGCCAAAGAAGCTCCGCCAGTTTTGCTACTACTGTTCGCCATCCCCACAACATAGTGCAGTCGTCTCAGAATCATTAGCCCTGTCACCCCGGAGTCCTCAGCAACAGCAAAGACAACGTCGTAACTGGCGCGTCCGCCAGGAAGCTACACCAGGAGGCCATCAGCACACCACTGCCGGTGGCAGAAAGCTACAAAAGAACGCTCACGTCAGCGCTGCAAGGCGCACCCGCGTGGTCGCCCGTCGGCTGTCCTACACAGCCACTGACCTTCCTCCGGCTTTCTATTGGGTGCAGCCGTACTGCTCATGGGTAATGTTGTTGGGCTCGTGCGGCTCTGCATCTGGGTGATGGGCTTGGGCTACATCATTACGATGAACGGCGAGCGGGAGTGGGGACAGGCGCCGGCGGTAGGGGTGGCTGGGCCGGAACCCTAGGATTGATCGGGAAACAAATGTGGAAAGCGAAGGACGAAGGAGAAGACGCTATGTCCAAGAACGGTGCACGCCTTCACGGATCTTGCTCAGGCGAGCATGAGAACAGTGCGGCGGAAGGCATCTGCGAGTTCTTGCAGCATCTCGTCGGTCTGAAGGACATGTTCACCAGCACCCAACGATTCAGTCTGCTGCTCCTCCGCCCGTCCTCTCCTCCCTCCCTGGGCCCGATATTAATGGGAGGGGTTAGGGTTCGACTGAGTCACGCGGCGGGCAAAATAATAGTATAGTACGCATCGCATGAAGACAGATTGTTTCTCGGGTTTATTTTTGAGTCACTCATTCCTTTTTGAAAAAAAATGAAGTCTCCTTACGGACAGAAACATTGTACAAAAACTTTCATGTATTAAGATGTGACGGAAGAACACTTCCAAAAAAAGATGTGATGGAAGAAAAAACTAAAACACCTTCCTCCTTTTAAATCTCAACCGTTAATCTTCATATCAACATAAAATTAACGGATATAAAGGAGTGACTTATAGAGAACTATGAAAGCCTCCGCCTTTTAATATTAGGTAAAGATAAAGATGTATTTACTTTTATGCAAAGAGTCAAAGTTTTTCTTGTATCCCCTTTTATTTTTCTCTTTTGGCAATCATCATGTGGTGAGGAAAGATCTAGACACATATGTCCAGTTGAATATAGATAGCATGCGTTATTATTGTTGACATCACCCTTGAGGTGAGTATGTTCGGAAGCGAAACTGTAAGCCCCTATCTTTCTATGTGTCTGGTTGAAACGTTTTGATCATGTGTGCAAGATGAGTGTTAGCAATCATAGAAGACTATATGACAGTTGAGTATGTGGACTTGCCTAAAAGCTCTGACACGTGACTCTTCCTGAAAAGATGATGAATTGTAGTTGTAAAGTTGACTAAGAACATAGTTTGTTGGTTTCTAATAGAGTTTCTGCTTCATACTTCGATTATGTGATGAACTGTTACCTATGCATGAGAAGTATATGATGCAAGTTCTATGATAAAATTTCTATGTTTAATTTTGTTGTTGTTATAATAATCAACATGATGCTTTTATATCCGTATTTTGTTTTTATCGACACCTCTCTCTCAAAGCATGTGGACATGTTTTTCGATTTCGGTTTTCGCTTGAGGACAAGCGAGGTCTAAACTTGGAGGAGTTGATACGTCCATTTTGCATCATGTTTTCTTACTGTTATTTATAATGTTTTTTGTCCATAATAATGCTTTTTGGAGTAATTATAATGCCTTTTCTCTCATAATTTGAAGGTACACACCAAGAGGGAGAATTCCGGCAGCTGGAAATCTGGACTTGGAAAAGCTACGTCAGGCCACCTATTTTGCACAACTCCAAATGAGTTGAAACTTGACGGAGATTTTTTATGGAATATATAAGAATTACTGGAACAAATAACTACCAGAGGGGGGCCACCAGGTGGCACTACAAAAAAAATACACTTCCGTCATGATACGTGTTTGTCACAGTAGGTCACGTTTTCTGTCATGCATGTACATGCATGACAATTTATTGACAGAATCAAGATAGTCATACCTGTGCTGTCGTACAAGTGTTCCATGACATTACCAAAATTATCATCACAGAAGTGTCCACTTCCATGAGGATAAATTGCGCGTCACAGAAGTGCTTTCGTCAAGGGTGACCGACACGTGGCATCCACCGTAACGGAACGCCGTTAAGCTATCGGGTCCGGTTTTGGATCCGATAACCTGTTAACAGCCCCAACCAATTGGGATTTTCCACGTGTAAAATCATCATTGGCTGGAGGAAACACGTGTCGGCTCGCCGTTGGGACAGATGTCATCCACTCATTGGACCCAAAGCGCCTATGATACATCGACACGTGGCACGGCCCAACAGAGGCCCATTCCTGTGAAAAGGCCAGCCCGTTTGACTTGGTCAAAAGGTGGCGGGCCGGCCCACGGCAAGCCTGTTAACGGCCTGTTCGCATATAGCCCATTTACAGCCAACTAACCGAGGGCCCATTTACGGCCTATCCGAATTAGGCCCAGTAGCGTCATCTGGGTCGTTCCAATATAATTCCAGCCTGTTTTAACTTCCGGCCCATGTATGGCCCATGACGTCTTTCGGCCCATATGAGGCCGTTAGTAACCCTCGGCCCATTAACGGCCCGTGGTAAAACTGGCCCGTAATGAACAGTGTATCACTTTATACCCATTAACGGTCCATTTTTCCGTTGGGCCATTTCCAGCCCATGTTATCTTTCGGCCTTCTCAGGGCGCATTTATTCTTGGGCTCATTTCCAGCATTCGTTTACTTTCGGCCCGTTACTGTCATTTTCAGCTTGTGGGCCAAATTCAGCATGTGGTTACAGTCGGCCCATTTGTGGCCCGTTAATACGTTGGGCCGTTTTCATAGCGTCATCAAATACGGCCGATTAACGACGGGCCATTATGGTCGGCCCATGAATGGACGATTTCAACTCTAGCCCATTTACGACCATAATGTGGTCTGTTATTGGCCCTTGTTTGGTCAACCGATCATATGGCCTGTAGAAGGTCCATTGATGATACGGCCCGTAGAAGGCCCATTGTGTCTACGGCCCGTATAAGGCCCATTGTTTCTACGCCCCATAGAAGGCCCATTGTTTCTATGGCCCTTAGAAGGCCCATTGTTTCTACGGCCCGTAGGAGGCCCATGTTAACTACAGTAAATATGTAGCCCATGGTTAATGTGGCCTAGTTTTAAAAAATAGGTTATTGCGGCCACTAGCAAACCACGGAAAAAGAACTGCACTGACTACAAGAAAACAAATAAACAAGACAATAAAGAAATAAATAGGCAAGCAACTTATGCTAGGCTATCACGGCTATTACACATATTACATCCACTGGGCATCAAAGTTCGCCACCAGTGCAAATATAGGGAACAAAGCAGCATATAAACACCGCAGGAAAACAAGTCCAGAACTGAAACCACTTTAGAAGAGCTCAAGAAACAATATCCTGGGTACCCATAATGCTGGCAAGATGCTTAGCAAGCTTATTAACTTTCTCTTGTTTGGCGCTTAAATCCTCCAGCACTTTTTGTTGCACCAGAAAGTATGCATCTGAATTCTGCAGGGACTTCCTCAGTCCTTCGGCTTCCTGTCACATAACATCTGATCGATGTCTTTCAACTTGAAGTTGAGACTCAAGAAGCCGAACTAATTCAGGCAGCAAGTTCGAAGAGCTGGTGCCAGCAGTAGTAGCCAGTAACTCGAACACTACATCAAGACAGGACTTTGGGGTTGTCTCAGTGTCTTCAATATAGTTTTTATCAGCTTTCTTGGAGACCAACAGGGATGTCTCGCTATCTTGAACCTTAGCTGCATTACGTCCTATACCATTGCATAACGGGGTACTCTTCTTCAATATTTTATCCGCATTCTAAAAGAGAAACAAACAAACACATCACAGGTTTACAATGTAGTATATGAAACTCATTTTGGTAAACTAGTTCAGTAGTAAGGTGGACAGGATAACAACATGAAACAAACATATATCTATGTAGTATGGTCACTGTATGGTCTATATCATTCTAGTTTATGTTGCGAAATCAAGATAGATACAGTTCGAATCATATCTATTTAAGACAAAGCAGCTTAGACAGAATATAAGTGTGGGAAACTACACAGCAATAACAACACTTGTAAGGTGCATGGCATGAGAATATAACTGTTTATTCAATTGAAACTGAAATCAACATAGAGCAAGTTACAACAGCAAACACGTTAAAGAAACAGGTTTAAAACATACCTGTTGCGCCATTGGAGTTTCAGTTGCATCCTTCAAATTTGAAATTAGTTGGTATGAGTAAATACAGTGATGCAAGAGCAAAGTAGTATGAACCGTAGCTACGGAACCTGACCTGAGAACAATTCTTCTTTTGCTTTAAGCATTGACTTGGGTTCGGAGTGGTGGACCTCGTGCTTTGGGCACTGCAGTTGCCTTACTAACTGCTCGTGTTTGGGTGCTCTGTGGTGGAGACGGTGTTGTGTCAACAGGAACTGGGTTACTATCTGCTGGGGTTGGGGTTAGAAGGGGTGTAGCTGGTTCTCTGTCCAGCTGGGTAGGGGTACAATCTGCGTGAGTCTGGGTTACGTGTGGTGGGGCTGGTTCTTGGGCACGTACAACCGTGGTTCTATCACCATCGACAGGTAGCACGATCTTTTCTGAAGACCGTGTTTTTACTCCCACAGATACTGCCATCACGCCCTCCAATTGAAATGGCTGATAAACAAGAAAAGTAATTGAATGTACAGACATTGTAAGATAGACAGGTGCAATGGATAGTAGGGAAGAAAACAGGGCATGAAATAATTTACATTTATGTTGTCTAACCAAACAGAATAGCAGGACATAATTTCACATATATGATGGCTAATTAAACAGGATAGCATGACACAATTTCACATGTATGATGGCTAACTAAACAGGATAGAATGACATACTTCAAAATATGATGACTATGTAAACAGGATGACATGATATAACTATATGATCTGTCTATTAAAGTGGTTGGCATGCCATAAATCACAAACATGTCGTCGATGGAAACATGATGGCATGATATAATTCACGGATAGAATGACATAATTCAAAATATGATGACTATGTGAACAGGATGAGATGATATAACTATATTATGTCTTTAGAAAATGGGTTGGCATGCCATAATTCAGACACATGCTGTCTATGTAAACATCATGGCATGATATAATTCAAATATATGATTTATATACTAAGGAAGTGAGCAGAGGGCAATCGTGTATATGATGTGTCAACTAAGGAGATGGCATTCAATGTCGTGCATATGATGTAAAAACTAAGCATTGCAATACAACATATGCATGATATGAGTAATATAACCCTGCCAAGTTTGAGCATACACCTCAGAGGGATAATAGGACTGGTCATCTGCCTCTGAATCCTCCTCTGAAGAGCTATCTGTAACCAGTAAGATATCTGCTTCACCAGGTAGCATTGTCTGCTCTGAAGACCTTGTTTTCACTCCAGATTTCTCCATTACCAATTCAAATGGCTGATGCACAGGAAGAGCAGTTGAATATACAAACATTGTCGACAAAAGCAATGAGAAATACAAAAAAAGGACGGCATGATATAATTCACATATACGACGCTTGGCTAAACAGCATGGCATTGCATAATTCACATATATAATGCCTTGCAACAAGATAGCATTGCATAATTCACATATATAATGTCTTGCAACAAGATGGCATTGCATAATTCACATATATGATAATTAGACACTAAACAGGTGGCATTCACACAAAACATGTCTAAACTAAGCAAATGACATAGCAATGCAAGATACCATACGCACGATATGAGCAACATAACCCTGCCAAGTTAGAGCATGCACCTCGGGGGGAATAGGACTGGTCATCTGTCTCTGAAACCTCCTCTGAGGAGCTATTTGTAACCAGCAAGACATGCGCTTCGTCAGATAGCATTGTCTGCTCTGAAGACCTTGTTTCCACTCCAGATTTTTCCATGACCGTGACGAATGGCTGATGCACAGGAAGAGTAATTGAATGTACTAAAATTGTTGACAAATTTAACACGTAATAAAAAAATGATGTCATGATATAGTTCACATATAAGATGACTGGCTAACCAGGGTGGCATTGCAAAATTCACATATATGATGCCTGGCTAAACAAGATGGCATTGCATGATTCACATATATGATAAAGAAACTAAACAGATGGCATTGACACAAAGCATGTCTAAACTAAGCAGATGACATCTTTGATGTATACAGTAAGCAATGCAAGGCACCATATGCATGATCTTACCAACATCAGCATGCCAAGTTAGAGCGAAGACCTCATGGGGTAAATAGGAGTGGTCTTCTGCTTCTGAATCCCCCTCAGAACAGTTATCTTCCTCTTGATTATGATTCGAACTGGGTGGAGGGGGCTGCCTTTGCGCCCACCATGGAGCGACGTTTGCATGAAATTTTATTGCCAGTTAAGGCTCGTCTCTTTTGCTCTACATGTTCAGTTCCATTGTGTACAATAACTGACATGCATAGGAATAAAACATAGTGAGATTATGTAAGGAGTGCATGCACAAATCTAGAGTGATGGTAGCAAACTGTGGATAGACCCAAAACAAATGATATCAGGCAGATAATAGCTTTAGTTAAAAAATACAGATAATGGCTCCTTTAATGTTTGTTTGCACCCAACATGAAACTCATAGTAGACACCCGAGATTAACCAGATAGTAGACAGATAGTACTGATTGCTGCCCCAATATGTACCCCACAACCATTTAAAAACTCAAGTTCCAGCATAAGTTTGGACCTGAGTCGGAGTCTAATAGGTGAACACGACGATAAAGTAGCATGTCATCATATTAAGCAATGCGTAATGTAAGCAGACACGAAAGAGTGCGACCTCTCTTGCGGACCCGTGTAGTCCGCAAGGTCATCTGCTCAGTTGATGATGGTAATGCAGTTGTCGTGGCTGCCGGCGGTGGGGAAGAAGATCTGAGGCGGCGAAAGACAGTCTGGAGAGCGTATCCCTGCTATGGTGAACCCTTCCGTCTTGGGAGCAGCTGAGCTGGGGTGGAACACAGCACCGCAGGAGCAGGACAAACCACACATGGTTTTCGTTGACACATATCTGTAACAGAAGTAATTGTGTAAGGGCTTGTTTGAATTTGAGGATTCTAACAATGCAGGGATAGGAAATAGACAGGAATAGGATAGGAATGCACATGCAAAACAGAGAATTTAAAAACACAGGATTTCTGCCAATCTGGGTGATTGGTTCACAAGAATTGGAAAATCACAGGATGCAAAGAAGCATGGTGAGATTAAGTCAAACCACAAGAAGTGTACAACCTCTTTGGCAAAGCGATGTCGATCTCAGCGTGATTGGGTTGGCCGGTGAGGATGCTCTGGCTGACTTGGCTGTCGGAGGAGGGGAAGAAGATCTTAGGCGTCTGGAGATGGAGCTCGAGGTACTGCTCCGCTGTGATGGAGGGTTTCGTCGTTGGAGCAGCTCCGGTGAATTGTACGACGCCGAGGCTGAAGCAGGACAAGAGAGACAACGTTAACCTGAGTGGAATTCTAATAGCATCTCCAACAGATGACGTAAAATACATAACCACAACGTGCTAGATGTATACATCAGCCGCTCATCTCTGAACTTAACTGTCGAAACTGAATTTAACTGTTGAAACTGAACTTAACTGTCGAAACTGAACGCACTAGAGGTGAGGCTACACGTGAGTCGACTGACTTTTTCATCTCTGGTCAGTCGATTTTGCAGCCGTTGGATACGAAATCAAGGGCCTGCAGTTCATCTTCAACCTCCAACCCCCTGAGCCGCCAGCCACCACGGGCTAAACAGTCGCCCCCCGCCACCCGCGGCCGGCGGTGCGCCTCCCCGCCCGCCCCGAAAACATTCCCCACCGCCGGTCCACCGCCGCCCCGGCAATCCCTGTAGCCCCCCCCCCCCCCGTGGCGATCCCCAGGCCACCGCCCCTCCACCGCCGGCGACCACCGCCCCACCCTGAACCCTAAGATAGATAGTAGGGTACCTCTCCGGCAAGCCCCCCTCCCTGCTGCGGCTGGTTCTTCCTTAACTCCGGCGAGCCCCCCCCCCCCCCCTGAAAATCGACTGACCCAAAATTCGATTCAGTCGACTGAAGTGTAGCTAAATCGGAGCAGCATCGCAAGCAAGAGCAAGAGCGAGAGCAGCAGCGCAAGCAAGAGCAAACCAGGCAGGGGACCGAGAGCACGAGCAGAGCAGCAGCGCGAGCGAGAGCTAAAGCAGCAGTAGCTCCTACTGATGTGGACGTCGCCGCCGAGGGAGCGACGCCGTGGAGGAAGTGGCCGGCGACACCGCCATGGATGGAGCCGCGCCGTGTTGGCTCGGGACCGAGCGCCGGCAGCACCGTGAGATCGAATCAAGAAGAAAATGCGGCGATTAGTGTACAACCTCTTTGGTGGCGCCGATTAGGCCGCAGCTTCATCCGAGGAAACGGTCATGATGATGCTCTTCCGGTGGTGCAGGTGAAGACAGCGGTGTGGGAATGGAGGTGGCATGAAAGACGAGGGGAACGTCGGGGCAGCTCCTTGGAGGTGGAGGACGGGGTGGTTGAACCGGCGGGACGACCAGATCGACGACGGATCCTCATCCGGTACGGTGGATGAGGGGCGTTGAGGTGTTGTTGTGGACGACGTCGTCGGGCAAGAGGCTCCGGCTGGGTGGCGGACGGAGGAGGGTGTGGGGATTCGCGGGTTTTCCCGGCCTCGGTGTACAAATGGGTGGGCGGATGGGATGGGAGTGGGGAACCATGTCTGAGGGACGCGCTTGTCCGAAATGTGGGGTAAGTTACGAAAGTACCCCCACCGATTTGAGGCGGTTCTTTCAGTTCAGGGGTATCACGGGCATTTCGCGTGTCGGGATTTCACAGGAGGTGGGAGTTTTCTCGCGCGTTGTAAGTTTGTAGTAGCAAGGCGCGGGTTGAGATGGAGGGAGTTGTCGGAGCACAACGAGACAAAGATTTATCTTAAATATTTCGACGTAACAAGGCGCGGGTTGAAGAGGCGGGAGTTTCGCAGCACGATAGACAGAGACGCTAGCTTGAAATTTCGGCATAACAAGGCGCGGCTTGAAATTTCGGGAGAACAAGCTTAACGTGTACCCAAAAGAAAAAAACAATTTAGACTAGTATGATATACTACGTACAATGTGTTTAACACGCACAACACACACAAACACCATTTAGACTAGTAAGGTACACGTGCATTGCACGCATGAGATTTGCCAACCAAATTATGAATAAATACCACGTTATAGCATGTAATCTTTGAGTCATATATGCATGATGTGGATGTTCGTTTAATTCTTATAGTTCCTTTCATTCAAAATCATCTAGTTTTTATAAGAAAGCTAATCTATTTTAAGATTCATGGAATTGTGCGTTGAAGGCATAAAGTAAAAACAAATCATGTAGAAAAACATTTGGGCAATTCTTATACGGAAGATTCTAGAACAAAGAAGAAGTGCTTGTGTTTTGAGGTTTGTGCATTATGCTTAAGTTCAACCATAGAGTCTTCTAGATTGTACATGTGGCAAAATCTGGTGGAATCTAGATGATATCCAACAGCCAGTAGTGCTCAAATTTGCCAGCTCTGCACCATCGGATTGGCCTCATCCAACGAACATCTTTCAAAGTTAAAGTTATCCGCACACTATATAAAAAAATATAAAATATAATGTATATATAGGGGTATAGATATAGATATGTGATGCAATAGTGTGTCCATGCATGGATGCAATGTGGCCAAACGATGTCTGCCATCGGTATCTCAAATTCAAACCAGTCTGACCTTGTTCAATGTGTATACATTACAACATGCTCGTTTCCAAACCACACCGCGCAGATCTCCATTATATTCATGCATGCATGGGTTTCAAACATCATGATCTCTTATTCAAATATTTGAATTCAACTTTACATTGATTATGACCTCACCTAGTCTTTTACACCCACACATTGGTCTTCTCTTTGTAATTGTACCACTAACTTTCTCTCGTGCATGCATGCACACACACTACCAGTCGGCATTATCCATCGCACACATGCAATCTTTTTCTTCAGGTCGGTCTCCAATGAAGGCACACACGCACACACACACACACACACATCCCCCTCTCCATCATATCGGGCATTCTTTATCTCTCACGTGCATGTACAACAATCGATGTTCCTCTATGTGTGTGTGTATATAGCTAGGTCTGTCATAGTTTTCCACATAAACCGATCAATCTATATATCTAGTGAGGTCTCACCCTCTTTCCCACGTCCACATCGATCAATCTATACCTCTCTATATAGGATTACATATATAGCTAATACACCCACATTAATTATATATCCAACGCCCCCCTCTCATCATCCATGCCTTCTGCATCATCTCTCAGACGCGCGCACAATGGCGAAGACAAGGAGCAGCAAGGGCCCTGCCCCACCCTAACATCACTATATATTGAGGCTAATATGAATGTGATCATTACACAATTGCTGGTAAAAATGCTTTAAGTTGATGAATTGGCCCTCCTCGTAAAGGATTAGCAATGCTTGGCCCCCAGCTCATGGGACATTTTTCATGGCTCCGCCACTGCGCGCAACAGCACACGTTCTCGCGCCCTCTCTCTAAATATCGATCTCGCAGTTGTGCACTCCTTCATAGTCTCCCTCCACTCGGCCCCTCGCACCATCTTCTAGCCCCACAACGGATTTTGCCACATGTACAATCTAGCAGACTCCATGGTTGAACTTAAGCATAATGTACAAATCTCAAAACAACAGTGGTTCTCCTTTGTTCTAGAATCTTCCGTATCATAACTGCCCAAACTTCTTTTCTAGTTGAATTGCCATTATTATTATCTTACTTTATACTTTACAATGCACAATTCCATGAATCATAAAATAGATTAAGGGCTTCTTTGATTCAATGGATTCTCGAAGGAATTTTGGAGGATTCTAATCCTTAGGAATTTTTCCTATCCTGGTTGTTTGATTCGTAGGATTGTAAACCATAGGAATTTTTCCATATGATTGATTTGCACTAGATTTCATAGGAAACATCCCATCCACTCAAACCTCTTTGAAAGAATTCTGCGTTTTTTCTATGCACAATCAAACACTCGTACCCTCCTGTAGGATTCAAGACGACATTCCACTCTAATCCCATGTTCTTCCTATTCCGGCGTTTTGGAAATCCTACGAATCAAAGAGGCCCTAGGTTTTTTTATAAAAACTAATTGATTTTGAATGAGATGAACTATAATAATTAAACGAAGGTCTACATCAGGAATATATGACTCAGAGCTTACATGCTACAGTATGGTATTTATTCATAATTTGGTTGCAAAATCTGACGCGTGCAATGCACGTGTACCTTACTAGTACTTCGAGTATGTGCAAAACACAATGGCACGCTACACAGTGTCTCTCTTATAGTTCATGAAGCCACGTGGCACATGTGGAGGCGTTGTCGCGACATCCTTGTGTGGATTGATCACAGTGATGTGTTGTTGGTTCCAGAAGAATGTACTCGTCCTCCCTGAGCCGCACTGGCGGTACATGCACAAAGCGAAGATGTGCACGCATGCCACGCACACACTCATTCCCTCGCACGCACACGCGGGTACGCGGGCGGACGCAATTTTGTACCAAGATCCACCCCATGTGATAATTTGACGCGTGTAAAGTCCTTCACTTCATTGATGGTCAATTAATACAACGCATACAAATTGAGTGGACGTGAGGGCGGAAGAAAGACATTACTACTCCACTGCGCGCATGCGAGTAGTTAAATCATGGGTTGCTAGTAGTAGTTCCATTGGTCTCCTTCGTATTTTGTGCCAATTTTTTAGAGTAACATAATATTTACGCATCTGAGCAGTGTAGTCTACTTGAAATTTATGTTCCACTAAACTCATCGGGAGCCGTTTCGGGCCTTGAAACCAAAAACCATGAATTAATCTTTACCTTGTTCCCATCACATTCGAAAGTACTAGTGCTACAATTAAGTGCAAGCCTGCTCACACCTACCAGTACGTACCAAACCTGAATGTGTTCCCACTATGCAGGTTTTAGTACTAGTGCTAGTACTTAGGTTATAAAAAGGGGAACTACCTAACTGGAAATTACTCTACCTTCCACATCATAAGTCCTCCTTCTTCGTCCGTCCTTGCCATGGCCGGTGTGCAGAGCTCTAGGTCGAGAACTACTCGTAATAAGGGAGCGGCAACCAAGGCCCCGAAAAAAAAGAGGGCTTGCCGCCACGCAGAGACCTCGAAAGATCTCTCACGGGCAGGCGATGGCTCCCAGGAGCGCCCTAGACGCGGAGGCGAACATGCCGAGCTGGCGGCGCTGGAGTCGTTATCCCTCGACAGCATGCCCGATCAGCTCAATAAGCACCTCAATAAGAAAAAGGAGTTCATCCACGGCTTGGTGGAGCTGCTGAAGGAGAGCCTCGACAACATGCCCGCTGATCTCAATGAGCAGGGGGAGTTGACCGCCGGCTTGGTGATGCTGCTGAAGAAGAGCATTGCCTCGGAGAAGAAGGCGACCGGCGAAATCCTGCAACTTCAGGAGGACAAGGCGAAGCTCTGCCACGAGCTCGACCTGCTGAAGGAGGAGAACGCCGGCTGGAAGAAGCTGCATGAGAATAGTAGTTCCTCGATGAAGATGTTGCAGGCCCTCGTCATGGAACAGAAGGAGGAGTTGGCGAAGCTCCGCATCGAGCACCCGACTGCTGTCAAGGTACGTAATGCGGCCGTGGAATAGATGATGAAGGCTCGCGTCGAGAAATCCCGCGTCATGGACACAATGATGAAGATGGCGGAGCAGATGCGCAAGGAGATGGAAGTCGTGGAGGCGATGAAGAAGCAGTTACGACTCCGCGGCCAGCAACCCTTCATGTAGTGAGAGCAGCGCCCCAGACTTGTGTGTGCGTCTTCCTTCTTTTTGGGGGGGTGATAATCCTCCTTCTTCTTTTGCTCCTGTGTTTCTTATTTTGCTTCGGGTGTTTCGCCGCACGTGTCACCTTCTCTGCGAGGCATGAATAGAACAATGCTAAAAATTAGATGACTAGCAAATTAGATCATTCTTTATCGCTAATAGAACAATGCCTCTTGATAATAATATATAATAAGAGTAGAGAGTAGAGGATATGGCACTGGGCTGCCGTGTTTCGTGCTCCTCCGTCGTACTCCAGTGGAAAGCTTGAGTATACCGCACGGTTCTTTGCTCCTCCTCAGGTCGTCGTCACATTTATACGAGCAGCCAAATCACAAGGCCCCGCCTTCCGGCAGTAATGAGCCGTCAAATCACAAAGGCCCTCGCCTCTCGTGAAAAGGACCAAGCTAGACTGCCCCACCCTCTAGCCTTTTAAAAAACGTATACATTTGTATGGTAGTAGTATTGATGGATTGCGCCATGGAGAAAAACTAACAAGATGTAATTAAAGAAAAAAGGTGGTACATATAGATAGCGCTCGTCGCCAAATTATGCATATACTATATGACACTACCCACTATGAAGGTACTAGTAACATAGACTAGTAACTAGTCTATGCTACTCTCCACGATGACCAGCCAAAGTCGAGGCGCGTATACCAACGAGGGCCTGGTTGTGTCTATACTTGGACAACTCACCTGACTGCATGCGCACTAGGCAGACGAAGCTTGTGTCGTGTTGGTGCCGTGTGCGGCCCGCACATTAACCAAAACCTCGCGCCTCCATCTTAGCCTCCGCATTTTAAACTTCTCAATCTCAAGGCCAAGGAGCAACGTGAAACCTATGATAGAGCCAATCGGATGGTTGAGAATACTACAATTCGTAGCTACAGATGCATGTGTGAGAGAGGACGAGTGCGTGTGTGCACCTCTTCTCAGAGTACAACTGTATGTGGGTGGCATCGACCTAGGGAGCAGTGATGGTGCGTGCGAGAAGTCCCGAGAGATAGGTGTAATGCGTCTGAAAAAAAGACTAGTCTATAGCTCGCCACGAGGCTATTCCTGTCGAACGCCAAGCGTAAGATGTGTATCCGACGGTGCCAGTTTTTGCACGTACACAGCAGTAGAAAATGAACTAGTACCATGGCATATGCTACACCACGGCCGAGAAAACGTTCTAACGTTAGGCCATCCGAGAATAGTGCTGCACGTCGAAACTAGAACCGTCAATAAATTTTGAGCGCGTCTCATCACATTCCAAATTACTACTACTACCACGCTATATTTAATTGCAAACCCGTTCACACCGATCACAACCTAAATGGTTTCCCACTTAGGAGCGTATTAGTAGTACTCGGTTATAAATACTACTATGCTAAGATGACTGCACATTCCTCGGTTATAAATACTACTCGATGACGTCCCGCGAGCTCCCATCTAGCAACGCTTTGCCGGAGAGTTTCATCAACACGACGGCGTGATGACGGTGATGATGATGCTACCGACGCAGGGCTTCGCCTAAGCACCGCTACGATATGATCGAGGTGGATTATGGTGGAGGGGGACACCGCACACGGCTGGGAGAGCTCACCAGATCAACTTGTGTGTCTAGAGGTGCCCCCTTGCCCCCATATATAAAGGAGCAAGGGGGCAGGCCGGCCGGCCCTATGGGGCGCGCCAGGAGGAGGAGTCCACCTCCTAGTAGGAGTAGGACTCCCCTCTTTCCTACTCCTACTAGGAGGGGGGAAGGAAGGGGAGAGGGTGAAGGAAAGGGGGGCGCCGTCCCCCTCTCCTAGTCCTATTCGGACAAGAGGGGGAGGGCACGCGGCCTGCGCTAGGCCAGCCCTCTCTCTCTCTCCACTAAGGCCCATAAGGCCCACTATTTCTCCCGGGGGGTTCCGGTAACCCTCCGACACTCCAGTTTTCTCCGAAACCACCCGGAACACTTTCGGTGTCCGAATATAGTCGTCCAATATATCAATCTTTATGTCTCGACCATTTCGAGACTCCTTGTCATGTCCGTGATCATATACGAGACTCCGAACTAGCTTTGGTACATCAAAACACAAAAACTCATAATACCGACCGTGACCGAACTTTAAGCGTGCGGAGCCTACGGGTTCGAGAACTATGTAGAAATGACCGAGACACGTCTCCGGTCAATAACCAATAGCGGAACCTGGATGCTCATATTAGCTCCCACATATTCTACGAAGATCTTTATCGATCAAACCGCATAACAACATGCGTTGTTCCCTTTGTCATCGGCATGTTACTTGCCCGAGATTCGATCGTCGGTATCTCGATACCTAGTTCAATCTCGTTACCGGCAAGTCTCTTTACTCGTTCCATAATACATCATCCCGCAACTAACTCATTAGTTACAATACCTGCAAGGCTTATAGTGATGTGCATTACCGAGTGGGCCCAGAGAAACCTCTCCGATAATCGGAGTGACAAATCCTAATCTCGATATATGCCAACTCAACAAGTACCTTTGGAGACACCTGTAGAGCACCTTTATAATCACCCAGTTACGTTGTGATGTTTGGTAGCACACAAAGTGTTCCTCCGGTATTCGGGAGTTGCATAATCTCATAGTCATAGGAACATGTATAAGTCATGAAGAAAGCATACGAAACGATCAAGTGCTAAGCTAACGGAATGGGTCAAGTCAATCACATCATTCTCCTAATGATGTGATCCCGTTTATCAAATGACAACTCATGTCTATGGTTAGGAAACATAACCATCTTTGATCAACGAGCTAGTCAAGTAGAGGCATACTAGTGACACTCTGTTTGTCTATGTATTCACACATGTATCAGGTTTCCGGTTAATACAATTCTAGCATGAATAATAAACATTTATCATGATGTAAGGAAATAAATAATAACTTTATTATTGCCTCTAGGGCATATTTCCTTCAGTCTCCCACTTGCACTAGAGTCAGTAATCTAGATTACACAGTAATAATTCTAACACCCATGGAGTCTTGGTGCTGATCCTCTTTTACTCGTGGAAGAGGCTTAGTCAACGGGTATGCAACATTCAGATCCATATGTATCTTGCAAATCTCTATGTCTCCCACCTGGACTTGATCCTGGATGGAGTTGAAGCATCTCTTGATGTGCTTGGTTCTCTTGTGAAATCTGGATACCTTTGCCAAGGCAATTGCACCAGTATTGTCACAAAAGATTTTCATTGGACCCGATGCACTAGGTATGACACCTAGATCGGATATGAACTCGTTCATCCAGACTCCTTCATTTGCTGCTTCCGAAGCAGCTATGTATTCCGCTTCACACGTAGATCCCGCCATGACGCTTTGTTTAGAACTGCTCCAACTGACAGCTCCACTGTTAATTATAAACACGTATCCGGTTTGCGATTTACAATCGTCCAGATCAGTGTCAAAGCTTGCATCGACGTAACCATTTACAACGAGCTCTTTGTCACCTCCATAAACGAGAAACATATCCTTAGTCCTTTTCAGGTATTTCAGGATGTTCTTGACCGCTGTCCAGTGATCCACTGCTGGATTACTTTGGTACCTCCCTGCTAAACTAATAGCAGGGCACACATCAGGTCTGGTACACAGCATTGCATACATGATAGAGCCTATGGCTGAAGCATAGGGAACATCTTTCATTTTCTCTCTATCTTCTGCAATGGTCGGGCATTGAGTCTTACTCAACTTCACACCTTGTAAAACAGGCAAGAACCCTTTCTTTGCCTGATCCAGTTTTAACTTCTTCAAAACTTTGTCAAGGTATGTACTTTGTTAAAGTCCAATTAAGCGTCTTGATCTATCTCTATAGATCTTGATACCCAATATGTAAGCAGCTTCACTGAGGTCTTTCATTGAAAAACTCTTATTCAAGTATCCTTTTATGCTATCCAGAAACTCTATATCATTTCCAATCAACAATATGTCATCAACATAAAAGATTAGAAATGCTACAGAGCTCCCACTCACTTTCTTGTAAATACTGGCTTCTCCAAAAGTCTGTATAAAACCATATGCTTTGATCACACTATCAAATCGTTTATTCCAACTCCGAGAGGCTTGCACCAGTCCATAAATGGATCGCTGGAGCTTGCACACTTTGTTAGCACCCTTTGGATCGATAAAACCTTCAGGTTGCATCATATACAGCTCTTCTTCTAGAAATCCATTCAGGAATGTAGTCTTTACATCCATTTGCCAAATTTCATAATCATAAAATGCGGCAATAGCTAACATGATTCGGATGGACTTAACCATTGCTACGGGTGAGAAGGTCTCATCGTAGTCAACTCCTTGAACTTGTCAAAAACCATTCGCAACAAGTCGAGCTTTGTAGACAGAAATATTATCGTCAGCGTCTGTCTTCTTCTTGAAGATCCATTTATTCTCGATGGCTTGCCGATCATCGGGCAAGTCAACCAAAGTCCACACTTTGTTTTCATACATGGATCCCATCTCGGATTTCATGGCCTCAAGCCATTTTGCGGAATTTTGGATCATCATCGCTTCCTCATAGTTTGTAGGTTCGTCATGGTCTAGTAACATGACCTCCAGAATAGAATTACCGTACCACTCTGGTGTGGATCTTACTCTGGTTGACCTACGAGGTTCGGTAGTACCTTGATCTAAAGTTTCATGATCATCATCATTAGCTTCCTCATTAATTGGTGTAGATGTCACAGGAACCGGTTTCTGTGATGAACTACTTTCCAACAAGGGAGCAGGTACAGTTACCTCATCAAGTTCTACTTTCCTCCCACTCACTTCTCTCGAGAGAAACGCCTTCTCTAGAAAGGATCCATTCTTAGCAACAAAAGTCTTGCCTTCGGATCTGTGATAGAAGGTATACCCAACTGTCTCTTTTGGGTATCCTATGAAGACACATTTCTCCGATTTAGGTTCGAGCTTATCAGGTTGAAGCTTTCGCACATAAGCATCGCAGCCCCAAACTTTAAGAAACAACAACGTTGGTTTCTTGCCAAACCACAGTTCATAAGGAGTCGTCTCAACGGATTTAGATGGTGCCCTATTTAACATGAATGCAGCCGTCTTCTAAAGCATAACCCCAAAACGATAGCGGTAAATCTGTAAGAGACATCATAGATCGCACCATATCTAGTAAAGTACGATTACGACGTTCGGACACACCATTACGCTGTGGTGTTCCAGGTGGCATGAGTTGCGAAACTATTCCGCATTGTTTCAAATGAAGACTAAACTCATAACACAAATATTCTCCTCCACCATCAGATCGTAGAAACTTTATTTTATTGTTACGATGATTTTCCACTTCACTCCGAAATTCTTTGAACTTTTCAAATGTTTCAGACTTGTGTTTCATCAAGTAGATATACCCATATCTGCTCAAATCATCTATGAAGGTGAGAAAATAACGATATCCGCCGTGAGCCTCAACATTCATCGGACCACATACATCAGTATGTATGATCTCCAACAAATCTGTTGCACACTCCATTCTTCCAGAGAACGGCGTTTTAGTCATCTTGCCCATGAGGCATGGTTCGCAAGTACCAAGTGATTCCAAAAGTCCATCAGAATGGAGTTTCTTCATGCGCTTTACACCAATATGACCCAAACGGCAGTGCCACAAATAAGTTAAACTATCATTATCAACTATGCATCTTTTAGCTTCAATACTATGAATATGTGTATCTCCACTATCGAGATTCAAAAAGAATAGACCACTCTTCAAGGGTGCATGACCATAAAAGATATTACTCATATAAATAGAACAACCATTATTCTCTGATTTAAATGAAGAACCGTCTCGCATCAAACAAGATCCAGATATAATGTTCATGCTTAACGCTGGCACCAAATAACAATTATCCAGGTCTAATACTAATCCTAAAGGTAGATGTAGAGGTAGCGTGCCGACTGCGATCACATCGACTTTGGAACCATTTCCCACGCGCATCGTCACCTCGTCCTTTGCCAATCTTTGCTTAATCCGTAGTCCCTATTTCGAGTTCCAAATATTAGCAACAGAACCAGTATCAAATACCTAGGCACTACTGCGAGAATTAGTAAGGTACACATCAATAACATGTATATCACATATACCTTTGTTCACCTTGCCATCCTTGTTATCCGCCAAATACTTGGGGTAGTTCCGCTTCCAGTGACCAGTTTGCTTGCAGTAGAAGCACCCAGTCTCAGGCTTGGGTCCAGACTTGGGTTTCTTCTCCTGAACAGCAACTTGTTTGTCGTTCTTCTTGAAGTTCCCATTCTTCTTCCATTTGCCCTTTTTCTTGAAACTGGTGGTCTTGTTGACCATCCACACTTGATGCTCCTTCTTGATTTCTACCTCCGCAGCCTATAGCATTGCGAAGAGCTCAGGAATCGTCTTATCCATCCCTTGCATGTTATAGTTCATCACGAAGCTCTTTTAGCTTGGTGGCAGTGATTGAAGAATTCTGTCAATAACACTATCATCCGGAAGATTAACTCCCAATTGAATTAAGTGATTGTTATACCAAGACATTCTGAGTATATGCTCACTGACAGGACTATTCTCCTCCATCTTGCAGCTGTAGAACTTATTGGAGACTTCATATCTCTCAATCCGGGCATTTGCTTGAAATATTAACTTCAACTCCTGGAACATCTCATATGCTCCATGACGTTCAAAACGTCGTTGAACTCCCGGTTTTAAGTCGTAAAGCATGGCACACTGTGTTGGGGAACGTAGTAATTTCAAAAAAATTCCTACGGACACGCAAGAACATGGTGATGCATAGCAACGAGAGGGGAGAGTGTTGCCCACGTACCCTCGTACACCGAAAGCGGAAGCGTTAACACAACGCGGTTGATGTAGTCGTACGTCTTCACGATCCGACCGATCAACTACCGAACGCACGGCACCTCCGAGTTCAGCACACGTTCAGCTCGATGACGTCCCTCGAACTCCGATCCAGCCGAGTGTTGAGGGAGAGTTTCGTCAGCAGGACGGCGTGGTGACAATGATGATGTTATACCGACGCAGGGCTTCGCCTAAGCACCGCTACGATATTATCGAGGTGTAATATGGTGGAGGGGGGCACCACACACGGCTAAAAGATCAATGACCAATTGTATGTCTAGAGGTGCCCCCTTGCCCCCGTATATAAAGGAGCAAGGGGGTTCGGCCGGCCAAGGGGAGAGGCGCGCCAGGAGGAGTCCTACTCCTACCGGGAGTAGGACTCCCCCCTTTTCCATGTTGGACTAGGAGAGAGAGGGGGAAGAGGTGGAGGGGAGGAAGGAAAGGGGGGGCGCCGCCCCCCTCTCCTTGTCCTATTCGGACTGGGGGGAGGGGCGTGCGGCCCCACCCTGGCCTCCTCTCCTCTCTTCCACCTAGGCCCACTAAGGCCCATTAAGTTACCGGGGGGTTCCGGTAACCTCCCGGTACTCCGGAAAAATCCTGATTTCACCCGGAACACTTCCGATATCCAAACATAGGCTTCCAATATATCAATCTTTACGTCTCGACCATTTCGAGACTCCTCGTCATGTCCGTGATCACATCCGGGACTCCGAAAAACCTTCGGTACATCAAAACATATAAACTCATAATATAACTATCATCGTAACGTTAAGCGTGCGGACCCTACAGGTTCGAGAACTATGTAGACATGACCGAGACACCTCTCCGGTCAATAACCAATAGCGGAACCTGGATGCACATATTGGCTCCCACATATTCTACGAAGATCTTTATGGGTCAGACCGCATAACAACATACGTTGTTCCATTTGTCATCGGTACATTACTTGCCCGAGATTCGATCGTCGGTATCTCGATACCATTTCAATCTCGTTACCGGCAAGTCTCTTTACTCGTTCCGTAATACATCATCCCGTAACTAACTCATTGGTTACCATGCCTGCAAGGCTTACAGTGATGTGCATTACTAAGTGGGCCCAGATATACCTCTCCGACAATCGGAGTGACAAATCCTAATCTCGAAATACGCCAACTCAACAAGTACCTTTGGAGACACCTGCAGAGCACCTTTATAATCACCCAGTTACGTTGTGATGTTTGGTAGCACACAAAGTGTTCCTCCGGTATTTGGGAGTTGCATAATCACATAGTCATAGGAACATGTATAAGTCATGAAGAAAGCAATAGCAACATACTAAACGATCGAGTGCTAAGCTAACGGAATGGGTCAAGTCAATCACATCATTCTCCTAATGATGTGATCCCGTTAATCAAATGACAACTCATGTCTATGGCTAGGAAATATAACCATCTTTGATCAATGAGCTAGTCAAGTAGAGGCATACTAGTGACACTCTGTTTGTCTATGTATTCACACAAGTATCATGTTTTCGGTTAATACAATTCTAGCATGAATAATAAACATTTATCATGATATAAGGAAATAAATAATAACTTTATTATTGCCTCTAGGGCATATTTCCTTCACCACCTTACTCGGAGTCCTCGTCCACGTCCTCGACTTCGTCCTTGTCCCTCTTCCTCTTGGGCGATACTTCTTTGCTTGAACCGCACAATTGGCTCTTGCTCTTCATCCAACCCTTGTAGATATTGAAACAAAGGTAGCCATCCATTGCAGCGTAGTAGATGTGGTCTATATCTAGTACAGTCCACTGCCATGCACGGTGAAACGTGTGTGGAGGTTTCTTCAGTTCACCGTACGAAGGATGAACCATGGCTCCTGCCAGGGTCAGCATTGAAGGATGATCAAGGGAGGGCACCAGCCCTTCCTTGTGGAGGTCGAAGGGGTTGCCTACAACGAGGCCTATCCGACCCAGGATTTCCTTGTCGTTCCTAAAGTCTAAAGTAACGAATTTGACTCCGTCTCCCTTGAGGAACTTCTTAAATTCCTCGCACTCAATGTCAGCATGGCATATGTGGTAGACCAAGCGTAAGCCATGCACGCAAACCTGGATCACTGTGGGCTTCTTCTTCTCTGCCTCCTTTAGTTTCTTCTCGCTTCCCAGGACTGTGGTGTACTCAACATCTAGCCCAGCGACCCACTCATCATTTGAGTTTTCGAACATGCGTTTGAATCGAGCAAGGCATTCTTTCACCGTTGCGGAAGAACGGGTGTAGATGACGCCGAACTCATCGCCGGTGATGGTTCTAACATTGTACTCACCGCCGATCATGGAGATTTGGGACGTCATGGATTTGGGAGGAGGGTTAGGATTAGTGGAACTGTCGTAATGTGAAAGGACGGGACGACTAGGAGCGGTTTATCGATTGTAAAAATGTCGAGTGGGGGGCACGTGCGAATGGCAGGGTAGTGGCTTGCCTGGTAGATAAATGGATTCATGCACAGTACTATGGGGGCCCAATTAGATGTCATGTCTACTCGACGCCCAATTAAATGGCTTTCGATGTCATGTCAAGCGTCGGGAAAATTACAGGTGATATGAAGCTTTCCATTCTCCCAAGATACGGGCTTCTGAGAGCCCTTGGATCTGAGATCGAACGGTTGCATGGCATGATTCTAGACCTATGGGTGAATATCCTATCCTGGAGGGTTATTCTGCAAATTTTTAGCAACTTAGCATGCGACCGTTCGATCTCAGATCCAAGGGCTGCCAGCAGCCCGTATCATGGTCGCGCCTACCATGGCCGTCGCCTCGCTCGCGTGATCGTGCCCTTGGAGATTTAACACGGTGTGTTAGGCTATCTAATGTTGGCATGTCATACATAGTCATCACTTAGTCACTCATACAACAAGGTTAGCTATAAGGTTGGCTATAAGAGTATTTTTTGTTTACTTCTCTCTATCTCTTTCTTCGTAGTATTTATTGCATTTGCCAAGGAGTGACCTCTTCCAATGGAATGGTGCTTAGATGAGGTGCTATGGGCATTAAATGGCTTAGCAAGTCAAGTCCCCAATGCATAGGTGCTTAGTTTTTTGTTGCTAAGTTTGCTTCATCTAGGTACACGCGCTTATCACTGTTTCTTCCTGGGGTCACCAAACTAGTCTCTCTCTTCTTAATTAACTTGCCCAATCAGAATTTATGCCTATGTGGCAGGCTTAGCACATGTAGGATCAAGTACAATAGTGGGCTATAAGCCCACTTTACATGGCATTTTTCATATTTGGGGGGAAGAGGCAAGGAAAAAGTGGAGTGGGCTCTCAAGCAAGAGCCAGCCTCTACATGGTGGAGCATCGGGAGAGGCACCTATATGGAGGTGGTCAGGAATCGGGAGACTCAAGCCGGTCGTAGCGCCGCAGTTAAAATGATAATGGCAAGTCAAATCACCAGGCCCCACCTGTCCAGGAGTAACTCACTGTCAAATCACACTGCCCTACGTTTGCAGCAGCCAACTCCCTCATCTTCTCGCGTCTTTGTCGAACCGACTAGGCGGAACTGCCCCGCCTACCGCGCGGGAAAAGCCCCGCCCACGACTTTTAAATAGTACAGTATACTAATTTTGTATCCATGGATTGCGCCATGGAGCAAAGCCTCAAGAAAATGGCGGTACACATGTATGGATCATACAGCACGCCCGTCGCGTTCGCATCGCACCCCAGACGGTCGGTCGGTCTGGAACGCCGCTCTCCGAATGGAACGCGCGTCATATTGCGTTTGCACACACGTGTGGGACCGCAATTGAGAAACGACCATAGGCACACTCCCCGGCCCCGCAAGTCGGGTGAGTTAATAAAATTACATACGTTGGTACCTGGACGATCCCTGCAAGACACGGAAGATCAGTTCGTCCATGCATGTGACCAGACTCCAGCAGACACGCCTGGATTGGCTATCGTATCATGCAGGCTGTGTTGTACAGGGTTGTAGTTCTCGCGAGAAATCTAAAAAAAGGTTTATTGTCATCTCGCAAAATTAGGTGTCATGTGCTTCGGGTCACTTTGAGGGTTAAACAGCGACAACTGAGTTAGGCTAGTCATTGGGGGCACATGCACTAAGACTACTCGGCTGCCATCTAGTTCAAGCCGGCTATGTTAATTAGGACATCTATCAATGGACCCCTTTTCTACGAGTTTATCTTTAATTTGAGCTTTGATCCTCGTCTAGTTTGTCCGTTGGGATTCATCTTGTCTCCTTTGGATAGTGAGGTTATGATTTCTTGTCAGGTGGCATTTTTTCGTGTTATATGTTATAATCCGGTGCTTCAGATCAAAATGACGACAACTGCGCCTCCGGGGCACGTGCATGAAGACTTCTCGACAGTCAGTGCCGAGGTCAAGCCGGCTCCGGCCGGTAGACAAAAGAAAACTAGTACTCCACTATATAGGCAGGAGCCTCCGCGCTTGCTTGCTAGTGTTGCTCTCTTCACACTGTCTCGTCCTCTCCAGATCTAAACACGACAGCGGTGGCCACACACTCTCTCTCTACTCACCGCTGGTCACAGATCAAGCCAGATCCTCTCCGCCGGGGAAGGTGAGAAGGTGCAACATTCACGCGGTCGTCCTCGGCGAAGGCTCTTACCCAATGTCGGGCCTCCCGATCAGCGTGCCTTGCCGTTCTCTCCCAAGCATCGCTGGCGAGGGAGGGCCTCCCACCCCTTCTTCCTCCCTGCCGTAGTGTGGGCAGATCCGGCCTCCCGCCACCCACCTAGCAACATCCCGGCGACCCTCAGGTATAACTTCCTTCGAAACCAACCTTTCTCTACTTCCTGAGCTCCTGACGTCGCTGCATTTGTATCTTTTACTATTTCTCAGGCCGCCTCGCATAGATAGGATCGATCGGCTATTCGAAAAGCACCTAATTTTTTACTGTTAAGAGGTAAAAGTAGTTCATGCACTCGAATCTAGTACTTGGTACAAACAAGGAAGAAAGGGTGTGGGGGTGGGGGAAGATTTGTTACCTGAATCTAGGACTTGGTCGAAAGAGGAAATTATGGGGGCGAAAAGTAGCAGAGACTGGCTATCCAACTGGTCTCTAGGTCTAATAGGGAAATAAAGGGCATGCAATACAAACTCAATATAAACCCGATCTATTGGTTGAAAAAGGAAAGAAAGTGGGGACTGGGGGACATGTCAACAGAGTAAGTCCAGCACTAGATTTGCTAGCCTCACACAGTATAAGGTGGCTATATACCGAAAAAAATGGGACCAACCCAGATATCCTCTTGTGATGTTTGTTGCCCCGAGCCGCTCTTATGTAATGCCACTGGTAAAATGTAGCAATCGCACTGTTAAAAGTAAGGACACGTTAAACCAATGTTGTTTTCAATGTAATGCCTCCAGTAATATGAATCAATGGCACTTTTTTCATGTCCTGCTAAATTTCCCATTAAGATAAGTTGCTTCTTTTCGTTAGAGATGCAACTGTCCTGGTCCGCCTACTCTCCGGGAGCTTCACGACCAACCTTGATGTTGCTCAATTTTATTGCAACTAATGAAGAAGAAGCTCTGTGGGTTTCGTTTTCTGATGGAAATGGAACCGGGGCTGGAGCCCTTTTCTTAAAAAAGAAGAAGAAGAAGCTGCTAGCTCATGGGACATTGCTTCATTTTAGGTGAACTGCACCAAAAGGTCCCATGAATTGAATCATCCATGTTGGTGACTGGTGTCATCCCTTCTACGATGGTGTTGACTGCAGATATGGTTCCCATCACGAGGTATGTTTCTTTTTGGTCTGACCATTTGCCAAAGCTCCTGCATGTTGATCCTGCTCTTGTGCTACTGTTTTGGCACTGCCATGATAAAGCAGTAATGTTATTATTTTGCACCTTAATCTAGTGGCACTATTAATTTGAGGCAATGTTTTGGCACCGCTAGTGCCACTGTTTTTTTTATATATCGAATGAGGGGGTTCCCTCCGATTTCATTAAAGAAACCCAACCATAGAGAACCATTATCCGACAACATCTCAGTGTAAACGGGCAGTTATGCAACTACTACTAGAACGGACTGAGTACTAGCAGGAGACAAGTTCGCCGCATAAGCTAGGCAGGTAGGGGGACGCAGCACCAGCTCGACCAAGTTTGGATTACAACCCAAATGCTACCACAGAAACATCAGGGCGAAGATAGGGACTGAAAGAGCCAGCTTCAGCATCCCAGTCTAAGCACCCCCGGCCTTCATCCTTGCGACGCATGATACACCTCGTTTGCCACCTGCTCGACCCTAGTTTCACTGATAAAATGAAGTAATAATACAGTTAAAATAGAGCGAGTGTCCTCTCTATCATTTCATTTCAATGTAGATAAAGAAAGTGCTTCTCTTTGTTAATGTATGTTTCATCAACTAGTCCCATTGTTAATGTTTAAGCATTTCTGCAAACTGGGGTGCGTAATTTTAGTTGATCTGCACAAAAATAGAGATTTGAATGTCTCAAGGCCCCTCCTTGTACTACCGCTGTACACTGATGGTCATCACTGGCAGAAGGTGTATCGGGGAGACTTGGGACAATTTCCAGTATGAGGCATGGCGTACCATATGAGGCGTCGCAGAGCCCATCTCGCCCTCGCAGCATGGCATACTATGATTCTATCACAATATTTTCTTCTATTTATTTTGCTTGTTTCATCAACTAGTGCCACTAAAATGTAATCACGCTTTTTCATTATCTGTGCAATCAGGGTTATTCAGCTGCATTTTGGTGGAACTGCACAAATGTACGGATGGAACCGACATATATGCAGAGTGCGAGGTGTGCCAAGTAAAAATTACCGACACCAACCATGCTCCATGCACGCATTGGCATCCACCACCACCAGTGGGATGTGTGGCACTCTCTGTAGCCAAATACTCTAACCAAATACTAGTAGCTTATGTTGGCAGTTTTCTAGGGAGTACTCTTTTCTGAAAGAAGCACCAATCTATTTTTCTTTATTTGTACACAGTGTCACAACTTTGACCCAAAGGTCCAGATCTATTTCAGGGTGATTGGCGTAGTACTCGGAGACTGATTTTAACCATGATTTTCATTAGCTGTCACACTGATTGTAAGCATGAGCAGGTGGAAGATTAGGTTAGTGCGAAGCTTACCTTAAACCCTACCATCCTCGAAATCTCCCACTCATTGTCATACCAAGTAAGGATCTCCTTCAACCTGGCTAACTTTGGCTGGTCGCCGCCGGCGATCTGCCTGATTCGGTGCTAGCTTTGGAAGATGGGAGGAGAGACGGTGGTCTAGCAATAGAGAAGAGGGAGAGGCGAGACGGTGGTTTTGGAATGCAAATGATGGAGAGGAGAGGAGGTGGTTTTGCAATGGAGAAGAGGGAGAAGCGACACGGTGGTTTTGGAATGGAGATGATGGAGAGGAGAGGAGGTGGTTTTGCAATGGAGAAGAGGGAGAGGAGGGTGCGGCAGCGATTTAGGATTGGACAAGAGGGCCGGCGTGCTGTGACTGGATCAAAATCAAAATCAATTTACCCTTCAATTAAGAAAGCGACCCCACATTAACTAGTCTCCCTTTTATTCTGCATCATAATTGACCATGATTTTCGCAAATAAAATATATGTTATACGTTGCCAAAATAATGTAATTTGAAAGTACATTCAGATACGAACCAAATGATACAATTTTTGGTGACATGCATTCACATTTTGCTTGTCAAATACAGTACGTGGTCAAACTTTGACCCAAAATACGCAAAACAAAAAAATTTCTTCCAACACAAGCGCCGCTCTTCCGCTCTTCTCCTCTTAAACCACCGCCGCTTCTCTCCTGTTCCAATCTAAATCCAGCGCCGCTCCTCTCCTCTTCCATTTCAAAACCACCGCCCGTCCTCTCCTGTTCCAATCCAAAACCAGCGTCGCTCCTTTCCCGTTCTAAACCAAAACCAGCGCTGCTCCTCTCCTCTTCCATTCAAAAACCACCGCCGGCGAGTGAAGGTGGTGTGGAGAAGTAGATCGATGGAGGAGTACAACTGATACGTGAGGATCGCAGACGGCGACCCTACGAAGCTAGCTAGGATGTTGGAGATACAGTCTTGGTTTGACAACAAGGACCAACTAGCGGCGACGGCGACATCCATGGCCAAATATCTGCAACAGAGCGAAAAGGTGGCGATACTCCCGGAGGGAGTCGCGCGGGAGTACATAGAGCTGCTCCTCTGGGCCATGGAGGAAATAGATTCACCGAATCCGATCGTGAGGGAGCGGTGGTGGGACTATCGATCCCAGATGGAGTATCCACCAGAGATTGAAGGATCGAGCATCTACAGGGTGTCGTTTGTGAGGCATGCCAGAGCGAGCCGGTGGAGTCTTCGTCGACCGAACCCAACTGCAAGAGGAGAAAAACAGTTGGCCCGACGACGCTTGCCCGCCATCCTCTCCCTCGCCGTTCACATCGTCTCACTGGGCGGCTGTCTGCCGCTGAGGAATAGGAGGGATTGCCCCCCCAGACCAATAGTTGGGCAGGTTGTGAATTGTCAGGAGGAGCTTAGGGTTGTTAGTATTTGCAGGTTCAGAATTTTGTTTTGTGTTGTGTATTTTGAGAGTACTTTCAGATATGAATGTCTTTTGAATTTCAGATTTGCAGTATTGAGCATATGAAGTATTTTATGAATTCTAGAGATCTATTTTTAGCACTTTAAAAAATGTAGTTTCATAGGAGTATAAAAGTGCAGACAATGTGATTCTCAGAGAAGAAACTGCAAGTTTCAGTTTCAGATAAGAAACTCCAAGTTCAGTTTCAGATAAGAAACTGCAACTTTCAGAGGCAGAGCATTTATATTAACACGGCCTTTTCAAACAGTGTTAACATCATGATGGAAGTTTTATTCATGGTCGAAACTGCAACTACCAGCCAGTTAACATCATGCTGATCAACATTCATGCATAGCACATCTTCATATGATGCACAGTCAAAAAGATAAGCTATTTTTAAGATGCCCACACAATGTCGAGTGTGCGAAAAACAGAGAAAACGAGGGATGAAGTTTTGGCAAGTGTTGGACATGGTGTGCGTAGATGACAATTGGGAACCACGTGTCAATAAAGGCAGAGGCAAAAAATTTGGAGATACTTTCTCTGCACAGGTGGAATCGAACCCGGGCGGAACAGCTGTCGGGTAGTGTCACTCGGCCACTAGGCTAGTTCAGTTGTTTCGTTACTAATAAGGCACTTGCTCAGGTGGTCGGATCTCCTCCTGCGCCTTTGTGCGCTTGCCGCGACGCCACTGTCTGCCGTTGTGAACATGCTGAACAAACGAGAGGAATCTGGAGAGGACTGTACATGGAGAGGCGGACAGTCGGGACCCACCAGGTCTATGGCCGTACGCAAGCAAGTGCCTCATCGAAAAAATACTTCCTCCTAATGCTATATTGACGTTGGGGCCCATGGGTTTTTCGACATAGTTACATTTTTTTAGGTGCTTCAACATAGTTACTATAGGAGATGAATTAACGAAGCCGGGGAGCTGGCAGGTATCATTTATTATCACTGGGCAGCAAGTATCAGCTGGGTTTTGGGCTGCCCCGTCTAGGCTTTCTTTTTTAACATGCGCAGCCCACGACCTCGGATGGGAGGTCCATAGGCCTGTTTGTATTTTCTTGAGGGTCGTCATGTATCAACCGGCCTATGGACCTCCCATCCGAGGTTTTATTTTTCCTGAAACATCTGCAGCCCAATTTATGTTTTTTTAAGAACACGTAGAGATCTATACTATTTTTCTATATAAGAATAGGAACACCTGGTCCAACTTATGTTTCCCTTCTAACTATATTATATATATATATATATTATTTTATATGTTATTATATATTATTGTTATTGTCATCATATATTTAACAGATACTTACATATGTAAGAAAACAATATCCCACATCTTATTAACTTATGAAAATAATTTCTTAACAATAAAATCCTGGATTTTTTTTGGCAACGAAAATCCTGGTGATTGTGTACAAAAGCTTGGTAAGATTTAAGGACCAATGTAATAATAAATCACTTATTATTTAAATATATATATATATAACAAAATGCTCAGCCCTGTTTATTTTTTCATAACATTGCTGCGCCCACCCCAACATTATAATTAGAATAAACCCAGCAAAATCGTGTATTTCGAGAAAGTGCAAATGGTCTGTAATTTTTTAGGAAAAACAGAAATGGGCTGCATGGACGCTACATTATTTGTTCACCCAGCCCAGCTAATAGACTGTAATTAAAAAAAGATCAAATGGACTGTAAATTCTACCCCGCAAAAAAAGACTATAAATTCTAGAAAAATGGGTTGAATATGTGCCACATTTTTGGAGGCTGACCAGGCCATCCCTCCACCCCTCCACACCTCCTGTTCTTCTCCACCGACTGCCGAACCACACCGCACCAGAACCAGTTAACCCTCGTACACCTCTCCGTCTGCGACTCTACTCCCGCGTCTTCCCATCTCCGGCTCGTTGCTGTCCGGGGCCTCGCCGTCGTCCACCACCTTGGATGCGCTCGGCGCGGAGTGGTCAACGTGGTCAATGAACGACACCATCAGAAGTACACTGTGCGTGGAGAGGCTGACAGCTGGGTCAACGGCCGCACGCAAGGAAATGCCTCCTTATTACGCGCAAAATAATGATTCCTCCACCTGACAGCTGGGACACACCGGAAGGGCCTCTGTGTTTTGCGAAAAACGTTCCCACCGCTGACAGGTCAGACCCACCAGCTATATCTTCGCACGCAAGGAAGTGACTCCTTATTACGCACAAAAAAATGAATACCCCTGCTAGCTGGGACCCACAATAGTGGGAGGCTGACTTGTGGGCCAACAAAGTTGATGGGGACGGAGGGCTTTGTCAACTTAGTCAATATGAACGATTCTAGCTCCAGTGACCGTACGATGTCCATCCAACGGCCGTAGTGCTTCTTCAACCTCTGGTCTTCTTGCTCCAGCCGCCCAAAGCAGCGCCGGTCGTGCCTCGTGCTCCTGCCTCCCGTGGCCGGCTGCGATGTTGCAGAGGCCTTACCGCCCCCTACTACTCCCACCACTGGCCAGGCCATCCCTCTACTCACCCACACCCCCTGTTATTCTGCGGCGACGGCAGCCTCACACCGCAACGAACCTGTGAACCCTCATACTCCTCTACGCGTGGGCATCCACTGCCGCGTCTTCCCCAGCTCCGTGTCGTCCCCTTCCTAGGCCTCGCCGTCGTCCACCGCCCTGATGCTCTCGGCGCGGCGTGGTCAACGTGGTCAAGGAACGGCTTCCATCGGACATGGACAGTACATGGAGAGGCTGACAGCTGGGTCCACGGCCGCAGCAAGGAAGTGCCTCCTTATTACGCGGAAAATAATGATACCTCCACCTGACAGCAGGGACCCACTGGACGGGCAACCATATTTCGCGAAAAAACGTTTCCCCCCTGACTGTTGGGACCTACCAGCGACATCTTCGCACGCAAGGAAGTGCGTCCGGGCATAAAAAAACGATTCGCCCCCCTAACTGCTGGGACCCACCAGCTACATCTTCGCATGCAAGGAAGTGCCTGACAGTCGGGACCCACCTGGTCGAAGCGTACGTAGCGTTAGCATTCTGGTCGCGAACGTGTACGTACATACTGGTCGATGTAGAGGCGCGCACGTGTCTTAGTAGAGGCGCGCACGTAGCATGTACACGTACGTACAGTAGCCAGGGTGCAAGAAAGTAAATAAGGCCATGTACGTACATATGGGCGGGGTCTCGGACGCCTACTCGCGCGTACGTACGGCCAGGGCTCGTGTACATGTCTGGGTCGGAACGGAGAAACTACGCCGTCGTCGTGTTCATGGGGAGGCAACGGAATGCGTCGTGTTCATCGGGAGGCAATGGAACGCGTGGGAGCCAACCGGCTTGGACGGAACAAGCCGATGAAAACGAGGCCTGGCGTACCGTAGAATGGAGGAAACGGCCTTGTGTTCGACCGGCCACGTTCGAAACGGGATCCTGTTCATCGAGAGTGGTCTGGCATACCGCAAAACGGAGGAAAAGGACCTCCTACGGTCGAAACGGGGGTCTTGTTGATCGGGAGGGGTGTGGCGTACCGCAAAACGGAGGAAACAGACTTGTGTTGGAGCGCTAGGGTCGAAACAGGGGTCCTATTCATCGGGAGGCGTGTGGCGTACCGCAAAACGGGACTCCACGGGATACTGTTCATCTCCACCGTCGACACCCTCCAGCCTCCACGGGCTACTGTTCATCCACCATCGACCTCCTCCAGTCTCCACCTGCGACTGTTCATCCACGGGCTCCTGTTCATCCAGCCTCCGCCGCGCGCTACTCCACAGGATACTATTCAACCAGCCCTCTCCACGTGCTAATGTTCAACCACCCCTCCATGGGCTACTGTTCATCCAGCCCTCCACCGTCTATTGTTCATCCAGCCCTCCACGGGGTGGTCCTATTCATCCAGCCCTCCACGGGGTCCTATTCATCCAGCCCCAACCAGCTCGATCGATCGGGGTCCTGTTCATCCAGAGGTAACACCACGGGATCCTGTTCATCTCCCCCACCGGGAACTGTTCATCCAAACCCCCCCATCAACGCTCACTAATCATCTAGAGGCAGCATCGATCGGCTTCAGTTAGCAGCAGTAGCGAAGGAATCTTTCGATCGGGTTCAGTTGACAGCCATCGATCGATCGCTCGGGTTCAGTAACGCGTAGCCTGCAGTGCAATCGTCCGGGTTCAGTTAGAGCACACCGCCTCGCTCGGGTTCAGTTAGAACCCAACGTCTCGCACCCACGCGCGTGCATTGATACGTCTCCAACGTATCTATAATTTTTGATTGTTCCATGCTATATTATATTTTGTTTTGGACATTATTGTCTTTATTATACACTTTTATATTTTTTTGGGACTAACCTATTAACAGGAGGAACAGCCCAGAATTGCTGTTTTTTGCCTATTTCAGAGTTTCGCAGAAAAAGAATATCAAACGGAGTCCAAACGGAGTGAAACCTTTGATAACGTGATTTTCGGAACGAACGTGATCCAGAGGACTTGGACCCTACGTCAAGACATCAACCAGGAGGTCGTGGTCTCAAGACTAGTTGTACCTCGCAATGCGGTGTTTTGATATCATTCTCCTTGTTGAAATATTTGCTTGGAGATTGCTTCAAGTCACTCCTTAAGTTAGAAACCCTTGGTCCGGCTTTTCTGGTTAGATCCAGCGATGACGATGCCTACATGTCATTCCACTTTGGAGGCTTGCTTTATAGGAACTTTTAATCACAGTCTAGATGTTGTCAAGGGTAATCTTAGATGTTGTTTCTCATTGATGTGTGCCTTTGATAGATCTAACATGATTTTTTTAGGGTCATGCATTTTTCCTTTGTGGTTGTGTGAATCCTTGATGTCTCGACTTGTTTTTGAAATGTGTTGTTGCAGCGGACGGGTATAATGATCTCCATTTGACTGACTGTTTTTAACATGTGTGCACCACCGAAGGCACAACAAACAACCGAGACTTTTTATTCCTTGAAGAAAACAGATGAATCGATATAAATCAACAAACATAGGACCATGTCATTGTAACCAACACCCCTGATAAGCTACAACCAGCCGCAAGATGAGACATAACAACACACAAAACCCTAACCAAATTTGATGCCTTCCATGCTTGCGCTCAATACACAACATACCAAGTGAAACACTCGCCGCCGAGAAAAAGAATCAAGCTGTGCAGTAGACTTTGGTCATTCTCATTTTGGAGTAGATGGTGTCTTAACAACAGCCACCAGCCATTTTGCTTGCAGCTTTGCCAATAACACCCCATTCATGGCAATTGATCTCGTACCTTATCTCCCATCAAACAGGCCATATATGGTGTGACCCAAATGATGCCTGGGAGATGGCCCCGTTAGGCCCTAGAGGGACATGCATGGCGTCCTCCAATGAAGTAGAGCCATCGAACCCTGAGCACCACCCATGTGTTGGGACATATGGTACTCTACCCTAGCGAAAAAATAATTTTTTTCTTTCGAACCTGCATCACACCTAGTGAGACCCTGCACCTCCGTAAGCTCAAAGAAACCGCCTACATGGCCGTCTCCGGATGTGTGAATAGGCTTAGAATAAGTGTATGGGCTTGCTGGGCGAAACTAGCCCGCTGATGTGCAAGACAAGATAGTAGTGGTGCTTAAAAAAAAAAGTTGATAGTGCTGTCTCCAAAATCGGCACCAAGGTTCTGCAGCTGCGATTTGGAGAGATGCGTCAGGAAGACACTTTGGAGCTTCTCCGATTGTGGTTGAACAGGATAGTATACAGGTGCTCTTCCCAACAAGTTATTATTTCTTTTTTGACTAAGCACAGCAACACGATGCCTTCATTTGTATGAAGGAAGGAGATGGTTTTTATTACAAAGTTGCATGGGCGTAGCTAGCAAAGAGAGCCCATGCAGACAAGCAAAGTGAGGAAACTGTCTTGCTTATCCATGGTTGCCCGTAGCAATTTTGTATGCATTGCATGTGTGTCTCAGTTGGACCTGATTGAGGAAAAACAGAGAAAAAATCATCATCTGCACATTTTTTCACTACTAGGAAAAGGCTTATAGGTGGGGCGGGCGTGGACTTGCACCCGCCATAGCTATTTTGGAAAATTTATAATGGCGGGTGCTATAAACTGCTCGCTACTGGCTATCCACATAACAGTGGCCGGCGTAACTGCGTAATTAGGGAGCCACATCTCCAACACTCTTGCTAATTTCTCCAAAGGCGAAAAGCAAGTATGGCAGGCACGTACAACAGGCTCGCCACTAGTGCCATGCTAGTCAGTGGCCGGCAGTTTCTAGCGACCGTCACGGCTATTTGCGTGACCCACCCTCATCGGTTTCAAATTTTTGTAGGATTTTGCAGTGTCGAGTCCTATTACACGCCCGCCACAGCTGTATTGGTCACCCTGCCACCTACCAATCAAATATAGTTGTGGCGGGTGTTATCTGCCAATCGTCACTCTTTTGCATGACTTTATCCATCCGACCGCAGCAAGTCACACCTTATCCATACAGACATAAATCTTTCTGCCTTTGTCTTTCTCGTTCGCTTCGCCGTCATCGCAAACATCATGGCGTCCTACTCTGACTCAACCGGCGAGGTCGTGGTCTGTTGCCTCAAACGGCGCCGCGGACCTAATCTTCCCCGTCGCCCACGCCATCCATCGCCGCCTCGAAGTCCTCAGTCTTGCCTTCCAAGGGCACCTCCAACTACTTCCCAATCACAATGTTCCGCACCTTCCTCCCCCTCCAATGTCATCGGCGTCCCCATCAAACTCGCCATCCGCATCCGCCATCGTCCTCATCCTGCCCGCCATCTCCATCCACCCGGGTAACCTCACCTCCCCTCTCTCTGTTAATGGAGATTATAGTTGTTCTCATTTATTGTAATTGTACATTAGCAGCATTACGTTAGTGTAGTTAGAATCTGTTATAGGATGTAATGTAATTGTCTCTTGTTATATGATGTACCATTGAATCATTGTAATAGGACCTCTTAAATTTGAATGCTTGTGCTAGAGGACTATGTACTGCCTATATGAATCAACATATAGTACCATATATTATTCATGATGCAAATATTCATAATGAGTGTCATTGTTTTCGCAAAACATTGATCAAGTTCCGTTTCGCTTAATTACTGGCACTCAATTTGTCCAATTTCTAGCAAAGGTCATGCCAATTTTTTCCGCAATATTTTAACTTTTTATGGGCGAGCTACTTAACTATATTTTCCGTCAGGTGGATAATACTCACTCTTAATCCACAAACTGAGATGAGAGTTGTTCTAAGAGAAGGACACCGACTGTTGTCGTAGGGGGTCATCTTTCTTCTTCTCTTCCTCTTAGACTTTGGTAAAGCAGGAGAAGAAGATGGAGGACGACCATCACCGACAGTCAAAAATACAATGAGTGAGTGAGTGTACACCATATATAAAACCACTTGAGAGATGACCCGACTGTTGTCTTAGGCGGACGTTCTTCTCCCTCACCCTCCTCTAAGACCTTGGTAAAGCAGGAGGAGAGGGGGAAGAATGACCATCACCGACAGTCAAAACTACAGAGAGTAAGTGAGTGTACACTATATACACGACCACTTACGAGATGAACGAATTTAAGAGCGAGAAATTTTTCACCCAAAGGACAAATGTGGGTTGTTGTCATAATAGTTCTATCTTTTATATTGACTAGCAAAAATGTCCGTGCGTTCCAATGGGAGAAAAGAAAATTATATGCTCAAATCCCGTAACAGAATAAGCATGCCTCAAGAACCCCACCGACACCATACACGTACCTTCTGCACGAGTGTTTTGTGCACACGTCTCCACCCACACATGTTCCTCCTTCATCTGCACTTTGTGCACGCCCCAAGGCAACTGCGACTTCGTCCTTGTCAACCGCGGGGACCGGTCTCGCTGGACTCAACCGGGGTGGCGTAAACTACAGTAGCTAGACGTGAACGCCCATGCGTCGGCATGTCTTCACGCCGGCAGAAGACAACATTGACATGGTTAAGTTCCCTCGTCCTCTTCTTTGATGCCATATCCATCGGGGCGAGCTCGCCCTCTTCCTAGTGATGTTGTGCGCTGGGTTTAAACTGGGCATTACTCCAGACGACCATGTTTAGGTAGCTCAATCTTGAACTTTCTAGCTCGAGTCAATAGTAGGCCCGAGCTGAAGAAAAAAAAGTCTAGTTTAGCTGGGAATTTTTTCTGTTCACCAAGCAACATTAAGAACACATGATAGTTCCATCAAAACAAAAGAACATACACACGTCAAAATATATATTTGCAAGCACACGCCCGGTCAAATGAATCAGATTAACATATTTCTCAAGGTGATGTGAGTTCTTTATTTCTCAGATAAAGGGTTACATGTTTTTGATTCTTAACTTCATTGTTGATCTTACATGTAAATAAATCTTTCATGTTTTTAGAGAGAGAGAGAGAGAGGGAGAGAGAAAGAGAGAGAGAGAAAACCTTTATCTATATATCTGTTCAGTTTACGCGAACTCAAAGGCAGAAACTAAAAGTCTAGTTTAGCTGGGAATTTTTTCTGTTCACCAAGCAACGTTAAGAAGACATGGTATTTCCATCAAAACAAAAGAACATACACACATCAAAAATAATATTTGCATGCACATGCCAGGTTAGAAGAATCAGATTAACATATGGAAGCATTACCTGAACTCTTTCCTCTACCTTGTTTGTACATCAAATCCTCATCACCATCCGAATCATCTTTGTTGTCTGAACTTCTCACAGTGTCAGGATCAATAAGAGAACCACATAGCTTGCACAATGGGATAAAATCTAAAAGCGGATTTGTGTTCATCTGCCCACGGGATATTGGAATGACCACACCATCATCATCGTAAGCCAAGAAATCTCCATGGGAATCTTCCAGCGAGTCACTACCAGTGTCACTGTCACCAATATCCTCGTGCACATCACTGACAAAATACTTAAGGAAAAGAAACCACACTGACATCACTTTTGAACTATCAGGATTGATCACTTCCAGATTTCTGCCAAGATGGCAGCACACACATGGGCGTTCCGAGCAGCCATAACAACGCGATGATGCCGGGCTAAGCTGTTGGCACATATCCCGACCTCGACTGCGAAACTCACCGAACGCTTTCCGGCGAGATACATACGTACGAGCCGGTACTTCCTCAATCAGTTTGTAGCACCCGCCACTGCAAATTTTCCAAAATATCTATGGCGGGTGCAAGTCCACGCCTGCCCCACCTATAAGCCTTTTCCTAGAAGTGAAAAGATGTGCAGATGATGATTTTTTCTCTGTTTTTCCTCAATAACGTCCAACTGAGACACACATGCAATGCATGCAAAATCGCTACAGGCAACCAAACATGTCCTATGTGAATGTAAAATCGACCACGTTCCTAAAACAAAAATAATTAATAGACCATGTTCGCATGCAAAATCGTTAAATAAAGCTGGAGCACGTTCACATTAAAAAAATGGTAAACCAAAGCGACCAAGTTCAGATAAAAAAAAAGAGGTGACGCGAATATCAATACTTGCTATTTGACGCGAATGAAACATAAAGAAAGTATTAAATATCGCTGCGGATAAGCACTGCACCAAAATTCTTACTGTTTCCTTCCCAAAATGCGAATATCAACACTTGCTATTTTTGTCCCAATCGGCTAGCTTATAAGCAGCCTTTTGGCTGGATTGACAAACCATCCCCTCGATCACATCACATACAATCCATCAGTCTGAGAAGCAACATCTGCGGCGGACGTGTAGTGGATATTGCAATTTGCAATACACCTGACTATGGCGCTGCTGCAAACCAAAACGAAGTCATCAAGGTATAATAATATACTACTGCAACTCATTCTATTGTCTTCTTATTTTATGATAGGCAACGTGCTCATGCATTCTTATTTTGCCATCTTCTGGACGAATTTGAGGTGTTTTGCTTGTGAATTTTTCTCTGTACCATGTCTTGAGAAATTTGTCTGATCCAATTTAGTCCCAGCTTTTTTTTAAAGTTCATGCATTTGAAGATTGGAGTTTCAAGGAGTATATTGCGTGACGGCAAAGACGAGCACTTTAACTCTTCTTGCAAAACAAAAAAAAGATGGGCACTCAGATTCATTTTCAGAATATAGATCTAGGATTTTTTTTCTGAGCAAGTTCAGTTTTTATTTTCAGAAGAACTCTTCATCTATTGAACCGGAGTAATTTGTGTTGAGTTATTTATAGTTCTACTCGTTGGGCGTTGGCATGTAGTAATAGTAAAAAAAGATGTGTTTTATTTGTTCATGATATCTCCTACCGCTCACATGGTCTATGACTGCAGGGCGCTTCCTAAGGAGACCAATGCCAATGATATGCTCGCTTCGCCAGGCACATTGGAGCTACTGCAGCCGCAGACTATTTCTATCTTTGATTATACTCTGCTGCCTCCGCTAGCTCCACAGGAGGAGGATCACTCTGCTGCCATTCTGGTGGATCAGCCTGCTGCTATTACTCATCGCTTTGATCAACTTGCTGGCTTCAAGGTAACCGTGAGGGTCGCCAATGAACCAGGCGTCATTGAGGAATGGGTCAAGAGTGTGTCGAACTCCCTCCAAACGGTGGAAATGAAGATTGTTGGTCTAGACTGCGAGTTCACCGACTAAGTCCATGGGGTGAAGCAGAAGGACCTGCCCCTGGAAATGCAGCGCCGCGCCGCCGTACTTCAACTGTGTGTTGCAGATGATTGCTTGGTGTACCACATAATGCACTCGCCTCGCATACCAGACGAGCTCAAAATATTTCTTGCTCGTGAGGATATCTTCTTCTGTGGAGCGGCAATTGGCCAGGACGTAAAAATGCTTGAGCCATACGGCCTCCATATTAAAATGCCCATTGACCTACAAGAGCGCATTGATATACCAATTACAACTTGCAGTAAACCAATACCTTCGCTATTTGACCTAGCAAATTTTGTGTTGGGAACGAATCTGGAGAAGGGCAAGGAGTGCAAGCAACTGAAGAGTTCCGGATGGGAGATTACTCCATTGAACTTCCAACAAATCAGATATGCTGCGTTCGATGCCCTTATAAGTTTTGAGATAGCTAAAGGGGCTACAAGCCTTGGCTATATGCTCCTTGATGAATAAGCTTAGGATGATTAAATAAAACTATGGACATATGAGTTATTTTATATGTCTATGTCTTAAGTTTTTTTTGCAGATGTGTGCCTTTTGTAATAACTTTCAGAGTAGCCCGAGCACATGCGCGTGCAGCATCAAAATTTTCTATTGTTTTCTTTTATAAGTTGTTAAATAAACATGAGTTGAATTATGAAAGTCATATTATTATTTCTATTGTTTTGTCCTCGGTAAGAACTCAAACAAATCCTAGAGAAACTGAAATTTTAGATCCGTAACTTTTTGCATGTCGGGATAAGGAACATAACTGTAAAAATATTGTATTGTTGTTTGTATTAACAATCTTCTATTTTTGTCTAACTTTAGTTGTATGAAATGCTTCAAAATTTGTTTTTGAGTTCTTTTTTATTCCCCTGGACGGTTCAAGCGAGCGTCTATACGGTTGCATCACCGAGCACGTCTTCTCCGGCACCGCCAGAGACGTGCGGAGTTTGCGGCACTACCACGAAGGGCTCGTAGCACGTGTCTCGTCGTCACGAGTCGCCGGCCGTCATGGAGATGGGCCTGAGAAGGCGTGAGAGAGATGATAAGATGGGCTGCTGGTCTGGAAGAACGGAGGAGCAGAAAGAAATATGTGGATGTAGAAAGGAAATGAGGTAGCACTGGTAGAAAATGGGCCTTTAGTCCCGGTTCACAAAGGCCTTTAGTCCCGGCTGTGCAACCGGGACTAAATATGCGCGACTAAAGACCCCCCCCCTTTAGTCGCGCCTCTTACGAACCGCGACTAAAGGCCCGTCCACGTGGGCGCCAGGGGTCCGTCGGGGCGGAGGACCTTTAGTCCCGGTTCTCATGGCTAACCGGGACTAAAGGCCCGTCCACGTGGGCGCCAGGGGTCCGTCGGGGCGGAGGACCTTTAGTCCCGGTTCTCGTGGCTAACCGGGACTAAAGGCCTCCTCCGCGGGTTTAGGGTTTTAGCCCCCCTAAACCTGGTTTCTTTTTAATTTGTAATGTTTTATTTCTTTTATATTTTATTTTGTGTTTTATTTTAATTTTGATGAAGTTTCAGTACACATATTCTACGCTACTATATACATGCATATGAAATTTCAAACAAGAAGAATTCAAGAGGAATATATAATATATATTCAATCTCGGGTGACCATATACAACTTCGAACAAGTTTCTATACACAATTAGGATGGATGACCATATACAACTTCGAACAAGTTTCAATCTCGGGTATGCATATAAATTTCTTCGTCCTCGGTATAGTGTTCTCCTTTAGGATTGATGACTTTCCTCATGAAAAATCCTGCTAATTCCTCTTGAATTGGTCAGAAGCGAGCTTCTGGACTAAGCCTCCTCCGCAAGTTATCCGTCACCTTCCGCACGCTATCCGATGCCTTCCGCTCAAAGGTGTGTCTCCGGATGTTCTCACAAACATAGTATCCACATAGATTGGTCCCCGGTGGCTGCTTATCCACATTAACTAACCTTCTAAAATCTAGCTCATGTTTGAATTCACCGACAATTTCTTCTGAGAACCGTCTCCAAACCCTACAGGGAAAAGAAAATTAAATGAACAAGGGAGTTATTAGTTACTTGATATTAGGAAATGAACGAAAGAGACCGATCGATATAGAGCTCAAATGATTGAAAATAATTACTTTTGCAGCATTTTTCTCATGTCGGCCCAACGCTTTGGATCCGAATCCATAGAGTCCATGATTAGAACTCTGGAGGTGTGAAGTTCAATATTTAGCAGAATCCAGTAGAACCTGCGGACACGTTACATGCACAGTCATGCATAACTCATCGATTAGACATACCATGCATGGAGTAAACAAAAGAGAATGGGCACAAGAGAGAAACACTCACCCAAAATGGTAAGGAAATAGAATATGACTTTTGAGTTGATGCTTTCTAAGAAACTTGTACAAGTCTTTCTCCACGTCTTCGGGGTGATTTTGTAACACATGTCCATTAACGATATGTGGGTCAATGAACCCAACATCATGGATGTTTCTTATTTTGCATTCCCAAATCTTCAATCTGCATAATAGCGTACGCAACAATATAGTTAGGACAATATATATATATATATATATATATATATATATATATAGTGCAGGCAATGAAGAACGAGATGAGGTAGAAATAAATCACTTACAGAACGTAGCAACTCAGCATAGATTTATCGAGCTCGCGCAGATTGAACAGCTGGAACAATTCACTCATATGAACTTGTACAGAGTACCGTTTGGTGTGATGCTCCTCTGTAACATCCGCATAAACATATTCTTTGTCGGCCCATCTTATGAATTGCTTGTACCAACGTAGCAGATTTCGCATTTGTGGTGGTAGACTCTTTTCCCGCGCAGGCTCGACGAGAGGCCCATTCCGCACATATTGTAATGCTATCTCACATACTGGCGCATCCTCAAGGCCTAAGAAGGCACGAAGAGTCAAACCCATCTCAGACGCTTGTTTCATGGCACTCGCTACAGTCAATCCAGGTGCTGCCGCAGCTGCTATGATCTCGGGGTCCTCTTCCGGACCGGCTTTCACTATGAGCGGGGGGGTCGATTGTTTATTCTGCATCCCGAGCTGGTCAACTGGTTTCCCGCTTTTTTACTTTCTTCTTTCTCCTCCTTCAATATTTTTTCTTGCCTACGAAGTTCATGTCCATAGTCGTCAGGCATATTCAGCTCGGCTTGGGACGGTGTCGTCAAAAAATCCATAGCCCACTTCTTTTGCTTCTCAGTGAATACTTGCTTGGGCTCAGGCTCTTTTATCGCCTTCATATCCGCCTTCCATTTCTCATAATGAGCAGACGCGGCCAATTTGGTTTCAGCTTCACTAAGTTCCCAAGGCCTTGGGAGGAGAGGCTTCAGTGATGGCTCCGGTACCCTTGAGGTCTTAGGTACATAAGGGTCCGGGTTAATAGTCCAGTAGCGGGTTTCCTTGCTGTCCGCCTGCTTCTGCTTCTTCGCCGGAGGTGGATTGGGGGGCGTCATACCCGCCGGAGGAGGATTGGGGGCATCGTACCCGCCGGAGGTTGTGGATCGGGGGACGGCGTCGAATGGCGTGAAGGAGGGGTAGGTGAACCACCACGACCACCACCACCGCCACCACCACCATCGGAGGGGGGTGGACTTGTTAGCCTTGGCGCCTCGCCTGGAAACACTATGTACTTCTTTTTCCATAGAATGATCTGGCGCTTGACATCTCCAAGTCTTCTCTCCCCTTCCGGTGTAGCTTTGTCAATCTCCAGGTCCTCAAACCCTTGGACTATGTCTTCCACCGTGACACGAGCATAGCCATATGCAATGGGATTGTTGTGGTGGAGTGCTCCAGGTGTACAGGGTAAAGCACTGCCGCTAGCTACCTTCGTGGAAACGTTCCCCACGGGATAATGCAGATCACATTCTTTCATCTCCTTTACATCATCCACGGGGTAGTGAGGCTCCGGTGCACGAATCTCGATCATCGGTGCACTAGCACCAGGCGGGGCATCCGTGGAAGCCACGCTGCTTCTCCGCTGCTGGCTTCCGTGATCCGCTTCATGATCTTCATGCGGCCCTGCAGCCGATTTTTCTTTTACTAGTTCATGCACGGTCTGCTTCAACTCATGGAGTTCCGATGCAAACTTCTCCATAAGATCTGCATCCCGGTCCGTCTTTCTCTTACGGCTTCTGTAACAGTACGGGTCATTGTCCTGGGAAAACCCTACTTTCCACGGAACTTTGCCTTTGCCTCGTACACGTCCTCGGTGTTCATCATTCCCGAGGGCTGTTGTCAGTGCGTCTTTCTCTCTGTTGAACTTGATCAAGCCCTCTTGAGCTTGGGTCATTGCGTCAATAAGAGCTTGGGTGGGAGCAAACTTTTTCTTCCGGTGAACACACACCCCTGTCTCCGGGTCTAGCGATCCCCCATGCCCGTACCACCAGCCTTTGGCCCTTGGATCCCATCCCTCTGTACCTAGAGGGATTCCTCGCACCCTCAGGTCCTCCTCCATCTTCTGCCACTTAGGCTCCGAAAGGCGGTATCCTCCTGGCCCCATAATATGATGGAACTTTTTCTTACTCGCATTATCCTTATTTTTTTTGATATTTCCTTGAAATGGTTCGATTGCTTTTGCCTCACAAATTCTGGCCAATCATCTTTCAGTTTCTCATGTTGTCCATTGAAATCCGGAGTCTTGCCCTTGTTGACATAGTCACGGGTTAAATTTTTCTTGAAGTTCCGGAATGCTTCGCCCATCTTCTGAAGAGCGAACTCTTTAACTAGCCTCCTCCTCTCACGTCCACCCGGAACCTCGTTACGAATTCATCGACTTTGTTGTATTCCGGAGGTAGAATGAAATGTTCCGTAAGCTTTCTCCAGCAATCCTTTTTCGTTCTCTTGTCGACAACACTGAAACCAAGACGTGCCTTCTTTGGCTCCTTCCATTCCTGGATGGTGATCGGGACGTTGTCTCTAACAATGACTCCGCATTGGTTGATAAACTTTGAGGTGTGCTGTAGGGGCTTGCCGGTTTCACTAACAAACTCAGTGGCATATGTTTCTCCTGTTTTCATCGCCTTGGATTTGCCACGCTTTGTCGTACTCGATTCGGCCGAGGGCTAAAAAAAGAAAGAGAGTCGCGCGCGTTAATACATATGTATTCACATTTCAGTAAGTTTGTATCACGAGAGGCTCAATGTATATATATACCTCGCCGGAGGTGGTTGCTACTTGCAATTCGAGATCGTCGTTTGTTGACGGTTGACCTCCGTCGACAATGTCCGTTCCTTCACCTTCTTGATCATCGACAATGTCTGTTCCACCGTCAAGGTTCAGAAAAGAAGAGACTACATCCTCTTCTTGCTCATATTCTGAGCCCGGCACATAAGGAATCTCGTTGTTGATGATGCCCATTAAATAACGTTCAGCCTCCGGATCCCTAAGCGGCTCGGCTCTATCGTCCGCCATATGTCACTCCTGCATGTAGTAAAAATACTTTAAGTATAAAGAAACTAAAAAATAAGATTAAGGGGACATAGAGGAGGAGGAATTAAAAAATAAGATTATTGAGCACTAATTTGCATAGAAGTTTTTGTTTAGCACTGCCAAGTTTTTTTTTTCCTTTTCTTTTTTCTTTTCTTTTTCCTTTTCTTATTTTGTTTTTCCTTTTCTTATTTTGTTTTTCCTTTTCTTCTTCCTTTTCTTTTTCCTTTTCTTCTTCCTTTTCTTCTTCCTTTTCTTCATTTGTTTTTCCTTTTCTTCTTCCTTTTCTTCTTCCTTTTCTTTTTCCTTTTCTTCTTCCTTTTCTTCTTCCTTTTCTTCTTCCTTTTCTTATTTTGTTTTTCCTTTTCTTCTTCCTTTTCTTCTTCGTTTTCTTCTTCCTTTTCTTTTTCCTTTTCTTATTTTGTGTTTCCTTTTCTTCTTCCTTTTCTTTTTCCTTTTCTTATTTTCTTTTTCCTTTTCTTATTCTGTTTTTCCTTTTCTTATTTTCTTTTTCCTTTTCTTATTTTATTTTTCCTTTTCTTCTTCTTTTTCTTTTTCCTTTTCTTATTTCCTTTTTCCTTTTCTTATTCTGTTTTTCCTTTTCTTATTTTCTTTTTCCTTTTCTTATTTTCTTTTTCCTTTTCTTCTTCCTTTTCTTTTTCCTTTTGTTCTTCCTTTTGTTCTTCCTTTTCTTTGTTTGAGGAGGACGGCGGCGGGCGGGCGGCGGGAGGCAGCCGGTAGCAGGGGCAGGGGCAGCGGCGGGAGGCAGCCGGCGGAGGTCAGGGAGGCGTTGACGACGGCGAGGTCGGGGAGGCGTTGGCGACGGCGAGGAGGAGCGGGCGGCGACGGGGCAGGGCGCGGCAACGGCGACAGCGACGAGGAGCAGCCTGGCGGCGTCGAAGCGCAGGGTCGTTGGCGTCGGGGGAGAATGTGGGAAAATCCTAAGTGCCACTTATATAGGAAAAGCATTAGTCCCGGTTGGGGAGACCAACCGCGACTAAAGGTACCCTTTAGTCCCGGTTTGGGACACCAACCGCGACTAAAGGATACCTTTAGTCGCGGTTGGTGTCCCCAACCGGGACTAAAGGTTCTTTCGCGCCGCTTTCGTTCCCGCGCGGAAAGAGCCTTTAGTCGCGGTTCGTGTCACGAACCGCGACTAAAGGTCCTTTTTCATATAAAATAAAACTAATACATTTTAAAATCTTAAAAATACAAATAATATATCAAAAAAATCAGAAAAATAAAACTAATTCATTTTAAAATCTTAAAAATACAATTATATATCATAAAAAATCAGAAAAATAAAACTAATTCATTTTAAAATCTTAAAAATACAAATAATATATCAAAAAAATCAGAAAAATAAAACTAATTCATTTTAAAATCTTAAAAATACAATTATATATCATAAAAAATCAGAAAAATAAAACTAATTCATTTTAAAATCTTAAAAATACAATTATATATCAAAAAATCAGAAAAATAAAACTAATTCATTTTATAATCTTAAAAATACAAATAATATATCAAAGAAATCAGAAAAATAAAACTAATTCATTTTAAAATCTTAAAAATACAAATAATATATCAAAAAAATCAGAAAAATAAAACTAATTCATTTTAAAATCTTAAAAATACAATTATATATCAAAAAATCAGAAAAATAAAACTAATTCATTTTATAATCTTAAAAATACAAATAATATATCAAAAAAATCAGAAAAATAAAACTAATTCATTTTAAAATCTTAAAAATACAAATAATATATCAAAAAATTCAGTTCATCGATCCCTTGAAGGTTTGACAAAAGGTTTGATACATCATTCAGTTCATCGACCAAATACAAATCATCCGGATTCGCCATCGTACGTTTTAATTCACATGATCCATTCAACAAAGTTTGGTACAATAAATTATTACACATCAATTCTTCCCTTGTGTCCCTGCTTGCTTACGATTGTGCCGTATCCATGGAGCATCCTCATCATTTAACTTAATGCTTGGGTCAGTGTTCACTTTGAAGGGCGGAATTTCACCAAACATATTATAATCTTCTGACATGTCTGTCTTGTCCTCCACTCCCACGATGTTTCTTTTCCCTGAAAGAACAATGTGGCGCTTTGGATCATCGCATGATGTACTGATCGTTTTCTTATCTTTCTGTTTCCTCGGTTTGCTACTCATGTCCTTCAAATAAAAAACCTGAGCGACATCTTTAGCAAGGACGAATGGTTCGTCAAGGTAACCAAGATTGTTGAAATCCACCATTGTCATTCCGTATTGCTCGTCCACCTTTACCCCACCTCCTGTTAGCTTGAACCATTTGCACCGGAACAAAGGGACCTTAAAGGAGGGTCCATAGTCAAGTTCCCATATCTCCTCTATGTAACCATAATATGTGACCTTTTGCCCATTCTCGGTTGCTGCATCAAAGCGGACACCACTGTTTTGGTTGGTGCTCTTTTTATCTTGGGCCATGGTGTAAAATGTATTCCCATTTATCTTGTACCCTTGGAAATCGTTATAGTCGAAGATGGTTTCTTGGCCAACATGTACAGCTGATCTCCAACATCATTGTCATTCATTAAATGTTTTCGCAACCAACTGCCGAAAGTCTCCATGTGGGCCTTTCTAATCCAGGATTCAGGCTTCCCCGGGTTGTTCGAGCGTAAAATATTCTTGTGTTGCTCGAAGAATGGAGCCACCATGCTGGAATTTTGCAGAACTGTGTGGTGTGCTTCAGTCATAGAATGACCGTCCATACATATCGTTGATTTCCTTCCGATCGTGCCTTTTCCACTTAGTCTACCCTCGTTCCGCGATTGAGGAATACCAATCGGCTTAAGGTCAGGAACATAGTCAATACAGAACTCAATTACCTCCTCATTTCCATAGCCCTTGACGATGCTTCCTTCTGGCCTAGCACGGTTATGAACATATTTCTTTAATACTCCCATGAACCTCTCAAAGGGGAACATATTGTGTAGAAATACAGGACCGAGAATGGAAATCTCTTCGACTAGGTGGAGCAGGTGGTGCGTCATAATATCGAAGAAGGATGGTGGGAACACCAACTCGAAACTGACAAGGCATTGGACCACATCGTTCTGTAACCGTGGTAGATCTTCTGGATTGATTACCTTCTGAGAGATTGCATTGAGGAATGCACATAGCTTCACAATGGCTACTCGAACATTTTCCGGTAGGAGCCCCCTCAAAGCAATCGGAAGCAATTGCGTCATAATCACGTGGCAGTCGTGAGACTTCAGGTTTTTGAACATTTTCTCCGCCATGTTTATTATTCCCTTTATATTCGACGAGAAGCCAGACGGGACCTTCATACTGCTCAGGCATTCAAAACAAATGACCTTCTCTTCTTTGGTAAGAGCGTAGCTGGCACGACCTTGAAACCATTCCGGATGCCGGTCATCTGGGTCTTTCAAAAGTTGCTCGTCGTGCCGTGCTTCCTTTGTATCATTTGTCTTCCCATACACGCCCAAGAAGCTTAGCAGGTTCACGCAAATATTCTTCGTAACATGCATCACGTCGATTGCAGAGCGGACATCTAGGATTTTCCAATATTCTAGCTCCCAAAATATAGATTTCTTCTTCCACATGGGTGCGTGCCCGTCAACTCCCTGCGGAACTGATTGTCCGCCAGGACCCTTTCCAAAGATGACTTTCAAATCCTTGACCATATCAAATATCTCAGCACCAGTACGTTCCGCAGGCTTCGGCCGGTGATCTGCCTTGCCGTTGAAATGCTTGCCTTTCTTTCTTACGTTATGATTTCGGGGAAGAAATCGACGATGACCCAGGTACACGTTCTTCTTACAATTAACCAAACGTACACTTTCAGTCTCATGTAAGCAGTGCGTGCATGCATTGTATCCCTTATTTGTCTGTCCCGAAAGGTTACTGAGAGCAGGCCAATCGTTGATGGTTACAAAAAGCAACGCTCGTAGGTCAAATTCCTCTCCTTTTTGCTCATCCCAGACACGTACACCAGGTCTGGCCCACAACTGTAAAAGTTCATCAACTAATGGCCTTAGGTACACATCGATATCGTTCCCGGGTTGCTTTGGACCTTGGATGAGCACTGGCATCATAATGAACTTCCGCTTCATGCACAACCAAGGAGGAAGGTCGTAGATGCATAGAGTCACGGGCCAGGTGCTATGGCTGGAGCTCTGCTCGCCAAAAGGATTCATGCCATCAGTACTTAGACCAAATCTTATGTTCCTTGCGTCAGCTGCAAAATCTTTGAACACTCTGTCGATCTTTCTCCATTGCGTTCCATCAGCGGTGTGTCTCAACTCCCCGTCGGACTTACGGTCCTCTTTGTGCCATCGCAACGACTTGGCATGCTTTTTGTTCCTGAACAGACGTTTTAACCGTGGTATTATAGGAGCATACCACATCACCTTGGCGGGAACCCTCTTCCTGGGTTTCTCGCCCTCAACATCGTCACCAGGGTCATCGCCTCTGATCTTATAACGCAATGCAGTGCATACAGGGCATTCATTCAAATTCTCGTATTCACCGCGGTAGAGGATGCATTCGTTAATGCATGCATGTATCTTCAGAACCTCTAAACCTAGAGGGCAGACAACCTTCTTTGCTTCGTACGTACTGGCGGGCAACTCGTTATTCTTCGGAAACATATTCTTCAACATTTTCAGCAAATCTTCAAATGATGAGTCACCTACACCTTCCTGTGCCTTCCATTTTAGCAAATCCAGTGTGCAGCCCAGCTTTTTCAGACTATTATCGCATCCTGGATACAACGACTTTTTGCGATCCTCTAACATGCGATCCAAATTCTCCCTATCCCTGTCAGTTTCGCAGCGTCTCCGTGCATCAGCAATGGTCCGACCAAGATCATCAGCGGGCTCATCATGTGCCTCTTCTTCACCTTCACCTAACCCTTCCCCACCTTCAGCATCGTCCTCCATGAAAGTATCACCGAAATGATCATGATAGTTGTCATCGATATCATCCCCTTCTTCATCTTCTTCCATTCTAACCCCTCTTTCTCCATGCTTGGTCCAACAATTATAGCTTGGCATGAAACCGTGCCGAAGCAGGTGCATGTGAACGTCTCTCGAGGAGGAGTAACCCTTCTGATTCTTACAGACAGCACATGGACAGATAATAAAACCTTGCTGCTTGTTCGCATTTGCCACTACGAGGAAATCTTTCAAACCCGTAGTGAACTCGCCGGAGAGTCGGGGA